>NC_139559.1:4746621-5069208 GCF_965112155.1 Podarcis liolepis | reverse complement strand
ACTGATGACTGACATCTGGCTGGCCCCTCTAGCTTTCTTAAACAGGTCAGCGGAAAAGCTTATTTATTGCATTTATACCCCCCCCCTTTTCCTCCAAAGAGTACATGGTTCACCTCTCTCTTTAATTAATCCCTACGACAACCCTGTGAGGTAGGCGAAGACCCTAATCTCCCAGGTCCAAGTCTGACACTCTAATCACTACACCACACTGCCTTCCTAGAGTCCTTCTGCTCTGTGGCAGCTACATAAATGAAGTAGGCAATGGGTGAATGGGTGGCGCTGTGGGTAAAACCTCAGCGCCTAGGACTTGCCGATCGCATGGTCGGCGGTTCCAATCCCTGCGGCAGGGTGAGCTCCCGTCGTTCGGTCCCAGCTCCTGCCCACCTAGCAGTTCGAAAGCACCCCTAAGTGCAAGTAGATAAATAGGTACCGCTTTATAGCGGGAAGGTAAACGGCGTTTCCGTGTGCTGCTCTGATGCCGGTTCACCGGAGCAGCTTCGTCACGCTGGCCACGTGACCCGGAAGTGTCTGCGGACAGCGCTGGCTCCCGGCCTCTAGAGTGAGATGAGTGCACAACCCTAGAGTCTGTCAAGACTGGCCCGTACGGGCAGGGGTACCTTTACCTTCACCTTACCTCCCCAGCCAAGACCGGGCTCAGGGCGGCTAACACCCAATATAAAAACAATTGATTGAAATACAACTTAAAAACAAGTTTAAAATACAACATTAAAACACAGCCTCATTTCAGTGGAAACTCAAATCAAAAACTTTTTTGGGGATGAAAACGTCAAGTCTTCACCAAGGCTAACTATCCAGACTGGTCCTACATGGGCCAGAAAAAAGCCAGGGAAGTCCCCAAATAGGAGTTCCATATAAATAAATATTGGTAAAGCAAATTGTCATTTAGAGAAGGATCTGAAATATTTTCCTTGAAGCTTGTTGTTTCTCGATTGTTTTGTGTTATGTTTTAAGGTAAACAGCACTGAATATTTTTTCCCTTAAAATTCAAAGCTGTATAGAAATGAAATGAATAATAATAGCAATAAATCTCAACAAGGAAAAATGGGAAAAATGGGAAACATTCCGTTGTGGCAGCTGTAACCTAAGGTGCTATTTGGCGATTAGCTTCTATATTTCAGTTTCTAACAGTTTCAGTTAGAGTGCTAGACTAGGAACTGTGGAAGCCCAGGGTCATAGCAGTCAAGCGTCCCTTATTTGGCGGGACAGTCCCTTATCCCAGCGCCATGTCCCGCTGCTGTCCCTTATTGATGATGTCCCTTAAATAAGCTACTGAAGGTAATGGGGCCCTTTCTATGTCCAGCTGTGCTTTGTCAAGAACGAATTGTTGCTGTGTTTTTTTGTGTTGAATATATGCCATATGGTAATTTATGGAACTAATAGGTATCTAAAGCCATTTGCACGCAACAAAATATGTATTTTATCAAAGTAATTGTTGATCCCTTATTTTGGCTGCTGATCCCTTATTTTCGAGGCTGCTGGTCCCTTATTTTCAAATCTGTAAGTTGACAGCTATGACCAGAGTTTGCACCCCCACTCGGCCATGAAGCTCAATAGGTAGTGACTGGGGTGGGGTCATTCACTGCCCTTCAGCCTAACCTACCTCACAGGGTTGTTGTGCAGATTAAATAGGGAGGGGGGAAGAACCATGCATGCCACACTGAGCTCCCTGGAGAGGAAGCAGAAACACAGCAAGTAAAGCAATTCACCTGCATTGTCTTGCAACAGTCACAACAACCCCCCGAGGTAGGCCAATGTTATTAGGCGCATGTTGGAGGGGGCCTGAAGTCACCCACTCACCCGGTGGACTCAACAGCCTGAAATTGCGGCAGGCTCCCCCATTTGAACCTCAGCTTCTTAGTCACTACGCCAGGGTGGGGGACTCTTTTCAGACAATAATAACAAGAATAATTTTTTATTTATACCCCGCCCTTCCCGGTTCAAAAACCGGGCTCAGGGTGGCTAACAACAAATTTTAAACACTTAATTGATGCAACAAAAAACAGCATCAAACATGACTAACAATCAATTCAGAATTCAAAAATCAATTTAGGGGGGAAATCCATCCAATAAACATTAGATGATCACCAGGGCTAGCTGGCTAAATTAGTCCCACTTGGGCCAGTGAGGAGACCAGGGGAGAATTAGTTGTGGGATCCCAGAGCAGGTAATCTTCATAAAATGGGGAGGGGGAGGGAAGGAAGGGGAATAAAAGATCCGGCTAAGTTCAGATTGAAAGCCAGGTGGAATAGCTCTGCCTTACAGGCCCTGCGGAAGGAGGTTAAATCCTGCAGGGCCCTGGTCTCATGGGACAGAGCATTCCACCAGGTCGGAGCCATCACTGAGAAGGCCCTGGCCCTGGTGGAGGATAATTAGATGGAGGGCCACCTTCCCATCTGTGTAACGTTCCAGGGGCCAAAGAGGGCAGGTCAATCAATGCCTTTTGTACAGAAGCGGCGTCACACAACACTCACTTATCCTCGTTCCAGGCAAGCAAGACGTAACATCTTTTTAGGCAAGCGAAAAGCACTTGAGGATGGGGCAAAACGGGGGTGGTAAAGGGGGCGGCTCAGAGGGTGGTGTGACCTGGGGAGAGTCCTGGGGGCAAGAGAAATATGCCTGGGGGGGGCTACACCTGGCCCCCCCGGCTAAGGCTCACCATCCTGCAGGCATGGCCCTAAGCTGCATGTTGCATTGCAAAAGATGTTTTTAACTAATGAACTCTGAGTAGGAGTCACATTTGGGGACAATCCAGATTGGTACTGTGACACTCCCTCCCCAAAACCCCTAGCAATATTTCCTTTCGTTTATGAACAGCAGCTGCAAGAAAAGAAAAAAGGCAAAAAGCTAATTACAAACCAATGCATGCAAAGATAATTATCTGTGCCAGGGGTTGGGTGAGACCATTCCCACCTCTCAAACCACATCCACCTGCCCACCAGTTGCTGTCACTCTGCAGTCCTGCAGAGATCAGGATTAACTCCCTACTCACCAACTGGGGAGCAGAGAATTCGGTCTGGGTGGGTGAGGCTTTGCCAGGCTAGTTTAAGCCTTTTGCCGCTTGGCACCCCAAGGTCATTCACGGCAGCCGAGCTGGCTTGGAAGGCACCTTGTTCTCCAGCCTCAACCTTCTCCTGCAATGCACCATTTGATTCATTTCAAGGGAAAATGTCAGCCCAGCAGCCAGTGCTCATGCGATCTGAATCCCTAGGCAGAGGCGATTTTAGGGTGGCGCACCCGGTTTAGCCACAGCAGGTGCCACTGCAATGCTGCAGAACAGAGCGCAAGAGGTGTGGGTCGCCAAATTTTAGTGCCACGCAGGGTGCTGCTGACGTTTGAGAGCCAGAATCCTGCCACTGGTCTCGGAACAGGGTCATTACTAGGTATTGAAAAGGCTCAGGGTATGTGCGTTACTTAAAGTGTAGAGATAGGTAAAGGTAAAGGGACCCCTGACCATTAGGTCCAGTCGTGGCCAACTCTGGGGTTGCGGCGCTCATCTTGCTTTCCTGGCAGAGGAAGCCGGCATATAGTTTCCGGGTCATGTGGCCAGCAGGACTAAGCCGCTTCTGGCGAACCAGAGCAGCGCACGGAAACGCCGTTTACCTTCCTGCCAGAGCGGTATCTATTTATCTACTTGCACTTTGACGTGCTTTCGAACTGCTAGGTGGGCAGGAGCAGGGACCAAGCAACCGGAGCTCACCCCGTTGCGGGGATTCGAACCGCCAACCTTCTGATTGGCAAGTCCTAGGCTCTGTGGTTTAACCCACAGCGCCACCCGCGTCCCCAAAGTGTGGAGATATCTCTGGGCAAATTAAGACGGCAAGTAGCTGGGGTCTCACCAGCACTGTAAGCAAAGTGAAAATAACGCTTTCTAAAGCCTGGTTGAAAGACGCACGGTTCAGTCTCCCTGGGCCACCCTATAACAACACCCATGTCCCAGAATTCTCTAGGGCATCTGTTTTCAAAGTGGGTGGTACTGCATCCTAGGTGGGGTGTGGATTACTTATGGGGCCACCAAAAGACAAGAGGGCAAGAGGTGGAGCTGTAAATGTCTATTAGACTTTGGGAAACCTGGTACCAGTGGCGTAGCCTGGCTTGTCAGCACCCGGGGCAAGGCAAGTAATTTGCGCCCCCTAACCCATGGATTTGCGCACCCTAACCCTAACCCCCAGATGTTGCACCCGGTGCGGCCGGCCCCCCCTGCACCCCCCACGCTACGCCACTGCCTGGTACCACTGGGTCAAGTTCATCAATTCTGTTGAATTTAAGTTTAATTTAACAGGAAATGATTGTCTTGACCCAGTACTATCAGGTTTTCCAAAGTCTGATAATCATTTAGACCTCCAACTTTAATTTCATTGTGAGTAAGTGTGCAGTTGCTTCTGTTCTGAATTTTATTGTGCTATTATCTTTCTTAGTGGGTTGTGCAAAGCGCTATTCTGAATAATGCCTTCACACACACACACACACACACAACCAAGGATTCTGGATCAGCGCAACAGCAGCGTTGGTCACCAGTCACCTGACCTCTGGTCAGTTTTGTCGCTGCTGATCACCAGGAGGGTAAGGGGTAGGGGTGAAGCTGGGGTGAGGTTTGCCCAGTGCAGATTTGCTGGAGGGAATGCCAATTGGGCTCCACCTGTCTGCTTGCAGAGCGCCAACCTTGCTGCTGCCACACCTTCCCCTTCTGCCTCCCAGTAAGCAGAAGAATGCAAGAGCCTGCTAGATCACGTCAATGGCCCATCTAATCCACCATCAGTAATAATAATAATAATAATGATGATGATGATGATGATGATGATTTTTTATTTATACCCCGCCCTTCCCGGTTCAGAAACTGGGCTCACGGCGGCTAACAACAAATTATAAAATTATAATTATAAAAGCAGCATAAAATATAGTATAAAAACATGAATAACAATAAAATTCAAAAATCAATTTAGGGGAAATAAACATTAGGTAATCCCCAGGGCTAGCTGCCTGAATTGGTCCTACTTGGGCCAGCGAGGAGGCCAGGGGAGAATTAGCTGTGGGGTCTCAGAGCGGGTGATCTTCATAAAAAGGGGAGGGGCAGGGAAGGGAAGGGAAATAAAAGATCGGGCTGAATTCAAATTAAAGGCCAGGCGGAATAGCTCTGTCTTACAGGCCTGACGGAAGGAGGTTAAATCCTGCAGGGCCCTAGTCTCCTGGGACACAGCATTCCACCAGGTCGGAGCCATCACTGAGAAAGCCCTGACCCTGGTGGAGGATAGTCTGACTTCCTTAGGGACCTCTAAACTATGGTTGTTCATGGACCTTAAGGCCCTCTGAGGGGCAGACCAGGAGAGGCAGTCCCATAGAAACGAGGGCCTTAAGCCACAAAGGGCTTAACCGCAGAGTTCATGGGTTCAAGCCCCATGTTGGGCAAAAGATTCCTGTATTGCAGGGACTAGGGCCAGATGGACCTCATGCATCCAAGTGATGCTGACAATTTTTCAAAAGGGCTTTAAAATCCAGTAACAAGGCCTTGCAAAGTGGAGCAGAAATGTAGAGAAATGAATGTTTCAGGCTACTTATTTTCCCAACCTTAAATACAGAAACTGAAAGAACGAACGCCTTTGCTTTTCAAACTTGGGGGAGGAGAGGCTTTTGCAGGGGAAGCAGACACACCCCACGTGGAACCTGGGAATCTGCCTTGCACTGTCAGTCTGGCCTCTTGGCTCCACCAAGCTCACTGCTGCCCACAGCAACTGGCAGAGACCCTTCAGGATTCCAGGCAGGGGTCATTCCCTGGAGATAGCAGGGATTGAACCCAGAACCTTCTGCCCGCACAGCTCATGACAGTTGATCTACCATCTCCCCCCCTTTCAGCAACGTGCAGTGGGGCAGCGGGGTTGCCATCTCTGGTTGGAGAAAGCGCATAGCCAGCATGTGACGTGTGGGAGGAGATGCGCCCAGACCTTAAGGGACTAAGAGCAACAGCCGTTTTGACAGAAGGGGGCATGGGACCTGGAGCGTCGCCCTTCCTGCCTCTCCCCGCCAGGAGTCTTGCTTATGGCCTCACAGAAGGTTGCCATGGCGAAGGTCATGATGTCATCACCAGCTGGGGAATAGCCGGAAGCTGGAGCGAGTCTGGAATGACAGCCAGCTCCCAGGCTGAGCCCTGGATTAAGGCTCTCCTCCAGTCACTTTGGAAATCAAAAAGGTCGCACTCCTTCCCAGCAAGAAAATTTTTTGATTGAGCCATTTTTTCAAAACAAAACACAAGCATATCCTGGGCTCCCCTCATCATCTCCATTTTTGGAAGTTGAAACTACCATGCCTTGAAGGACAAAACCCACACACCGCTGTGATCCTGCCAACATTCCCCTCTCTCCTTCCAACAATCTGTGAGGTTGCTTTACACTACAGATCCCATCATCTCTGATCATTGGCCATGGTGGCTGGGGAAGAGTTGCAGTTGCAGAACATCTGGAGGGCACTGGATTGGTGAAGACTGCTTAATATTTGGAGCAGAGCATTGCTCTTCGAAAATCAATATAGTTGTCTGTTTGCCGACCACCAGATGTCTTTCTCTTCAACCAGAGATGCTAGACTGGGCATTATACATAAAACCCATGTGCTCTTCCAGTAATTAGAAGCTATTGAATGGAGCTGCTAATCACAGAATTGTAGCATTGGGAGCGACTACGAGAATCATCTAGTCCAGGCATAAGCAAACTCGGCCCTCCAGATGTTTTGGGACTACAATTCCCATCATCCCTGACCACTGGTCCTGTTAGCTATGGATGATGGGAGTTGTAGTCCCAAAACACCTGGAGGGCTGAGTTTGCCTATGCCTGATCTTGTCCAACTCCCTACAGCGCAGGAATGTTCAATACGATTTTATTCCTGCTGCTGGATTCTACATTTTGGCTGTAAAATTCAGCTGAATGTCATGCTGTGAAAACGTCATGTTAAAAGGCACTGCTCCCAACAAAATTGAATTCCCTTGACAGTCTGTTAAAGTGCTGCAAAGAACCAAAGATGAGGAGATGATACATGCGTCCGGATTACTGAGGTTAGACTCCACAGAGACACAATCAGTCTCCCTGCGAAGCTCACGTGCTGTTAGTGATGCTGTTAGCATCTAGGAACCCCGATAAGGAACACAGGATGCTGCATAGAATCATAGAATCATAGAGTTGGAAGAGACCACAAGGGCCATCGAGTCCAACCCCCTGCCAAGCAGGAAACACCAGATGCAGATCAAAATAGAATCACAGAATGAGGACCCCTCATCTAGTCCAATCCCTTGCAATGCAGGAATTCTGCCCACAGCTGTTCCTGGGTGGGCTCAGACCACCAACTTTCTAGTTAACAGCCAGTCGCAGAGCCCCATTCTGCCACAGAAGGTCCAGTTAGCATGGAATTGTTTAGTCTGCTGAGACCCTCCCTGCCTGCGCACTGTCTCACCAGAGTGGTGCATGCTCTGGTTATCTCCCGCTTGGACTACTGCCATGCACTCTACGTGGGGCTACCTTTGAAGGTGACTTGGAAACTACAACAAATCAAGAATGTGGCACCTAGACTGGTGACTGGGAGCGGCCGCTGAGACCACATAACACTGGTCTTGAAAGACCTACACTGGCTCCCAGTACGTTTCCGAGCATAATTCAAAGTGTTGGTGTTGACCTTTAAAGCCCTAAATGGCCTCAGCACAGTATACCTGAAGGAGTGTCTCCACCCCCATCGTCCAGCCCAGACACTGAGGTCCAGCTCCGAGGGCCTTCTGGTGGTTCCCTCACTGGGGGAAGTGAGGTTACAGCGAACCAGGCAGAGGGCCTTCTCGGTGGTGGCGCCTGCCCTCTGGAACACCCTCCCATCAAAAGTCAAGAAAATAAACAAGTATCTGACTTTTAGAAGACATCTGAAGGCAGCCCTTTTTAGGGAAGTTTTTAACGTTTGATTTTTCATTGTGTTTTTAATATTCTGTTGGGAGCTGCCCAGCATGGCTGGGGAGACCCAGCCAGATGGACGAGGTATAAGTAATAAATAAATTATTATTATTTATTAATATTAATATTAGCTCGGTCTTAGGCAGAGCATCATGCCTATGCCTGAACGGGTAACACATCATATGGGGACTTCCGGCGAGGAAAAATGGCGGGCGCCATGGCAGCAAGCAGCTCCTGAAGCCAGCCAGAGCCAACTGCACTACTAGGCTGGCTCCGGGCTGCTGAGGCTGCCGCTGCCACATTTCCTGGGGACAGATGTGCAAATCTGGGGACATTCTGGGGACAGAATTTGTCCGGGGACGGATTTGCAAATCCGGGGAGTGTTCCCCGGAACCAGAGACGTCTGGTAACCCTAGCCTACAAGGTTTCAGAAGACAGCAAAAGCTGTTCATAAAAGATGCTCTGAGGCTCACGCGTTGGTGCAAATCCTTCAGTCCCCTCGGGAGATGCAAGCGTGAAATGTTTGCTGGTGCAAAAGAGCATCAGTATAAAAGTGACCTGCAGACATTAAACAGGCTTGGCCTAAAGAATTTTTAGGCAACTCTGCAAGAACAGAATGACCCTTTCCTCCCCATGTCGTTGTCACGCTGGAGATCAAGGGGCAAGCCCCAGTTTTCATAATAGGATACCAACCCCACCAGAATCGATGGGGAGTCCCTAGATCAGGGGTGGGGAACCTTTGGCCCTCCATAACGCTAAAGGCCACCGTCACCCAATGGTGACGGTATGCTGGCTCCCCCAGCCATTACTGAATATATATAGGCTGGTTCAGACATAACAATAGCCCATGGTTTGTACTAGCCATAGACTACTGCATGTTCTGCATCAGACACACACAAGCCAACTATGGTTTGTTATTCTTCCTTCTACCTCTGTCTGCCCAAAGACCTCCTGGTTGCCATTCCACAAGCAGTAGACTCTGCGCGTGAAGCAACAGCCCAAGCCATGCCAGTGCTGAGACACAGTTTGCTCTCTCTCTCTATATATATATAAACCCAAACTAACCCCCGCTTGCAAGCAACCTTATAAAGGAATATCGGAAGCAGCCTTATTATACTAAATCAGGACAAAGAACAACAACAAGAGTCCCTACAGCAAACACAACAAAACATTATTTGGAACCAGGAACTGAATGTTATCACTTTCTCCATTGACAACTGAGAAAACAAAGTGAACTGGAAAAGACTGAGCAGCTGAAACGGATTTTTGTCTACCGCTGTGCGTCTTCTTGGTGTTTTGTTCCCGTATCTCCATTGAAACATATATATTCAGTGTAATTTGAAAATCGGGTTTTCAGGGGGAAAACAGGGAACCATGCCTGATCTAAGCAACTCCTCCTACAAGGAAATACAGCTCGGACTGGCGATGCCTCCAGACCATCTGTTTTGTACACCAGAATTTCAGGTGTGCGAAAATAAAATGGATTTAATGGTTATGTTGCCCTGGCACAACAAAACCACTTTTGAAACAAGCACTTGGAAAGTGGATCGAAAAGTGTGGAGCGCCTGAATGGGAAGATGTAGAGACACTCCCCCTGCCACACAGAACAGGATGAGTGCTCAATAAATACTTGGCACACCCTAACCACCATATAAGCCAGCCTTTCCGAACCTGTGAGTCCCCAGATGTTGTTGAACTACAACTCCCATCACCCCTAGCTAGCAAGGCCAGAGCTCAGGGATGATGGGAGTTGTAGTCCAACAACATCTGACGACCCACAGGTTGCAAACCGCTGAAAGTAATGGGTAGGCAAACTAAGGCCCGGGGGCCGGATCCAGCCCAATCGCCTTCTAAATCCGTCCCAAGGACGGTCCGGGAATCAGCATGTTTTTACATGAGTAGAATGTGTGCTTTTATTTAAAATGCATTTCTGGGTTATTTGTAGGGCCTGTCTGGTGTTTTTACATGAGTAGAATGTGTGCTTTTATTTAAATTGCATCTCTGGGTTATTTGTGGGGCACAGGAATAAATTCATTTTTTGCACCAAAATATAGTCCGGCCCTCCACAAAATCTGAGGGACAGTGGACCAGCCCCCTGCTGAAAAAGTTTGCTGACCCCTGATATAAGCAAATCAGGATGAATGCTGTGCAAAATCGGTTGTCTGTAAGAGGCTCAAATATTTTGAGGATGTGTTGGTTGCGCTAACTACCTCGACAGACAAAAACTGCCCAGCTGGATCAGACCAAAGATCATTTGACTCCAGGATCCTGTTTTATGCAAGTGGCCCACCAGCAAGTTATGAAGGCCAAAGCCTCCTCATCTCTCTGCTGTCAGAAGAGTGGACTACGTCCAGGAGGGCCAGTCCAGTAGAGATGGAAGCCATGTCTGACTACAGCCTCCCATTCACTATTTTGCAGTGGGGAGATGCAGGAAATAGATGGAAAACAGGCAGTATATGCAAGCACTCAGCACTAATGCTGTGCCTTACTATCCTAGAGGTTTGTGGTTAGAGTGTCCGATTACAACCTCTGCCATGGAGCTTCACTGGGTGACCTTGGGCCAGTGATGGCCCCTCAGTCTAACCTACTTCACAGGGTTGATGTGGAGATTAAATGAAGAGAGGGGAGATGTATGCCACACTTGAGGAGGAGCAAAAGTTGGGGTATAAATCAGTGGCGTAGCGTGGGGGGTGCCAGGGGTGCCGGCCGCACCGGGCGCAACATCTAGGGGGGCGCGAGTCCAGAGGGAAGGGACAAGTTCCTTCCTCCGCCGGGCTCCCCGCCGCCACCGCCAGCCTTGCGCCCTAGCGCGCGCGCCCCCCGCCGTCGCTGTGGCTGCGCTCCGCTCACTGCTCGCAGGAGGAGCAGCCGCTGCAGCAGCACTGACACCGCCAACGATGCCTGGCCGGGAACAGGCAGCCTCCGCACCCCGCCGCCGCCATTCCCTCGGCCCAGCCACAGGCGGTGGCTGCTTCTGCCGACTGGGAGGGAGGAGAGCTCCGAGGGGCCTCGCCGCGCCCTGCGCTCCCCAAAACCCTCCGAGAGGAAGCTGGCGGGCGGGCGAGGGTCTCCCGGCAGAAGGGGGTGCCGCTGGCTCCGGCTCTCAGCGCAAGTCTCAGCCGCGGGGGGGGGGGGCGCGAGGACGGAGCACGGCTGGAAACCCCCGGACCCGGCCGGGAGGAGGAGAGGCGCTCGCCAAGCCCGGATCTGGAGCTCCACCTACAGCCCAAGGAGAGGAGGGGGCGGGGAGGCACCCGAGGGGAGGGGGCTTCGGATGCCTCGGCCCGCGGGGGCTCCGCAAATAATAAATTTAATACATTCCTGCTGAGCCTTTGGGGGGGTCCTTGGCTCCTTCGCTCGCCCCCAGCCCCAGTGGCGTAGCGTGGGGGGTGCAGGGGGGCCGGGCGCAACATCTGGGGGGGCGCGCTCGTACTCGAGTGCTAAAATCCACGAGTTAGGGGGCGCAAATTACTTGCCTTGCCCCGGGTGCTGACAACCCACGCTACGCCACTGGTATAAATGCAATCAATAAAAAGAATTCTAGAGGGCTGGTGTTAGATCAGGACCCAGACTCATTCATCAATGAACTAAGGGCTAGCCACCATCTCCCAACCTCAGTCTACCCATCTGCACAAAGGGGGATAAACTTCTAGTATTGGAAGTTTCCGCACTGAAGCCTTTGGAGAAGCCAGGAATTCCAACCTTTTCCCCCAACCTGGTGAGTGCAGGTGTACACCCCTGTTTAAACAGTAAGAGGAAAGCATTCTGCACATGTCCAGAGACACCCTCTCCTGATGAGCACTTACTGTTCCCAACCCTAACCCTGCGGGAAGCCATCTAATTAGACTTTAATTTGATTCTGACCTGTTTCTAGGAAGTCATTTAATTATTGTTTGATTTTATACCAATGTTATATATTTGATGTTAGCCCGACTTTGGCCGGGGAGGGTGAGATATAAATAAATGTTGATTATTATTATTATTATTATTATTATTATTATTATTATTATTATTATTATCACATTTGATTCAAGTCTTAGCTCTGGCCCTGAACAGAGGGTTTGGAGTCAAGCACTGTTTGTCGCAGTCTATAAAAAGCACAGGGATATACAAACACATAAAATGAAGAACCAACTCTGCTGGCCTGATTGGAATCCCCTCAGCTGATAGGAGGAGGCGATTGCCTACCTCCCACCTAGGGTTTTCACAGGAGAAGCAAAACTGACCTGTGTGTAAGGGAACAATCTGCTAGCTCCCTGGGAAATGAGGGCTTTTATAAACCTCCCCACCCTGGAGAGTTGCTTCTGAATGCCAGGCCCCTGCCTTGCAACAGGGGCCACGATTGCCAAACAAAGCGTGCCTCTGAGCATGCACAGAGTGCTGCTGAGTAGTTGCTTCCAGGAATGGGTGTAGCAAGGAGGGGGGCAATAGAAATACAGTGGTACTTCGGGGTTAAGAACTTAATTCATTCCGGAGGTCCATTCTTAACTTGAAACTGTTCTTAACCTGAGGGCACTGTGGGCTAAACCACAGAGTCTAGGACTTGCCGATCAGAAGGTTGGCGGTTCAAATCCCCGCGACGGGGTGAGCTCCCGCTGCTCGGTCCCTGCTCCTGCCCACCTAGCAGTTCGAAAGCACGTCAAAGTGCAAGTAGATAAATAGGTACCACTCCGGCGGGAAAGTAAACGGTGTTTCCGTATGCTGCTCTGGTTTGCCAGAAGCGGCTTAGTCATGCTGGCCACATGACCCGGAAGCTGTACGTCGGCTCCCTTGGCCAATAAAGCAAGATGAGCGCCGCAACCCCAGAGTCGGTCACGACTGGACCTAATGGCCAGGGGTCCCTTTACCTTTACCACTTTAGTTAATGGGGCCTACTGCTGCCACTGTGCCGCCAGAGCAAGATTTCTGTTCTCATCCTGAAGCAAAGTTCTTAACCCGAGGTACTATTTCTGGGTTAGCGGAGTCTGTAACCTGAAGTGTCTGTAACCTGAAGTGTATGTAACCCGAGGTACCACTGTACTTAACTGACCCATCGGGTCGGTTCTGCCCCTCCAGCAAGTCTCTCTCCACCCCCCCAACAAAAATCCTGGCTATGCCCCTGCTTCCAGGTGATGGCTTAGGGACCCGAGGGCTGTGCGCTTCTAAGGTATCCTGGACTCTAAGGTATCCTGCGCTTCTAAGGTATCCGCAGCCGCAGCTATCCTGGACTCCCCCAGCCGCAGCCCCCTCGGGCAGCAGGACTCACCCCCTTCCTCTGGTTGCTGAGGCAGAAGGTGCAGATGCTGCGCGGCTGCTTGCCCGGCTCCATCACGTCTCCCTTGGCCCCGCACAAGGCGCGGAAGCAGGGCTGCCCGTCGTCGGCGCCGTCGCCCAGGAGCAGCACGTTGGCGAGGTGCGCGATGTAGCTGGACGCCAGGCGCAGCGTCTCGATCTTGGAGAGCTTCCTGTCCACCGGCTCGGTGGGGATGAGGGTGCGCAGCGCCGTGAAGGCGGTGTTCACGCTCTGCGTCCGGTCCCGCTCGCGCGCGTTGGCCGCCTGCCGCTGCTTGACCACCACCACCGGCCCGCCGGACGGCCGGGCAGCGGCTGGACAGCAGCCGAAGGAGCGCTCCGACGCGTCGCTGCTGCCGCCGCTGCGCGCCTCCTCGTCGTCCTCCGACGCGTCGTCCTCCTCCGACAGCAGGCGCAGCTCCGGGTACAGGACGCGCGCCGCCACCGGGCGCAGCAGCGCGAACGCCATGGCCGCGCCGTCGGGGGTGGGAGGAAAGGAGAGCCGCCGCTTCTCTGCAACGGCCCGAGCCCCGCGGAGGCGCGTCCGACGCGGGGAAACTCTCGCCGACGCCTCGCCGCGCGTCCCGGAGCCGCGCTCTGCGGGGCTCGCCAAGGCGCCGTCTAGATATAGCTATAAAAGGCGCAGGGCGGAGGCGAGCGGCCACGGTGGAATGCGCGCCGGCCAATCGCGGAGCGGGGAGCGGAGCATCCCTCGCCGGCCCGGCCAATGGGAAGACGGGTCTGATCCGGTTTCTGGAGCCGTCTGGCCGGGCAAAGGGGATGTGTCGCTGCGTCGCATCCACCGCCAGTGTTTGCGCAGAAGGTTGCCACGCGTCCTGTTATAATACAGGAGTGTCCTGTATTTCTTTTATATATATATATAAATAATTTTTATTGAATGATTTCATGTTACAAAAAACAAGACAGCCATACTACCACTAAATATAATTAAGAAATAAAAATTACATACATCAATATTTAGTTTGTTAATTGTTATTTACCGTCTTATTTCCTCCCAAATGCTGCATACAAAAACACACATGTGTATCCTGTATTTCAATATAAAATGCTACGTCCTGTATTGATAACAGTTTGTGCTGTATCTGTGTACAGTGGTACCTCTGGATACGAACGAGATCCGTTCCGGAGCCCTGTTCGCATCCAGAAGCAAACGTAACTAGCAACGGCACGTCTGCGCATGGACGCGTCGCTTTTCGCTGTGCATGCGCATGCGCCTGACATTATTTTGAGCGTCTGTGCATGCGCGAGTGGTGAAACCCGGAAGTAACGTGCTCTGTTACTTCTGGGTTGCCTTGGAACGCAACTCAAAAGTGCTCTACATGAAGCATATTCAACCCGAGGTATGACTGTATCTGAAGAAGTGTTCTTTTCTTTCTTCAGCGATCCCTCATAGCTGAGTAAGATTGTCTTCCATAAACACAGTTTTAACAATGAGTCCGTAAGTGACTGTGCAGGCCAATTCTGGATCCACACGTCCTTCCACAGTGGGGACATAGGTTTCTGGGCAGGAACTGATCACAGTGTGGATTTGCCAAGCGTGCCTTCCTCTTAGCACCTTGCGTCCTGAGTTCGAGTGTCTTCAAACCCCATGACACCTTTGGTAAAGGCTGTTCTCCAACTGGAGCACTCGCAGGCCAGTGTTTCCCAGTTGTTGGTGTTTATACTACATTTTTAAAGATTTGTCCACTCACTGGATCATCACCTTGTCACGGTGAGTGGGCTTGCATGTTCCTATGACCCTTGTGAGCGAAGCTGTTGGGAATCTCGTACTCCCAGCAGGTTCACCCAAGGTGGTAAGGTCAAAGGGAAGGAGCCAGACGAAGAATGATCCAAGAAGTCCTCAACAGAACAGGCGGCAGAACAGGCGGATGATAATAAGTGATATGTTACACCGGCTGTGAAGACGGAGGAAGGCTGCAGCAGATAGGAATCTACCGGTTTGTCGTTACTACTTCATGCCATCGAAACAGAGCCCTACTGCGAAGACTGTGCCTTGGTCAGCGTGCACTGATCTACACACATAAAACAAATTCACGCAGAGGCGTCTTCCTCGTCTTCTTCTGAAGAAGTGTGCATGCACACAAAAGCTTATACCTAGAACAAACTTAGTTGGTCTCTAAGGTGCTACTGGATTTTTTAAAAAATTTTTAAATTTATTTAGTTTGTGGTGTTTTTGAAGTCTCTCCTTCTCTCTCTCTCTCTCTCTCTCTCTCTCTCTCTCTCTCTCTCTGTCTGTCTCTGCCAGTTTAGGGATCCTCTCCAAATTCATAAGTGTGAAAGGGTGTATAAGAGGTCGTGCAAAGCACAGACGGGTTTACAAATTCATGAGTCGTGGGCATAGCTTCCTCCTCCCAAATCCTCAAAAAGGATTGAAAAAACATTGAAAATACTCAATTGACCGAGATTCCGCCTCGCCAGCAGAAGCCTTTCCCCACCCCCAACCAATGCCTGCCCCCTGCAATGTCCTCTTTTTTTGGGGGGGGTGATTTTTACCTGTGATGTCCCCAAAAGAAGCTGGACAAATCTGGGGGGCCTACGTCCCAAAAGAAGCTCAACCACTCTTGGGGGTGACCTCCTAAAAAGAAGCTCTACAACTCACTCTCCCCCCAAAAATCCTGGCTACGCCCATGTCATGAATGTGGATGTGTGTGCAGCTTGTGTGTGACAAATTCCAGAGGGACCATCCTGTTAGACTGCAAGAGATTGTAATGGATTGATTTGAAGTCACTTCAGCACTGGATGACCCATAAATAAATAAAAATTGCCCCCCAACTCCTCTGCCTCACCTTGTCCTGTCTTTTGCCAGAACAATGGTGGCAACCTTAGCTGTGTAGTGCTGCAATAAACATGCCACTATTTCCCCCCCGGGGGAAACAGGAGGAAGAAGGGGATAGGTGTCATTGAACCTTGGAGTTGGAATGAAGCAATGAAATATATTTTCACCAATACAGTGGTACCTCTGGTTGCGAATGGGATCTGTTCCGGAGGCCCGTTCGCAACATGAAAAAAGTGCAACCCGCAGTGGCACATGTGTGCACGCGTGGGTTGCAATTCACCGCTTCTACGCATGCGCGTGACATCATTTTGCACGTCTGCGCATGCACAAGCAGCGAAACCTGGAAGTAACCCTTTCTGGTACTTCCAGGTCGCCGCGGGACGTAACCTGAAAGAACGTAACATGAAGCAAACGTAACATGAGGTATGACTGTACCTGGATTTGTGGGCACTTTCCCTAAGATAGTGTTTCTCAAACTCTGGTCTTCAGCTGTTGGACTACAACTCCCATCATCCCTAGCTGGCAAGATGATGGGAGTTGTAGTCCAACAACAGCTGGAGACCAGAGTTTCAGAAACACTGCCCTAAGAGAATTCCTTCCAGTAGCACCTTAAAGACCAACTAAGTTAGTTCTTGGTATGAGCTTTCGTGTGCATGCACACTTCTTCAGATACACTGAAACAGAAGTTGCCAGATCCTTCTATATAGTGAGAAGGTGGGGAGGGGTATTACTCAGAAGGGTGGTGGGAATGGGTGATTGGCAGATAGCTGAGATGAGCCTGTTGACGACTCTTAACGACTGCAATAGGTCTTACAGGAAAAGGCAAGGGGTGAGAAGGTGAAAAATGGCTTAGTCATGTATAATGAGATAAGAATCCAATGTCTCTGTTCAGACCAGGTCTCTCCATGGTTTTAAGTTTGGTAATGAGTTGCAATTCAGCAGCTTCTCTTTCCAGTCTATTTCTGAAATTCCTTTGTAGTAAAACAGCTACTTTGAGATCTTGTATAGAATGTCCTGGGAGATTGAAGTGTTCTCCTACTGGTTTCTCTGTTTTGTGATTCTTGATGTCTGATTTATGTCCGTTTATTCTTTGGCGTAAGGTTTGGCCTGTTTGTCCAATATAGAGAGCTGAAGGACACTGTTGGCATTTGATGGCATACACAATGTATGCTATATAGAAGGATCTGGCAACTTCTGTTTCAGTGTATCTGAAGAAGTGTGCATGCACACGAAAGCTCATACCAAGAACTAACTTAGTTGGTCTTTAAGGTGCTACTGGAAAGAATTTTTTTTATTTTGACTTTGGCAGACCAACACGGCTACCTATCTGTAACTGCCCTAAGAGGTGCATTTTTTTGACATATTGCTCAGTTGGAGAACTTCACTGCAACATTTGGTTGAAGTGCAGATTTTGAAGGGTGACTGCATTTCAGTGTAGTGCGCCTGTTGCTTCAAGAAGTGTGCGTTGGTTTCACCTTTAAATGCAAATTAAATTGAATTGGTCCCCCACCCTTAAACATTACACACAACCTCATCTGTGGGAGGTTTAATGGTGAAGTGGCAGGATACCAGTGCTGAACCCTTTTCCTGCCCAACATTTTTCACATGCACCCTTCCCACCCCCCACTATTCCTCTCCCCCATATTGGATTCAAGACACATGCTCACTCCATAAATATGCTCTGCAAACCCCCTGGAAAGCAAAACCCTGGGGTGGGGCAGAGAGGCTTGCTATAGAATAACAGGGGGTGAAGAAGGGTTAAGCACATCCTCTGTTGCTGGTTCACTCCACACTGTTTCCTTCTGAAGTGGTTTTCTCTCACAAAAATGACTACTTGGATTTTAGAATCATAGAATTGTTGGGCCCTGAAAGTTATCTAGTTGAACCCTCTGCAATGCAGGAAACTTTAGTTGAAAGTAAAACAAGTTTGTGCCTAATCCAGGCTTCCTCAAACTCGGCCCTCCAGATGTTTTTGGCCTACAGCTCCCATGATCCCTAGCTACCAGGACCAGTGGTCAGGGATGATGGGAATTGTAGTCTCAAAACATCTGGAGGGCCAAGTTTGATGAAGCCTGGGCCCTAATCCTTCATCTCACCTTCCAGCAAGTCAAGAGTTCTTCTAATCATTTCATTTCCACATCAGGGGAAAAGAAGAAGAAGAAGAAGAGTTTGGATTTGATATCCCGCCTTTCACTCCCCTTCAGGAGTCTCAAAGCGGCTAACAATCTCCTTTTCCCTTCCTCCCCCACAACAAACACTCTGTGAGGTGAGTGGGGCTGAGAGACTTCAAAGAAGTATGACTGGCCCAAGGTCACCCAACAGCTGCATGTGGAGGAGCGGGGAAGCAAACCCGGTTTCCCAGATTACAAGTCCACCGCTCTGAACCACTACACCACACTGACTTTAAATGCCACCTGCTAGGACATGGCGGCTTGCCTGACCAGGATGTTCGGAAACCAGGGTCTGGTCCAGACCAGGAAGAAATTATAAGTAGCATTGACCTGTGTATCCAGAAATATTTAGATGCTGCACGGGAAACGGGATGCTTTTTCTTACAAAAAGAGAGAGGCTGCAGTTATGTGCCCAGAAACCAGAGCAGGTAATTAAAGAGGATGTTTCAGAACTGAGAAGTGAATT
Source organism: Podarcis liolepis (assembly GCF_965112155.1). Lineage (NCBI taxonomy): Eukaryota > Metazoa > Chordata > Lepidosauria > Squamata > Lacertidae > Podarcis > Podarcis liolepis. The sequence continues at coordinate 5,050,569 of NC_139559.1, read as the reverse complement.
GCAGAGGAAGGAAGCACTAATTCAGAAACACTTGGGTAAACTGCGGCGCTGGCAGCAGGTTCTGGAAGACATCAACACACAGCACAAAAAACTGGCTGAAATGCCTCAAGGATCCTTAGCATATCCAGAGCAGGCTAATATTTCTGCACCACTCAAGCAAACGTGAACAACTAGAATAATGTGTCAGACCAAACTGTTTAACTTTTAATTTCCTGTTATCTATATGGTGCAACTTCATATAGATATTTTTAAAGTGATGACGGGAAGCATTAAAAATTATGATAATAAAGCAATTTGCCCTTGGTTAAGATTTTATTTTTTAAGGTAAAGGTAAAGGCAAAGGGACCCCTGACCATTAGGTCCAGTCGTGACCAACTCTGGGGTTGCAGCACTCATCTCGCTTTATTGGCCGAGGGAGCCGGCATTTGAGAGCTTCCAGGTCATGTGGCCAGCAGGACTAAGCCGCTTCTGGCGAACCAGAGCAGCACCCTACTAATAGTGCAGAAGGAATGGCGGCAACACTGCCTGCCCTTGGGCCCTGTGAACACATGCAGAGTGTGACATTTCCCCCCAAAAGAGAGAGAGAAACGAGCCAATTTGCTATCTAGCCACATGATGAAATAACAGCGTGCTTTTTGGGAATGAGGATTTGCAAATCGGGGAATAGAGAAGGGTTGCAATTGGACTTGACAGTTTTTCATCTTGCAGTGGTGTATGTGCAGATGCATGCAGGTAAGGTAAAAGGACCCCTGACCATTAGGTCCAGTCGTGGCCAACTCTGGGGTTGCGGCGCTCATCTCGCTTTATTGGCCGAGGGAGCCAGCGTACAGCTTCTGGGTCATGTGGCCAGCATAACTAAGCCACTTCTGGCGAACCAGAGCAGCGCACGGAAACACCATTTACCTTCCCGCCGGAGTGGTACCTATTTATCTATTGCACTTGGACGTGCTTTCGAACTGCTAGGTGGGCAGGAGCAGGGACCGAGCAACAGGAGCTCACCCCGTCGTGGGGATTCGAACCGCCGACCTTCTGATTGGCAAGTCCTAGGCTCTGTGGTTTAACCCGCAGCACACCACCACTCTATTCCTTAATTAATAAAATTTGCAATTTTTCCTCTTGCTGCCACTGAAGCTGAACAAAATGCTGCCCATCTCTGAGAGAGCCGCGAATTTCCTGGCACCAGCCTCTCCCAGGTCACGGTGCCCCATGTCCCAAATTGCTGGCCTGGGAGGAAGGAAATGGCAAGGAGCTTTCATTGGCTGGCTGCCTTCGGCCAAGGCGCTCCAGCGAGGGAGTCTTGGGGAAACAGAGGCGGAGAGCCGGGAGGTGAGAAAGCGAGAGTGAGAGAGAGGAGTAAATATCTCCAGTAAAGGGGAGCAGACAGGAAAGGAACTCTCTCTGGCCATAATTCAATGTCTCAGGAAGCAAAACCTCCCTCTGTGGGGAAGCCAAAGGAGATCCTTTGACCTCTCGGAGGCAGAGGTAAACCCCAGCCGGTGGGTCACTAGTCTGCTCAGGCTGGAATGGATCCGGTGAACCCCGAGTGGATTTGGAGGCCCTGCCTCCCTTGCAAGGAAAGGATTTATCCCTCCCCACCCCAGAGCTGGAAAAAACACATGCACACAGAAGGGGGGGGGACTGACCCATCTACCTCCTGAGGAAATGTATTTCTACACAGCTCATTGCTGCGGATCCGAAAGAGAAGACAGGCTTCTTACAGAATTCAAAAGGCCTGTTTACACTTTGGGGTGATAGAGAAATTGAATGGAATTTGCATTTAGAAGCAAACCTGCTGAATTCGCAGTTTCCAGTTGCAAGAGCCATCCTTTGAAATTTGCCCTTCTCTGAATTTTGCAATACCCGACCATAAGATGCACCTAGCTTTTAGAGGAGGAAAACAAGAGAAAAAATATTCTGAACGAAGCAGCGGATGTATGATTTTTTGTGGTTCATGCTGTGGCCACAGACATGTGATTTGATGGTGAGTTTGGGGTAGTCCAATGCAAAAATCCTGAGGATCCATGGGCTTTTACCTCCTCCCTCCCAGGCAGCCTCCTTTATTGCTAGAGTCCCTTATCTCTCTCCTGATCTCACTGATCAGCTGCTTCCTTTCAACACTCCCTTCCCTCTAGTTTGCCTTAGTGTCTTTTCCTTAGCTGGAGAAGTTTTTTGCACCTCCTTTTCTTCTAATTTCTCTCATTGCTTTAGTCTTCCTGTTTCCCCCCATTGCAAGTTTGCTGTCTTTACCTCCCCCCTCCCAGGCAGCCTCCTTTATCTCTAGCATCCCTTATCTCTCTCCCCATTGGCAAACGATCAGCAACTTTGTTTCAACACCCACTTCCCTCTTTCAAAAAAAAGAGCATGATCTGCTTTTCGCCCCTGGGCAATTCAGTTCCAGGGACCACACATTCGCTCCATAAGACGCACAGACATTTCCCCTTACTTTTTAGGAAGAAAAAAGTGCATCTTATGGAGCGAAAAATACGGTAGCTCTCCAGCTGAGTAATCACAGAACAGGAGAGTTGGGAGGGAAACTGAGGATCATCTAGTGCAACCCTCTGCAGTGCAGCGAATGTGCAGCTATCTCAAATGGGGATCAAACCTACAACCTTGGTGATGTCCAAGGTGGTGTCCAGAACTGGGCACAGGACTCCGTGATGTCCATTATGACAACAAAAAATGCATAAAGGGAGTAAAGTGTCCATAGAAAGACGCATATATAACACGCAAATGCATTATTTCAGGGGAAATGGCTTTGTGAGAAAATTGTGCTCGTTGCAAAACTGCTCACAAATTATGTCCACGCAGAGAAACCGGCGCTAAAATGCAGGTGGACTTTTGTGAGGAATAATTTTCTGTTAAAAAACATCGCCGACTGATGTGGAAATGCAGGGAACCGAATTTAAGGTTAGAAAAAGAGAAGCTGAAATAGACATATTCACGCCTCTGTATTTGCAGTACTGTACCTGAAACCCCACATCTATGGAGACCCTGGCCTTCTGCAAGGTCTCCCTTTGTTTCATGTCATTTAAATCACAGCTGGAAGATTTGTGGGGCTTGATGGGGGGGGGACAACTTTGTACACTTGGCGAACAAGTGGTGCAGATAAGTAGATAATTTTAGACCTTGGGATTACGGGGGAGGGGGGAGGCTGGTGCTCAGTGATTAGTCCTTCCCCTGTTTATATCCGCACATGGTGCGTTCAAGGCCCATTGCCTTTGCACAAACGTTCAGCCAGGCTCCACTGGAAAGCGCTGTCCGCCCTGCGGTTTGCAAAGTGGACATCTCAGGACGAACAGCAGGGAGAGGACCATTTCGCAGGCGTTTGCGTTTGGCAAGGCAAGTCAGGCTGCAGGGGCGCCGACTTATAAAAAATATTGGGGGGGCCCATACCGGGGTCCTGCCGCTGGTTCGCTCGGGTAGCCGGGAGAACGCAGTTCGAGGTGGCGGTGTTGGGGAGAGACCCTCGCTCAGGGCGCCACTAGACTTGGCGGCCGGCGGCCTATCTGGGGGGGTTTTGGAGCGTATTTCGGCGGAGCGATTGGGGAGGAGGGGGCTTGTTGCCGGATTCTTCAGCTGAGCCGGAGATCCGCTGCTGGGGGTCCCTGGGCCGAGTTGTGAGCACGGCCTGCTGAAGGGAGATCCAGCCGATTGCGCGACGGGGACGGCCGGGGCTCTCCGGCTAGGGCGCGCGGCTGGCTGGCTGGCGAGGGAGCAGGTGGGGAGGAGGTGGGGGTCCTCACTCTCTTAGGAAACGCACCCGTGCGCCCGATTGCCACGAAGTCCGAAGGGTGCGTGTGTGGAATTAAAAAGCAAAAACGAGATACGGGCAGGGCAGGCAAAGAGTTTTCTGCAAGAGGATGGAGGGCAGGTTGAAGAGAAAATCACTCAGGATGAGACAGTCAAATCAGCCATGATAAAATGGGCTCAGGATATTGGGTATAACATCATGTTTGAGGACTGGGAAAGGTTATGGACCACCGGAATGAAATTCACGGCATGTAATGCCTTGAAGGAAAATATTATGAAAATGATTTATAGGTGGTACATGACCCCAGTCAAGCTTGCAAAAATATATCACCTGTCTGATAATAAATGTTGGAAATGTAAGGAGGCTGAAGGGACATTCTTTCACCTCTGGTGGACTTGTCCAAAAGTGAAGGCCTTCTGGGAAATAATCTATAATGAGTTAAAAAAGGTATTTAAGTATACCTTTCCCAAGAAACCAGAGGCCTTCCTCTTGGGCATTGTTGGCCAGAAAGTGTTAAAGAAGGATAGAACTTTCTTTATGTATGCAACTACAGCAGCAAGAATACTTATCGCAAAATATTGGAAGACACAAGATTTGCCCACACTGGAAGAGTGGCAGACGCAATTGATGGACTACATGGAACTGGCTGAAATGACTGGCAGAATCCGAGATTTGGGAGAAGAAACAACGGAAGAGGACTGGAAAAAATTTAAGGACTATTTACAAAAACAATATAAGTTGTATGAATGTTAAAAATTTACACGATTCGGAAACTATAGCTTCAGCAATTAGATTTGGGAAACAGGAAATTATATTTTAAGTAAGAAAAGGTCAAAATCTAAGGTAATACTATGTTTAATTTAAGATATAAGTAACTGATGAAAAGTATGTTAAATTTAGAGGTATAGTATTTGAAAAGTACAAAATAAGGTACGAAACAAGGTAATAATTTGCTGATATCTTTATTATAAAGAATGCAGGGTAAGGGAGATGCGAGGAAGTCCAGTTAGTTATATAAAAAATGTGTTGAATGGTTGGTTTTCTTTTCTTCTTTTTCTTTTTTTCTTTTTCTTGTTCTTTTACTTTTTTCTTCAGTGTATGTTTCTAACTTTGTATTTGAAAACTTAATAAAATATTTATAAAAAAAAAGAAGAGAAAATTCTTTCGCTTTTCTGGGGCGCAGGGAAGTCTCAGAGCCGGAGGTTGGGGAAGGGACCCCCTTTGCTCTGCCCTCTTCTCCCGTCTTAGATTCGCCCGAGCTTGCCTGGCCACCGGGCCACACAAGGGCCGCGCTCTACGCGGCGCACCTTGCTAGCCGCGCAGCTGTCCTCCGTGGCTGTGGAGCGGCCCTGCGCCGGTGCCCAGCTCCTCTGGGCGCCCGCTGCGCTGCCAATGACAAGCGGGTGACGTCACGGGCGGGGAAGGTGTCGCTTTCTTTCCCGATCCTTCATCCTCCCAGTCTTCCAGCCCTTTTTTGGGTTGGAAGCTCGTCTCGTTCGCCCTTCTCCGTTCTTCACCCTGTGCGCAATTTTCCTCCCTCGTCTCCCTCCCCATTTCTCCTTCCTTCCTTCCTTCCTGACTGACGGGCTCGGGTTCGGGCTTCGGCTCAGGCTCGGGCTTCGGGTAGGGCTCGGGCTCGGGCTCGGGCTCGGGCAGCCACAGCGTCGGCGGTGTTGGCGATCGGCGGCGCGGGGGGATGGCCCCCCCCGGGGGAGCCGGCGCTGCTCAATGGGGTTGCCAAGGAGACAGGCCGGCCGCCCCCCTCCCCCGGCCCGGCGCCCCCCGCCGCACCGGTGCCCGTTATTGAGCTGGTGCGCGCCGGGCGCCCTATAAAAGCCGCGGACGCGCCCACCGCCGCCCGAGATTATTGGGGGGGCTGAGCCCCCCCAAAAGAATTTTTGAGGGGGCTCGGGCCCCCTCAGGCCCCATGGAGTCGGCGCCTATGTCAGGCTGGCATGGAGCTGGTTGGGGGTTAAGGACACCCCCCCCTCTGATTCCCTCTCCACAGGACTTAATGGGAGAGTGAGCAGCCATCCTCTTTTCCCTGTGCTTAGAACCATTCCCAATAAAGCAGAGCTAAAGACTTGCTGGGGTGTCTGTTTGTGTGTGTGCAAGAGCGATGGGGGTTCTGGCTGGGGGAACCCGGGGGAAAACAGGGAGCAAAAGGTTGAGCGCTCCACATTTCCCAGCACATTTTGCCTGCCTCCTTCCATCTGGGCAGAGAGGGTTCCGTTTTTGTTTTTTAAATTGCTTTTATTTATCTATGTCATTTTAAATTGCAATTGATTTTTTTAAAAAAAGATATTTATTAAAGTTTCCAATTTTTTTACAAAAAAAGCAAACATAAAAAAACAAGTTAAAAACATATAAATTTCACAACTTATTTTCTCATAACATATTTCCCAAACCTCCTCATACCTCCCCTTCTTGTATAACCAGTTCAAATTATTTGAGCAGCAAATCCTTATCTCAAAGCATTACAGTTTAAAAGAAAAAACAAAAAAACAAGAAAACACCTTATTTTCTCTCCAACATCTTAGGTTATTATAACCTTAAATTCTTTCTTGTATAAAAAAACACCATTTTATCATATTCCTTTATACCATTACAGCTAGAAACCACTTAATTCCAATCCAACATCATTCAACATTCTAAATTGCAATTGATATTAATGCTGTATTCTTAGTTTTAGATTTTATGATTTATGTGGAAATGGTTTTCCATTTGGTTGTGTACTTCTTGATGTGTTTTATTTATTGCTTATGACTTTTGTTACGTTGGTAATTATGTAAATCTTGTCATATTGTAAGCCGGCGGACTAGAAACTTAATTCCTTCTTCCTGACTGCTGAGCTTCTTGGGCATTCTAGCAACATGGGAATGGGTCATGGCTTCATACAACTGTAGTGTTGGAAGGGACCATGCGGGTCATCTAGTCCAACCCGCTCAATGCAGGAAACTTTTGCCCAATGTGGGGCTCGAACCCACAATCCCTGAGACTGAGAGTCTCATGCTCTACAGGCCAAGACTCTGAAGCGCCATGTGATTCAAGCGTTAAGTCCCCCACCCCCACCCCCACCCTGCTCCGTCCAAAGCTTCTTCTTCTCATTTGCCGATCACTTGTAGCCGAGTACAGTGGTGCCCCGCAAGACGAATGCCTCGCAAGACGGAAAACTCGCTAGACGAAAGAGTTTTCCGTTTTGGAGGTGCTTCGCAAAACGAATTTCCTATGGGCTTGCTTCGCAAGACGACAATGTCTTGCGAGTTCCTGCGGGTTCCCCCCCCTTTCCTCCCCTTTTTCTAAGCCGCTAAGCTGCTTATCAGCTGATCCGATCAGCAGATAAGCCGCTAAAAGCCGCTAATAGTGCTAATAGCGCTAATCCGCTAATCCGTCAATGGGCTTGCTTCGCAAGACGAAAAAAACGCTAGACGAAGAGAATCACAGAACGGATTCTTTTCGTCTTGCAAGGCACCACTGTAAGATTGTCTTCCATAAACACAGCTTTAACAATGAGTCCGTAAGTGACTGTGGAGGCCAATTCTGGACCCACACGTCCTTCCACAGTGGGGACATTGGTTCTCGGGTGGGAGTTGATCATGGTGAGGGTTTGCCAAGCGTGCCTTCCTCTTAGCACATTTCTCCCTTGCATCCTGAGGTTCGAGTGTCTTCAAACCCCAAGACACCTTTGGTAAAGGCTGTTCTCCAATTGGAGCGCTCGCAGGCCAGTGTTTCCCAATTGTTAGTATTTATACTGTGGTACCTGAGGTTAAGAACTTAATTCGTTCTGGAGGTCCGTTCTTAACATGAGGTTACCACTTTAGCTAATGGGGCCTCCCGCTGCTGCCACACGGCTGCCACATGATTTCTGTTCTCATCCTGAAGCAAAGTTCTTAACCCGAGGTACTACTTCTGGGTTAGCGGAGTCTGTAACCTGAAGTGTCTGTAACCCGAGGTACCACTGTACTGCATTTTTTTACATTTGCCTTGGTAGAGTCTTTAAACCTCTTTTGTTGACCACCAGCATTATGCTTTCCATTTTTAAGTTCAGAATAGAGTACAGTGGTACCTCTGGTTATGTACTTAATTTGTTCTGGAGGTCCGTTCTTAACCTGAAACTGTTCTTAACCTGAAGCACCACTTTAGCTAATGGGGCGTCCTGCTGCCGCCATGCCACCGGAGCACGATTTCTGTTCTCATCCTGAAGCAAAGTTCTTAACCCGAGGTACTATTTCTGGGTTAGCTGAGTCTGTAACCTGAAGCGTATGTAACCTGAAGTACCACTGTAGTTGCTTTGGAAGACGATCATCAGACATCTGCACAACATGACCATTCCAATGAAGTTGGTGTTGAAGAATCATTGCTTCAACACTGGTGATCTTTGCTTCTTCCAGTACACCGGCATTAGTTCGCCTGTCTTCCCAGGCGATGTGTAAAAATTTCCGGAGACACTGTTGATGGAATCTTTCGAGGAGTTGGAGATGGCGTTTGTAAGTGGTCCATGTTTCACAAGCATACAGTAAGGTTGATCTCTCCATTTCAATCCGCTGTTTTCCCCCTCCTTCTCTCTCCATGCTTGTTTGCTAAGGTGTCTCTTAAGCACCGACTTCCTACTGGGCTGAGTCTTGGCTAAGCAAGGAAGGGGCACAGGGTTCATGACAGCCGGCTGACGGATAAGCTACTGCTGTATACTCAGGTGCAGCTGCTGCAGAGCATGTGGGTGCCATGTGAAGGGGAAGAGGCCAGCAGAGATCGTGGGGGACAGAGCGCCGCTTTGCAGGCAAATACAGGCAGAACCTCTCCCCACGAACCTCTTCGGAAGATGCGATGGGGCCACATTTCTGCATCTCTAAACACGGGAGCTGCCCCAATCCCGTAGAAAACTTGTGGGAATATGTAGCGACGGCGCCATCCGTCAATTTCAGTCCCCTGTTTCTCATTCTCCCCCCATCTTAAATTCATTTTACTGTACACTTTGAAACTCCCTGCCTACTGATAGCAGGCCAACGCCTTCACTGCATTCATTTTTATTGAGAAAGATAATTAGATTTCCAATCTGTTTCTATTATTATTATTATTATTATTATTATTATTATTATTATTATTAATGCCCCGCCCATCTGGCTCCCAACAGAATATTAAAAACATGATAAAAAACATCAGTTCTTAAAAACGTCCCTAAACAGGGCTGCCTTCAGATGTTTTCTAAAAGTCAGGTGGTTGTTTATTCCCTTGGCATCTGACGAGAGGGCGTTCCACGGGGCCACTACCAAGAAGGCCCTCTGCCTGGTTTCTAGTCTATCCATTTAAATTTCTGAAAGTCTTAAAAAGTCTTTAAATTATTGTTCTTAATTTTTCTTATTCTTGTTCATTTCTCGTATGGATAATTTTATTGTTTTGTCTTTTTTGTCAACTGCTTAGGGATTTTTTAAACAAACAAACAAGCAGTGTATAACTTTTGGGAAATAAATAATGTAACCACAGGGGCTGTAACAGGTAACTAGGTACAATCAGAGTGTTTGCACTAAATATACAAAAGAGCATGAATACCAGCTTGCTGAGAAAGATCCACAAGCATTTGATCCTGCCCCAGGGCTCTCATAATGTTGAGGGATAGCTCAGTCAGTACAGCATGAAACCATTCTTAAGCCAAGGCACGTTTTCCCAAATGATACCTCTCACCCCTGGTGCCCTTCCACCATTCGGATTCCGTTCTTAGACCAAGGTAAAGTTCTCAAACCAGGACACCATTTCTGGTTTTGTGGAGTTTGTAAACCGAATCGTTAGTAAACTGGACTGTTCTTAAACCGAGGTACCACTGTATATCATTTCCCAAAGTGCTTTCGTTACTTTTCATGTCCACCACATGTGATAAAAGGTGACCTCTTTTTCCTTACATTTCTAACACAGATTTAACCCTGCCTTATACATGTTTGAATGGACGCGGGTGGCGCTGTGGGATAAACCACAGAGCCTAGGACTTGCCAATCGAATCCCCGCGACGGGGTGAGCTCCCGTTGCTCGGTCCCTGCTCCTGCCAACCTAGCAGTTCGAAAGCACATCAAAGTGCAAGTAGATAAATAGGTACCACTCCGGCGGGAAGGTAAACGGCGTTTCCGTGCGCTGCTCTGGTTCACCAGAAGCGGCTTAGTCATGCTGGCCACATGACTTGGAAGCTGTACGCCGGCTCCCTTGGCCAATAAAGCGAGATGAGCGCCACAACCCAGAATCGGCCACGACTGGACCTAATGGTCAGGGGTCCCTTTACCTTTACTATTTTTATACCTGTTTGCTAATTTGCAGGGAGTTAAATACCAACAGCACACCATTTCCATACAATTTTCTTTCCAGGTACAACAAGCTGTAAATTTTAAATCATATTTCCATCATTTCCCCAGTGCCGAAGGATGTATATTATATCCAAAGTCTTTTGCCCAGTAAATCATTACTGATTCGACTTCTGGACCCTTATGTTCTTGTGCCATATGGGTGCATCTCTGGGCAAAACTTGCCCATCTGACAGCCGCCTTGCAACCTCTAAATCCGGCTTCCCGCTGCCAAAAGCTGGGCAGCCGGTGGGATCAGATATGCAAACAGTAGCTTGAAAACCTGGAGAGGGGGTCTTCGCAGTGTCAACATAGGACAATGCCCCCCCCTGCACACTTCGCACCCCCCACACGGGGACCTTTTATCCAGGAGGTGATCCTTAAGTGTAAGTAAATAAACAGGGAGCAGATGGGAGGGATGTGCTGAGAAGCTTTCCCCATCTCCCTGGGGTACCATTACCTCTCCCGGCAGCCGAGGCAAATGGATTCCAGACCTGAGCCGTGTTAAACGTCGGACACATGTGGCCACCAGGATGCTGCCAGCCTGACCTCCTCGAACCTTTGTTAAAGGGCCCTCTCCCTGCCCGGGAGCAAGTTCCCCTAGCACGGTGGCCTCCTTTACAAGGCTCCCTGTGCCCTTTGGGGTCTCCCTCCGCAAAGCCTTTGATGGCCGGTGTCAGATATTAACACCGCAGTGGGGGCAAGACCTCTTCCAGCAGGGCCCTACAACTCTTCATGCCGCGTTATGCTGGAGAGGGTTAGAGAGGGGCAGGTCATTTTCCAGGGTGTTGTTTGCAAAAGAAGGGAGCCTTCCCCGTTCCAGCTTAGGAAACACTTATCACCAGGTCTGCGTGTGTTCTGCACACACACACGCACAATCCAACCGCTGTGCAATTTCAACTTTTGTTTAGAAATATTATTCAAAGGAGGGACGCGGGTGGCGCTGTGGGTTAAACGACAGAGCCTAGGACTTGCCGATCAGAAGGTCGGTGGTTCGAATCCCCGCGATGGGGTGAGCTCCCGTTGCTCGGTCCCTGCTCCTGCCCACCTAGCAGTTCGAAAGCACGTCAAAGTGCAAGTAGATAAATAGGTACCGCTCTGGCGGGAAGGTAAACGGCGTTTCCGTGCGCTGCTCTGGTTCGCCAGAAGCGGCTTAGTTCTGCTGGCCATAAGACCCGGAAGCTGTACGTCGGCTCCCTCAGCCAATAAAGCAAGATGAGCGCCGCAACCCCAGAGTCGTCCGCGACTGGACCCAATGGTACCTTTATTATTCAAAGGAAATCAAGTTTCTAGTCCCTAGGAATGTGAAGACTCTCGAAGCAAAACTTCTGGCTGGAATTGTGCGTGGTCAACGAAAGAGGGGGACAAAACCATCTCCTTTATCTAGTAGCATCTATCATTGTTGGGAAAAGAAGCATAAATTACGTTGGTTGCGGCAGTGGCGTAGCGTGGGTTGTCAGCACCCGGGGCAAGGCAAGTAATTTGCGCCCCCTCTGCCCTAGGGGCAGAGAGCTGCGAGTGCGAGCGCCCCCCCTCAGATGTTGCGCCCGGTGCGGCCGGCCCCCCCTGCACCCCCCATGCTACGCCACTGGTTTGCGGTAAACGATGTTGGTTTATCTTAACATGTAAAAGATCATGGAAGCCAGAATGCCATCATTCTTTTCAAGCATTTTTTATTTATTTTTACTTAGTTGTTATTGTACTTCACTGGATCTTAATCTGTTACAGTATTTGTAGAAATGGAGTCCAAATATCATTGAATTTGTCTGTGGCAAGCCTGCATTTATATGCAGGTTGTGGATATGTTGCGGGGTTATATGGGTCTTCAATCCAATCGTAGAAGGGAGCCACATTTTTATTTTTCCATTACATCAGGGTATCAGTCTTTTTGCTGTGATAAGGGCACAGATAGTCCACTTGTATTGTCCTTTTGTAAGGTTCCATGTGCTGGATATATAATTCAAGAGCGATATTTTACTCTGTACATGTAAGGTTATTCCATGCAGTTCTGTTGATGGCTTCTGCCAAAAACTGTTCAACAGTTAGATATGATTCTTTTCAAGCCTATAGATAAGTCAGTCCAACTTATCTGTGGGACAATGATTTAGAAAAACAAGCTGGGATTCCTAACTGTTAATAATAATAATAATAATAATAATAATAATAATAATAATAATCTATTATTTATACCCCGCCCATCTGGCTGGGCGTCCCCAGCCACTCTGGGCGGCTTCCATAAAACCAAAAATACAGTAAAATCACACATTAAAAACTTCCCTGATCAGGGCTGCCTTAAGATGTCTTCTGAATGTCAGGTAGTTGTTTATCGCTTTGACATCTGCTGGAAGGGCGTTCCACAGGGCGGGCGCCACTACCGAGAAGGCCCTCTGCCTGGTTCCCTGTAGCTTTGCTTCTCGCAATGAGGGAACCGCCAGAAGGCCCTCGGCGCTGGACCTCAGCGTCCGGGCAGAACGATGGGGGTGGAGACGCTCCTTCAGGTATACTGGACCGAGGCCGTTTAGCATCATTCTCCATATGTGAGAGAAATTCTGAATCTCAGGTGCTGGGAGAGAGTTATTGCACCCAGGTCCTGTATCACCACCATCATCAAACTTTTATTGGCACCACAAAGAAACATTCAGAATAAATAGGCCAGTGCGATCTCGTTGCCATTTCAACAGTACAGTCATTTGCCAAAGGGAAGAAGAGGCGAGCAATCTGTTTCATCTCTGTGGGTCTCCAGCAAGGGCAGGATCCTGTAGCATACTTCGGCGACAAAAAATCAAATAGAGGAGCTTAGCTACTGTCTTGGTGAGCTCCTGGTCTCTCCCCTGTAATAAGAAGCGTATAACCTCCGTCTCTGGTTTCCATGTTGGAATACATAGATGGTCTAGAAATTGTTGGGGAGATCATCATACCTTTTACATTTAAGGGCCACGTGAGCTAGAGTTTCCACCAGGTGAGCATCGCATGGATAGATCCTATCTCCTTCTGCCATATCTGCAAACCTACCCCAAAGGAGGCTAGAAGGATCAGAATTGAACCTAGCCAGCGAGAAAGCCCTTCTTTCTTGTGGGTTAAACAAAAAAGCTCCTGCAGCCATGCCCTTCATTTCCTCTTATGGAGAAGAGGATGGTGGCGGCAGAGGAGGTTTTCTAAGGTGTGATGGTTTAGGAAACTGTCAGAAGTTATGCTCAGAAGTGGGAGGAAAGTTTAGTTCCAACAAAGGAGGAGCGGTAGACGAAACTGATGGACTGTGCTGAAATGGCTGAATTCACAAGCAGAATTCGAGACCAGGAGAAGGAAGTTTTTTTTAAAGAAAGAATGGGATAAATTGGTGGAATATATGAAAAATCATTGTAAACAGCTTTAAACGTTAGCAGGATTAATTGTAGCTGGGGGGGGGGGGAAAGAGGAATAAATAAAATATGATAGATAAAGAATGGAAAAGGAGAACTTGGAATATGCAGTAGAAAAGGGGAAATTATAACGGACCACGGAAGGAGGGAAAGTCAATATCGCTGGTGTGAATTAAATAACGTAATTTGTTTCATTGTTGTAAAATTGCAAATGATAAATATAATGTTTGTTTTTTAAAGGAAAGGGTTGGAACTTCAGATAATGTTTTGTTGTATTTTTAATATTTTGTTGGAAGCCGCCCAGAGTGGCCAAGGAAACCCAGAGTGGCGGGGTATAAATAATAAATTATTTATTATTATTATCATTATCATTATTATTATTATTATTATTATTATTATTATTAGATGAGCCCTGCTGGATAGAGGGAACAATGGTGGCTCCTCTCTGTTCTCCTAGCAGTGAAAGGAAACCTGCTAGGGGAAACCTGCCTTAAGCCAAGCTGGTCGACCCAGCACAGCAATGAACATAATAAGATCCTCCTTGATCAGGCCAATGACCCATCAAGGCCTGTATCCTGTTCTCACAGTGGCCCACCAGATGTCCCAATTGGAAACCAACAATCAGGACTCGAACCCAAGACCCCTCTCCCCTCCTGCTGTGGTCAGGGCTGTCTTAAGCATATAATAATAATAATAATAATAATAATAATAATAATAATAATAAATTTTATTTATACCCCGCCCTCCCTGGCCAGAGCTGGGCTCAGGGCGGCTAACACCAATAAAATCACAGTAAAAACATAATGGGGGGGGGGAACCAATTTAAAATACAGGTTAAAATGCAATTTAAAATGCAGCCTTATTTTAAAAGTAGCCAATAGATCAAGACCATAAGGGGAGGGAAACATAAGGGTCAGACTGAGTCCAAACCAAAGGCCTGGTGGAACAGCTCTGTCTTGCAGGCCCTGTGGAAAGATGTCAAGTCCCGCAGGGCCCTGGTCTCCTGTGACAGAGCGTTCTGCCAAGTCAGGGCCAGTACTGAAAAGGCCCTGGCCCTAGTTGAGACCAATCTAACCACCTTGCAACTTGGGACCTCCAAAATGTTGTCATTTGTGGACCTTAAGGTCCTCCGCGGGGCAGACCAGGAGAGGCGGTCCCGTATGTGGTGCCAGGGTGCAAAGATCCACCCGGCGCCCCCCCAGGTTGCCCAGTCCCAGGTGCGCAGGAGGGGGGAACCAGCCAACTGCCTCAGCGCCTTGCTGGCTCGGTCACCCCCCAAACTCGCAGCGCAGAACTGTCCACAGCAGAAGAGCCCGCCGCGGCGCTCTGACCGATGGGCGGGCTCTTCCCCGGACTCTAATTCTCGGGCCTGGCGCCCCTGAGAGCCCGGCACCCGGGTTCCCCGCACCCCTGGCACCTATGGGTAAGACGGCCTTGGCTGTGGTTTCCAGCAACTGAGATTCAAAAGCACTGCTGCCTCCAACTGAGGAGGAAGGGCTAGGAGCCCCCGATAGCCCTCTCCGCCATTAATTTGTCCAATCCTTCTTCTAAAGCCACCCAAACAAGCTGCTCTTTTCACAAACTTTGGCCCACCAAGCATGAAGAGAATTAGGAACGCTGGAAGTTGGCTCATACTGAGTCCATCACTGGTCCATTGGACTCAGTACTGTCTACACTGGCTGGCAGCAATGGCTTTCCAGGGTCTGAGACCACAGCTCCTTCCCTGGGCCTTTTCGGAGGTGCCATGGACCATACCTGAGATATTCTGTGTGCTTCTTCAACCTCAACTTCGTTGGGTGGGTCATGCTGTTCAGATGCCTTATTATCGCCTTCCAAAGCAACTACAGTCATACCTCATGTTACATTTGCTTCATGTTATGTTTTTTCAGGTTGCGTCCCGCGGCGACCCAGAAGTACCGAAAAGGGTTACTTCCAGGTTTTGCCACTCGCGCGTGCGCAGAAATGCTAAATCGCGCTTTGCGCATGCGCACAAGTACCAAATCACGCCGCGCAGATACGGCACGTCAGGTTGTGGCCTTTTCATGTTGCGAACGGGCCTCCAGAACGGATCCCGTTCGCAACCAGAGGAACCATTGTACTCTATTCTGAACTTAAAAATGGAAAGCGTAATGCTGGTGGTCAACAAAAGAGGTTTAAAGACTCACTCAAGACAAATCTTTAAAAATGCAGTATAAACACTGACAACTGGGAAACACTGGCCTGTGAGCGCTCCAGTTGGAGAACAGCCTTTACCAAAGGTGTCATGGGCTTTGAAGACACTTGAATTCAGGGCGCAAGAGAGAAACGTGCTAAGAGGAAGGCACGCTTGGCAAAACCTCACTGTGATCAACTCCTGCCCGGAAACCAATGTCCCCACTGTGGAAGGACGTGTGGGTCCAGAATTGGCCTCCACAGTCACTTACGGACTCAGTGTTAAAACCGTGTCTTTGGAAGACAATCTTACTCGGCCACGAGGGATCGCCAAAGAAGGAGAAAGACAATACTCCCCCCAATGTGCGAAATAACCTGAAATATTTGCTTGTTGAGAACAGGGATTGGGGAGATGAAACTGGAGAGTATGAGGCTTAACCCTTTGCTCTTGGTCTGTGGGGCCCCCAGGGGATGGCGGTGTCTGCGCACATGTTTGCGGTGATTAACATGTCTCATTCGCAGCCCACGCAGATGAGTTGCCGTCTCGGTGCAAGGGAAATACCGGGTGCCGGGGGGGCTCTGCTGCCGCTCTTTTCCCCCTCCGGGGACGCCTGCGGTTCCTGGCCATTCTTACTCAGACTATTGATGTTGCTGCGAAACACACACCTGTGACATATAAAACATAACCCAGCTCTGCGCCTGCTTTTCCCCCATTTTCGTTCCTCAACTGGAAACTGGATCTCAGCTGAGAAACTCTGAAAGGAGAATCAGATTCGCTCTCAAATTGGATTGCTCTGCGGGAGGGCAGAGACTTTCATCTCTGAACATCTCTTTGAACATCTGACATCTGCGGGCACCTGTTTGCAACAATATCCCCTTTTTATATCCATATTAAAAGTTGCTGTTTGTTTGTCACTAAATTTCAGAGCCATTTGCAGCCAAATGAATATCGAAAGCCCGTAAGACAGCATCTGCTGGAACAGCCTCTCCCAGCCAAGCGTGGATGGGAGCTGTGGTCAGAGCATGTGGTGACCTTTAAAAGCCGTAAACGGCCTCGGCCCAGTATACCTGAAGGAGCGTCTCCAACCCCATCGTTCAGCCCCGGACACTGAGGTCCAGCTCCGAGGGCCTTCTGGCGGTTCCCTCGCTGCGAGAAGCAAAGCTACAGGGAACCAGGCAGAGGGCCTTATCGGTGTTGGCGCCCGCCCTGTGGAACGCCCTCCCGCCAGATGTCAAAGAGATAAACAACTACTTGACATTTAGAAGACATCTGAAGGCAGCCCTGTTCAGACTCATGACATGCAAAGCGAGATATTTCAAGCCTTGATTTGTTATAATTGTGATGATCATGGCGTATAGCTGATGAAAACTCCAAATTAACAATCTCAGAAAATTAGAATATTAAATGAAATCAGCAAAACAAGGATTGCAAATAGAGCAATATTGGACCTCTGAGAAGTAGAAGCCTATCTCACTTTGCATGTCACGAGTCTATCTTATATATTAGTTTCACCTTTTAAGTTGAATTACTATAATAAATAGAGCACAAAATATGGTCTGAAGCTCAACATCAAAAAAGCTTAGATCATGGCCACTGGTCCCATCACCTCCTGGCAAATAGAAGGGGAAGAAATGGAGGCAGTGAGAGATTTTACTTTCTTGGGCTCCATGATCACTGCAGATGGTGACAGCAGCCACGAAATTAAAAGACGCCTGCTTCTTGGGAGAAAAGCAAAGACAAACCTAGACAGCATCTTAAAAAGCAGAGACATCACCTTGCCGACAAAGGTCCATATAATAATAATAATAAATAATAATAATTTATCATTTATACTCCGCCCATCTGGCTGGGCTTCCCCAGCCACTCTGGGTGGCTTCCAAAAGAATATTAAAATACTGTGATACATCAAACATTAAATGCTTCCCTAAACAGGGCTGCCTTCAGATGTCTTCTAAAAGTCTGGTAGTTGTTGTTCTCTTTGACATCTGGTGGGAGGGCGTTCCACAGGGCGGGTGCCACTACCGAGAAGGCCCCCTGCCTGGTTCCCAGTAGTGATGTATGGAAGTGAGAACTGGACCACAAAGAAGGCTGATGCTTTTGAATTATGGTGCTGGAGGAGACTCTTGAGAGTCCCATGGACTGCAAGAAGATCAAACCTCTCCATTCTGAAGGAAATCAGCCCTGAGTGCTCACTGGAAGGACAGATCCTGAAGCTGAGGCTCCAAGACTTTGGCCACCTCATGAGAAGAGAAGACTCCTTGGAAAAGACCCTGGTGTTGGGAAAGATGGAGGGCACAAGGAGAAGGGGACAACAGAGAACGAGATGGTGGGACAGGGTTCTCAAAGCTACCAACATGAGTTTGACCAAACTGCGGGAGGCAGTGGAAGACAGGAGTGCCTGGCGTGCTCTGGTCCAGGGGGTCACAAAGAGTTGGACATGACTAAACGACTAAACAACAACAACTGAAATAAATGGACTTTTTCATGATATTCTAATTTATCGAGTTTCACCTGTATATAATTTTGCAGACTTTGATCATGGTGCCTCTTACTCAGCTTTCTTTAAAATAAAAAACTCCCCAACGTGGCAACCTTTCTTCAAAGGGAAATCAAAGCAAATTCTCAAGCTAGTGTGAATGCCAGGGCTGTGGAACATGCCCCTAGCCTCCGCTGCCTGGGCAAGGAAGGGGCGCGGAAAGGTTGTGTCTTCTGTACTCCTGACATTCCTGTTGGAGAGAGGGAGAGAGAGAGAGAGAGAGAGACCAGTTCACCTTCATTTTCCCATACCTGGCAGAGCTCTCCCCTCTGCTTGGCTAAGGGCTGAATCACAGATCGTTGGTCCAGCCCATCTGAGGACTCAGCGGAGGAAACCTGGAAGGCATTACACGGCTGTCTTTGGAGGAAGTCTCTCCGAGTTCCGGACCCAGGGATGCCGGTGAGCCACGCAAGATTAAGAAAAGAGAGCGGATCCCACAAAGCGCCTTTGTTCCTCTCCTGGAACAAATGGATTGGAGGCAGCTGAGGCCGTTTGTCAGCCTGGCTTGCGAGAGGAGTCCAGTTGCAGGTCAGGCAGGCAAGGGAGACAGGTGGGCAGAGGCAACATCAACAGAGCAAACAGAGATAAATAATGCCGTCCTTTCGCTCCCTGTGGACACCCAGAGCTGCTTGTTGGACTGCAATGCCATGCCATATGACTCAGGGAAAGAAAGGGCTCTGGGTACATTTCACACCATAGATTCAAAGCCCTATTACGGCCGCCTCTCCTGGTATGCCCCACGGAGGACCTTAAGGTCCACAAATGACAACATTCTGGAGGTCCCAGGTCGCAAGGTGGTTAGATTGGTCTCAACTAGGGCCAGGGCCTTTTCAGTACTGGCCCCGACTTGGCAGAACACTCTGTCCAAAGAGACTAGGGCCCTGCGGGAATTGACATCTTTCCGCAGGGCCTGCAAGACAGAGCTGTTCCGCCTGGCCTTTGGTTTGGACTCAGTCTGACCCTTATAATAATAATAATAAATTTTATTTATATCCCGCCCTCCCCAGCCGAAGCCGGGCTCAGGGCGGCTAACAACAGTAAAACAGTACAAAAGTACAACATAAACAACATTCTAAAATCATTCATTATAAAAATTAATTAATTCAAGCCACTAGCAACCATTGGGCCAGAGCTCTGCGAAGATTGCCGAGGGAGGGAGTCAGGCTGTGCCCTGGCCAAAGGCCTGGTGGAACAGCTCTGTCTTGCAGGCCCTGCGGAAGGATGTCAAATCCCGCAGGGCCCTGGTCTCTTGTGACAGAGTGTTCCACCAGATCGGAGCCACAGCCGAAAAAGCCCTGGCTCTAGTTGAGGCCAGCCTAACTTCTCTGTGGCCTGGGACCTTCAAGCTGTTTTTAAATAATAATAAATTATGTCTTCCCGCCCCTTACGGTTTTGATCCATGGGCTACTTTTAAAATGAGGTTGCATTTTAAATTGCATTTTAAGCTGTATTTTAAATTGTTTCCCCCTATTATGTTTTGATTGCAATTTTACTGGTGTTAGCCACCCTGAGCCCAGCTCTGGCCGGGGAGAGTAGGGTATTATTATTATTATTATTAGTAGTAGTAGTAGTAGTAATACCACTTTGCAGAGTCGTGGCTTCCCCCAAAGGATTATGGGAGCTGTAGTTTGTTATGGGTGCTGAGAGCTCTTAGGGGACCCCTTTCCCCCTCCCAGAGTTCCCTGGGAAGAGGGACTGAATGCTAAACCACTGTGAGGCTGAAGGTAAAGATAAAGGGACCCCTGACCGTTAGGTCCAGTCACGGATGACTCTGGGGTTGCGGCACTCATCTTGCTTTACTGGCCGAGGGAGCCGGTGTTTGTCCGCAGACAGCTTCCAGGTCATGTGGCCAGGGGGACTAAGCTGCGTCTGGCGAACCAGAGCAGCACACGGAAACGCCGTTTACCTTCCCACCGGAGTGGTACCTATTTATCTACTTGCACTTTGACGTGCTTTCAAACTGCTAGGTTGGCAGGAGCAGGGACCGAGCAACGGGAGCTCACCCTGTCGCGGGGATTCGAACTGCCGACCTTCTGATCGGCAAGCCCTAGGCTCTGTGGTTTAACCCACAGCGCCACCCGCGTCACACTGTGAAGCTGAAGAGGCGCATAAATGCACTTTTTGACCTGGCACCAGCGCATGTCTGACCACAGGGAAACTTGTCTCCTCGTTGCCTTCCCCTGGGATTATTTCACTTACCAGATTGAGTTTGCTTTGCCCCTCTTCCTTCCCCAACCCTTTCCCCTTTCGTGTCGTAAAGCGTTGAGACTGCTACATCAATGACACACTTTGGGAAGCTTTCCAGCCAAAGAGCGGGGGCAGAAACGCTCCGTCCGCACGCCCGAAAAGAATCCCCCAACATCCTCCTCCTTTTTTTGCTGGACAGATGCCCAAACCCCAGGCACTTCCAGATAATAAGAACTCAAACGTTTGTCTCTAAGGCTCTGGAAGCTGCCGTTTCCCCCTTGCTGACGACAGTGTCCCCCTGTTTTCGCTGCAGGGGTGGGTGTGACCAGTAAGACAGCGACAGGACTCTCTGTTGAGACAACTCCTTCGCAAGTGGTTCCTTTCGCAACCCCCCTTCCCCTCCGCCGGTCTTTGCAAGAGGAAACTTTTTGGCACGCCACAATTCTTCGGGCAAAATTTATAATCCTCCAGGGGAGCCGATGCCCAGGGTCTTTGCCTCCACGAGCCCTCGCAACGTTTCCTGCGGGCCGGAGGGATGCTTTGATGCTGCGCGGGGAAGCCAGCGGTCTCTCCTGCTCAAGGGAAGGAGCCATCCAGTCTCACCTCCTTCTCTTCCGCCCTGCAGTGACCTCCTGAGGAAATGGCTTTCTCTCCCGAAGCACGTGGCTCCTGCCTAGCAGGATCCTGCATCTCTTGCGTTGCATTCATTCATTGCAAAAGGATTCCCTCGCTTCCTCCAATGGTACTATTTTGCATTTCATTCATTCATTCATTCATTCATTCATTCATTCATTCATTCATTCATAATAACGCAAGGAAAGGCCTGCTGCATCTAGGGCAGGGGTTGGCAAATAAGGGCCGCGGGCCAGATCAGGCCCAATTGCCTTCAGGATCCGGCCTGCGGACTGTCCATGGATCGGCGTGGGGATTCTGTTCCTTTGGGCTGTGCCATCCCCCCCAGTGCCATTCCATTCCCTCCCTCTCCCCCAAACACACTGCGGCGGCTCCTACTTCCTCCCCCTGGCTTCTCCCTGCCCTGCCTAGAGGAGGAAGGGGGCTGGGCTGAGCTGTCTGAGCACCTTTGTACTATTCTATGATTGGGCTGGAAAAACAATCTCTCAAAGGACCTGTTGATGGCATTTTACCATTGTACTGTGGAGAGTGTATTAACTTATGGTCTGTGTGTGTGGTTTGGGAGCTGCACGGTCAGGGGGAAAACAATGCTATCCAGGGTTGTAATGACTGTGGAGAGAATAATTGGGTGCACTCTTCCTACCTTGGATCAAATCTATGCTTCCAGGTGCCATAAGAAAGCTGCAGAGGTAGCGCAGGACAGTGCACACCCCAGAAAAGATCTCTTTCAGTTTCTGCCTTCTGGAAGAAGGAACAGCGTTATAAAGACTAGGACTAGCCACCTGAGAAACGCTTTCTATCCAAATGTGATTTTGGTTTCAAACGCAGTGTAAGGTAGTCTCTATGTGAGAGTATTGTATTCAATTATGGGGTATCAGAGTTTTTAGGGGCTAACCAGGCTGGGATAGTTGGGATAGCAGGCTTGTTGGTTTTTGAATGTCTAATGCAGATTTTTTTCAATTTCGTTGTTCTGTATGGGACAATGACAATAAATATTACCGTATCGTACCATTTTAAGCAGCCCCTCTCCAGAGCCAGCCCTTTCGCGTCGCTCATCTTCCCTCTGCCGCTGCTGCTCAGGTGCTCCTGCGGGCCAGAGAGCGGAGCAGACGACCTCACTCTGTGGCCCGCCACAAGGTCTGAGGGACACTGGACTGTCCCGCGGCTAAAGTTTTTTGCTGACCCCTGTCTGGAAAGGCCTGTGTTTGGTTTCCTGCAATGGCAACCAGTGTCTCGGGTGAAAGCTCACTTCTTTCCAAGAGTTCTCCCCTGGCTCGTAAAATGTTGGTGCCTGCACACAGTGGCGTAGCGTGGGTTGCCAGCTCCTGGGGCTGCGTGGCAGGAGGGAAACAGATGACGTATGCATGAACATTCAACTGCCTAACAGTGCCCACATCACCCAGGAGATCGCAGCCAGAGGGATAAGAAAAGAAGTCATTCTGTTGTTTGGGGAGGTCATTTCCTGGTTTCCATTAAGAAGCCGCTTTTAATGGAGCCCAGCGACGGAAGCAGCTGTATTGGGGCAGCACCAGGTGTTCAAATTTTAAGATTTGAAACAAGGCAGTTTCGTACGGAGGACATTCCCTCCCTGGCTTCCTGTTGCATCAGAACAGAGGTGATGATGTTTCCAATCTTAACACCAGAGAGCAAGTTGATTTCCCCCTTTTCAATGCAAACTGTCTAAATGTGTTGCTGAGATCGAGAGCAATCCCATAATTTCAGGACAGTGGCGCCATCTGCTGGCGCTCTTGTTAAGGCAGGGACTTCTTCCAAATCAAAGACTCTCATATACAGCAAAGGCCATTCCATATGGACTGCTCGTATTAATTCATACATTGATCAGGAAACGGGGAAACATTTTACCGCTGGAGATAAAAGCATGTACATAAACACCAAAAAGCAATGCAATTCCAAGAGTCAGGCTGTCCATGCGCATTTAAAGCACATTTCTCTCCCACCCAAAATAATGTGGGGAATTGTAGTTTAAGGGTGCTGGGCAGTGCAGGGTAAGCTACAATTCCCAGGATTCTTTGGGGATGTGTACTTTAAATGTATTATTTCAGAGAATTTATACACTGCTTGATTGTAAAAAAAAAAGACCCTCAAAGCAGTTTGCAAAAAAGGTGATAAAATTATCAATACCAAGAATTTTAAACTTTCAAATTGTTAAAATGAACAAAAGAGAGATGAAAACGTACACCAGCTTTTTAAACATCTATGAGGCCTTGTCTAAAAAATCTTGTTGTTTTTTGCAGGTGCCAAAAAGAGCACAGTGAAGGCACCTGCCTGATGTCAATAAACAGGGAGTTCCAAAGGATGGATGCTGCCACACATAATAATACTCTGGGCAGCTTCCAACTGAATATTAAAATACAATAACCTATTAAACATTAAAAGCTTCCCTAAACAGGGCTGCTTTCAGATGTCTTCTAAAAGTTAGATAGTTGTTTATTTCTTTGGCATCTGGTGGGAGGGAGTTCCACAGGGCAGGTGGCACCACTGAGAAGGCCCTCTGCCTGGTTCCCTGTAACTTGGCTTCTCGCAGCGAGGGAACCGCCAGAAGGCCCTCAGAGCTGGACCTCAGTGTACGGGCAGAACGATGGAGGTGGAGATGCTCCTTCAGGTATACTGGACTGAGGCCGTTTAGGGCTTTTAAGGTTAGCACCAACACATTGAATTGTGCTCGGAAACGGTCAAATTCTCACAAATGCGGAACGCACAGCTTTGATTTGTGCAGGCATTATTTTGCTTCCTGCCATTTCTAAATCGGGGCTAGCAAGATTGCAGAATAGGCCAATCCCGGGAGCAGGAATTGATTTAGCCTGTAAGCCAAGACAGGGCAGAGAAATGAAGCCAGCTGTGGAAGCAACACCTGGAAGTTGCCGGATGTTGCCAGGGCCCAAACACTCTGGGAGGGTCCACCGGTGCCTGAACTCTGCCCCTCTGCCTGCCTAGTCTGTGTGGTTTTCAGCAGGTTGCCAGCAGGTAAGCCTATAGCTAGGGAAGCAGTGTTGTGTAGTGGTTAGCGTGTCCTGGCAAACTAGGGTTCAAAGCTTGGGCCAGTCACTGCCTCTCAGCTTAACCTACCTCACAGGGTTGTTGTAAAAGCAGGCACCCCCAAACTTGGCCCTCCAGATATTTTGGGACCACAACTCCCATCATCCCTAGCTAACAGGACCAGTGGTCAGGGATGATGGGAAGTGTAGTCCCAAAACAGCTGGAGGGCCAAGATTGGGGATGCCTGTTGTAAAAGCACAAAATGGAGAGTAGTAGTGAAACCATGCCGATAAGCTTTGGCTCCTTGGAGGAAGAGTGAAATATAAATGTAATAAAAATAAATGATAAAAGCCTCCATGCTTCTACCACCCCCTTCTTTCCCTGCTAAACTCCGAATGGGAGCAAAAGGCCTGACAGGATGGGCAAAATCTTTTCACATTAAGTTACGCATCTCGATCCCGTCTCTCAGTCAGGAGACCCTCAAGGCGCCAACTTTTTAAACAGAATTAAACAATTAAAAACAACAACGACTTCTGGTACATTTTCCTTTATTCATTTATAGGCTTCTCTTCAATCTTTCCAAAGCCTATTGTGAAAAGTCCATAAAAAGTGTTTTACGATATAAAAAACGTTTTTTAAAAAAAATATACAAAAGCCAGATGACTAAAGCCAGGAGGAGAAATTACCTGAGGTAAAAAACAGTCTCTGTTTCTGTTGCGATTCAACAGTCTCCTTATCGGAAGCCTGCCATCCTGAGAGCAAAGCTCATCTCCTTGAGGAACACAAGAAGAGAGTGGCAGGATGAGGCCCACGGCCCGTTTAGTCCAGCATCCTGTTCTCGCAGGGGCCAACCCGAGGCCTGTGGGAAAGCCGCAAGCAGGATTCGAACACAAGATCAACTCTCCCCTCCTGAGGACCACTTGGACCCCAGAGCATCCCTACCGCAAATCAGGCAGGGAAGAACCCAGGTAAGTGCGCAGGTCGCTGATGGTGGAGCAGATGATTTTAGCTGGGATGGTCTCTTTGCCCAGCCGCTTGTAGGCTGCGTAACGGTGGCACCCTCCAAAAGAGTAGAAATAGTCGCCCCCTTCTCGGCCTTTGATCCAGAGGACATCTATCGGGGGCACGCGGTCAGCTTCTTCCTTGGAGGGTGAGAGATGGAGTAAAGGGTGATTCGTAAAGAAGGTAAATAATTTTAAAAAGGAAGCTGTCTTCAGGGGCGGAGCAAGGTGGGTGTTAACCTGAGGTATGATTTCTGGGTTAGCGGAGTCTGTCACCTGAAGCATCTGTAACCTGAGGTAAAAAGGTAAAGGGACCCCTGACCATTAGGTCCAGTCGTGGCCGACTCTGGGGTTGCGGCGCTCATCTCACTTTATTGGCCGAGGGAGCCAGCGTACAGCTTCCGGGTCATGTGTCCAGCATGACTAAGCCGCTTCTGGCAAACCAGAGCAGCGCACGGAAACGCCGTTTACCTTCCTGCCGGAGCGGTACCTATTTATCCACTTGCACTTTGACGTGCTTTCGAACTGCTAGGTTGGCAGGAGTAACCCGAGGTACCACTGTAGTAAATCAGGTTGACCCCTGAGTCCCTCTCTCTCTCTGTGTGTGTGTGCTTTTTGCCTGAAGCCGTACCTGGATGGTCCTCATGAGACTCTCCACCTTGCCTTCCTCCAAGACAGGAGGGATGGGTCTGATGATCACCTTCATGGGCACCTCGTGGACCGCGGCGATGTTGTCCGAATGGATGCTTCGCCCTGCGCCGCCTTCGCTTGCCATGTTGGCGACGTTTCCGGCCCCGATGCGCCTCCGCCTTCCCAGATCCAGCCCCAGCAGCTCCCTCCAAGCTCGCAATCTCACTCCCCACATCCTGGGGCTCATATAACGCCGTCCGGAGGGCTTGCACCGGATCGCACCACCGCTGGGCCGCGGGGGTGGACGAGAGAGAGGAAGAGAAAGAGGCAGGCGGAGGAGCCACAGACACCCCCCACCCCCCACTTGCCTGGGCTGCGCGATGCCTTGTGAACCCGATCCCCGATGCCGAGCTTGCAAGAGAGCAAGGGATCCCCGCAGGATCCCGACACCCGTTCCCCCCTGCAGTCCCCAATGGAAGCGTCTCGTCCGGATGAATCACACGCGCACGTGGGCAAGCGCTTTTCCTGGGCTGGGTCAGAAGTTTTTTGGCTGAGTCACGATGAGGCAGCAGAAAAGTCGACGGAGGAGGAAGCCGGGCGCTGCTGCAGCAGCCGCCGCTCGATCTGGACCGGGGATCAGACCCGGAACCGGTTTCCACTCGTCCTGAGGAACCTGGGGGGGAGGAAGGGCCGGGGAGAATTCCTTCGTATGGGGGGAAGCCCCAGCTTTCGGCTGCCGAAACTTTCAGCTGCTGATCTGTCGAGAACCTGCTCGTCATCAATAATCAGCCTCACGCCAAGTTGGATTCAAAAAGCCTAATAGCCAACATTTATTGTGCACAGCAAAAAATACATCCTCTCTGCCTCCAGCCCAACGTTTGTTCTGCCTCGTACCCAAAAGTAACAATCACAAGAATGTAACCTTGCCTCTGCCCGCAGACAAAGAAGTTGCTATATTTTTGGCATCAGGTCATCACACCAGACCCCGTTATGCTACGTGGGCCAATCATTAGTCTAACATGAGGTGTTCACGCGCTCATCATGCTCCAAGCAATGTCTTGTGCTACAAAATCACCCTGCAATAATAAAAGCTTTTGTTCATGCTTTTATGTACAAACAACCATTTTCCCACACTGATCCTTTTGGGAAGAAGGAGGAATTGATTGTTAGAGACCAAGAAGAATCGTAGCTCCATTGGCATTGGGGCTGGATTGCCCAATGGGCAGAGTAAACACGTAGTTAGTTCTCACAAAGCAGAGTCACCAAAAATAAATGCGGTAATCAGGGCTGGATTTAGACTGGATGAAGCCCTAAACCATGGGTAGGCAATAATAATGTTAATAATAAAATTTTATTTATATCCCGCCCTCCCCAGCCAAAGCCGGGCTCAGAGCGGCTAACAACAGTAAAATGATACAACATTCTAAAATCATTTCATTCTAAAATCAATTCAAATCAGATTAATGGCAACCATTGGGCTAGAGTTCTGAGGATTACCGAAGGAGGGGGTCAGACTGTGCCTTGGCCAAAGGCCAGGTGGAACAGCTCTGTCTTGCAGGCCCTGCGGAAAGATGTCAAGTCCTGCAGGGCCCTAGTCTCTTGGGACAGAGCGTTCCACCAGGCCGGGGCCACAGCCCATGGATGGTCTGGGAATCAGCGTGTTTTTACATGAGTAGAATGTGTCCTTTTATTTAAAATGCATCTCTGGGTTATTTGTGGGGCATAGGAATTCATTCATCCCACCCCCCAAAATAATATAGTCCATCCCCCCACAAGGTCTGAGGGACAGTGGAGCGGCCCCCTGCTGAAAAAGTTTGCTGACCCCTGCCCTAAGCTACTGAAGATAATGGGGCCCTTTATATGTCCAGTTGTCCTTTGTCAACAACAAATTGCCACTGTTTTTTGTGTTGAATATATTCTCTATGGTAATTTATGGACCTAATAGGTATCTAAAGCCATTTGCACATAACAAATAGGAGCCTACGCAACACAAAACACTGTTGCTGTGTGTTAAACACTGTTGCTGTGTGTAGGTTTTGTTTTATTTGTTTTTTATCTTATATTTTGGAAATGTACATCCAGTTTTTTCCCCCTTTAAATTTTTTTGGGGCCCCCAAGAGAGTGGGGCCCTAAGCTATAGCTTGTTTAGCTTATATGTAAATCTGGCACTGATGCGGGTTTTTTTTTGGGGGGGGGAGAATTAAATATTTATACTGAATTAGCCATGGGTGTAGCCATGATTTTTGTTAGGGCGGGGCAGGACTTTTGTTTGGGGGGGGGCCAGAACCGACGTGATTGGTTAGTTAAGTATTTCTATTGATTTAGAGGGGCAACTGCCCCTCTGCCCACCCCCCACCCCCGCTACACCCATGCAATTAACCATCCTGGGAAAAATCAGGGGTTTGTTAGACTTCCTTACACGCCTCCTAATATTTTCCTTTTCTCTTTTTACTGCTTATCCCCACCCCTAAGCTTAAGGGGGGGCCACATCCTACTGACATAGATCGAAAAAATGCGAGGAGGTCAGATCTGGTCCTGTGTTGCAAAGCACATGTTTGCACATGCATTTCAGCATAGCTGTAAGCTTTGTGCCATTTATTTATTTTTTTTATTTTACAGTTTAGTATTTTTGAATTCGAATTACCGCAGTTTTCGTCCCATAGGACACTCCGTCCCATAGGATGCACCTAGTTTTTTTTTGGGGGGGGAAATAAAGGAAATTTTCCCCCTTTATTTCCCCCCCAAAAGCAGGTCGGGGAAACGGAACCAGGTCGAGGAACAGCGGGATGGCGGCGCTGCGCCTCCCTGCTGTCCCCCGAGCTTGTGGGGCTGGCCGATGTCTGCCCGGCGCGCGGGGCGCTCTGTTTCAGGGTGCCCTGCCCGCCGGGCGGCAGGCTGCTATCCGCAGCGTGGGGAGCCCTGCGGGGAACTCCTGCAGGGCTCCAACACGCTGCGGATGTCTGCCCGGCACGGGGGGTGCTCTGCTTCAGGGCGCCCCTCGCGCTGGGTGGCAGGCTGCTATCCGCAGCCTAGACATCCCTGCGGGACCTCCCACAGGGCTGCCTAGGCTGCGGATGTCTTCCTGAAGCCCGGAGAGCGAGAGGGGTCGGTGCACACTGACCCCTCTCGCTCTCCAAGCTTCAGCGAAAGCCTGCATTCGCCCCATAGGACGCACCCAGATTTCCTCTTCATTTTTGGAGGGGAAAAAGTGTGTCCTATAGGGCGAAAAATACGGTACATGTGTGGTGTGGGCACCACAGTCTTTTCAGCCCTCTGAAGGTCTGGGTCTTGACCTGGAGCAGAGGGGAGGGGTTGGAGCAGAGTGTTTCAATTTTCCCTGCCCTGGTTCCTTGGTGCTTAAATTCTCTCTCCCCCTTTTCCAAAGTGCACCTTGAGATATTTATTGTGTCTCCCCCTTTTGCCTGCGGCATAAATCTGCGCTGTTTGAAGTTTCTTAATCTTTCCCTTAGGCTTCAGTCTTTAGAGACGTCCTTAATTTTAAAAGCATTAGGTGGGTAAATGTCATGTTTTATGTACTGTACTTCCTGATTTCACAATGATGGTTGGCCCCTTTCATGACATCAGGCTATTGCATTATGCTTCCTTCTTGTCACTAAGAACGAGGTCCAAAGACGTTGTTTGTTTGTTCATGTATTTCCCTTATTAGTCAAGAGGTCTAGTTCATGGGTAGGCAAACTAAGGCCTGGGGGCCGGATCCGGCCCAATCGCCTTCTCAATCCGGCCCGCGGACGGTCCGGGAATCGGCGTGTTTTTACATAAGTAGAATGTGTCCTTTTATTTAAAATGCATCTCTGGGTTATTTGTGGGGCCTGCCTGGTGTTTTCACATGAGCAGAATGTGTCCTTTTATTTAAAATTCATCTCTGGGTTATTTGTGAGGCATAGGAATTCATTTATTTCCCCCCCCAAAAAAAATACAGTCCGCCCCCCCCCCCAAGGTCTGAGCATAGCTGTCAACTTTTCCCTTTTCTTGCAAGGAATCCTATTCGGAATAAGGGAATTTCCCTTAAAAAAAGGGAAACGTTGACAGCTATGGGTCTGAGGGACAGTGGACCGACCCCCTGCTGAAAAAGTTTGCTGACCCCTGGAAATGCTTAACCTTCAAAATACCTTTTTGCTGAAGGATTGTTATGGAAGAACTATACAATTTGGGGGGGGGGGGGATGAGATAGATCATGTTGAAAGAACCTCTGCCTATAGGTGTATCCGTTGCTAAAAGAACCTCCATAAGAAAGTCTAGCTCACTGCAAGCTGGTTGTTGGGGACAAACTGTGTAGAAGCCTTTGGGGGATCCAAAATCTCCATAATGAGGACTTTGTAGCTGGGAAGGTGGATTTGCAGGAGTGGGGTGAAAGGGGAATTTGGATCTGCTTGGGAAGAAGTCAAGCTATCCTAGTATTCTTCCCGATGATGTATGCTGCACCATCAGTTGGGCAATGTACTTTGCAGGGTTTTGTGAGCAAATCCAGGACAACCCACATCTCTTGGTGGTGGGTGCAGTTTTTGTTCTCAAAGGGAACAAATGCCATTGGGGTTTTCTGAAGCATGCAACTACTCTGGCTTGAGAGCAGTACATGTGAAAAGGATCTAGGAGTCTTGGTTGACCACAAACTTGACATGAGCCAACAGTGTGACGCGGCAGCTAAAAAAGCCAATGCAATTCTGGGCTGCATCAATAGGAGTATAGCATCTAGAGCAAGGGAAGTAATAGTGCCACTGTATTCTGCTCTGGTCAGACCTCACCTGGAGTACTGTGTCCAGTTCTGGGCACCACAGTTCAAGAAGGACACAAACTGGAACGTGTCCAGAGGAGGGCAACCAAAATGGTCAAAGGCCTGGAAACGATGCCTTATGAGGAACGGCTAAGGGAGCTGGGCATGTTTAGCCTGGAGAAGAGGAGGTTAAGGGGTGATATGATAGCCCTGTTCAAATATATAAAAGGGTGTCACATAGAGGAGGGAGAAAGGTTGTTTTCTGCTGCTCCAGAGAAGCGGACACGGAGCAATGGATCCAAACTACAAGAAAGAAGATTCCACCTAAACATTAGGAAGAACTTCCTGACAGTAAGAGCTGTTCGACAGTGGAATTTGCTGCCAAGGAGTGTGGTGGAGTCTCCTACTTTGGAGGTCTTTAAGCAGAGGCTTGACAACCATATGTCAGGAGTGCTCTGATGGTGTTTCCTGCTTGGCAGGGGGTTGGACTCGATGGCCCTTGTGGTCTCTTCCAGCTCTATGATTCTATGATTCTAGGTGGTCTTTTCAGCAAAGGAGGTGTGACAAAGGTGGGATTACTGATGCAATCTTCCCTGATCTGGGGCCAGCTTTCGGGAAGTAAAAGTCTCCCTCTCTTGGGCTGGCCTTTGTGGGTCCTTGGGCCTTTGCAGTGATCCTTCCTCGCATTTGAACCTCCTTGTCTCCTTAGGTGTGCCTGGCCCTGTGTTTCTTGCAGGGGTTGGCCACCTAAGGCCCGTGGACCCCCGCCGCCCGCTCCATCGGCTCCCATGCGCCACGCTAAACTGGCGCGTAGCAGAGCGGGGACCACACTCCGTGATGCTGGCCAGCTTCCCATTGGCTGCGGAAAGCTCCTGCGGCCAATGGGAAACTGCGCACGCCTCCTCCGTGCTGGAAGGAGCGCCGGAAATAGCGTTTGTGCATGCGCGCGCACACACACACTCTGGCCTGCCGCAGCATCTGCGGGACCGTGAACCGGCCCAAGACACAACAATTTTGTTGACCCCAGGACTATAGCTTTTGGTGATTGGTAAAGACCCACCTTTTCAACATCTGTTTGGAGGAGAGAGAGACCTGCTTAGACAAAGGGGTTACCGTATTTTTCACTCCATAAGACGCACCTTTTTCTTCCTAAAAAGTAAGGGGAAATGCCTGTGCGTCTTATGGAGCAAATGTGTGGTCCCTGGAGCCGAATTGTCCAGGGGTGAAAAGCAGATCATGCTCTTTTTTTTTTTGAAAGATGGAAGTGGGTGTTCAAACAAAGCCGCTGATCAGCAGGCAATCAGGGAGGGAGATAAGGGACGCTAGTAATAAAGGAGGCTGCCTGGGAGGGGGGAGGTAAAGACAGGGAACTTGCAAGGAGAGGAGACAGGAAGACTAAAGCAATGAGGAGAGAAATTAGAAGAAAAGGAGGAGCAAAAAACTGCTCCAGCTAAGGAAAAGTCACTAAGGCAAACAAGAGGGAAGGGAGTGTTGAAAGGAAGCAGCTGATCAGTAAGTGATTGGGAGGGAGATAAGGGAGGCTAGCGATAAAGGAGGCTGCCTAGGAGGGGGGAGGTAAAAGCCCATGGATCCTTAGGATTTTTGCATTGGGTCACCCCAAATTCACAATCTGTTCACATAGCATGTCCATGGCTACAGCCTGCACCAAAAAAATCACACATCCACTGTTTCGTGGGGCCACAATGGCACAAAAATGTGGTTACAAAGCACGGATCCACATGGATTCTCAGGATTTTTGCATTGGGTCACCCCAAACTCACCGTCAAGTCACATGTCTGTGGCCACAGCATGAACCACAAAAATCGTACATCCATTGTTTCGTTCAGAATTTTTTTTTCTTGTTTTCCTCCTCTAAAAACTAGGTGCGTCTTATGGTCAGGTGCGTCTTATGGAGCAAAAAATATGGTGGTTGCTGCAGCTATTAACAAACTGAATTATTTGAGTTGTTGTTTTGCTGCATTTTAAGGCCTGTGTTACTTCATGGATGCTTTTTATCTTCCTCGATTCAGTTTTAAACTGCCCTCTCGGTTGTGCAAACGGCGGGACAGCAATAATCGGAATAAATATGTACAGAGCTTTGTGCTTGCCCCTGCTCTCCCCCCCCCCACTCACTCCATCAATTCAAATACAGACAACACAATTCTGTAGCAGAAGAAGGCCCTTTTTTATTATCCCTGAATTGCGTTTTACAATACTGCAGGTAGTTTCATCTGGGGGGAGAGATTTGTTTCTCTTCCCCATGATCTGTCCAGTTCAAAATCTGGCAAGAGAAAACAAGACTCTATCATGCAGAGAAAATTATTGCTGTCTTATCTTATTTACAGTATAAACACTAACGAGGATCTGGGTTGACCTTGATCGTTCCCAGTGCAAAAAGCAACAGGCGAGAAACCAGGAACCTTCCTTTACAGAAAGAAGCTTTCTGCTGCTTGTCGCTCATGTCAGAGGGAGGTGGTTTTTATTTTTTTGTAACGAAATGATATCTATGACGAAATAATGTAACCATCACATGGATGCTGCTTTGAATGTGCATGTGCAAGCACAGGAATATGGTGGTGCTGAAACCATGTGCGGAATTCCAAAAGTGTCGTCATGGCACCTAAGAAGACATTAGCAATACCTTGAGCCTCGGCATGTTTTTGAGTTGTGCTATTTGTGCCCCGTGGGGGAAATTGCAAATGATTATTGTATACAGCCGTTTCCCACTCCTTGGTGAGAACAGCTAAGACTTGCCCAAGCCCTAAGAGGAGGGAAAAGGTAGGATAATGCCTGTATCGAGGTCCCCGTAACCCATACTGTAGGGACGCGGGTGGCGCTGTGGGTTAAACCACAGAGCCTAGGGCTTGCCGATCAGAAGGTTGGCGGTTCGAATCCCTGCAACAGGGTGAGCTCCCGTTCTTCAGTCCCAGCTCCTTCCAACCTAGCAGTTCGAAAGCACATCAAAGTGCAAGTAGATAAATAGGTACAGCTCCGGCGGGAAGGTAAGCGGCATTTCCGTGCGCTGCTCTGGTTTGCCAGAAGCGGCTTAGTCATGCTGGCCACGTGACCCGGAAGCTGTATGCCGGCTCCCTTGGCCAATAAAGCGAGATGAGCGCCGCAACCCCAGAGTCGGTCACGACTGGACCTAATGGTCAGGGGTCCCTTTACCTTTACCTTTAACCCATACTGTACGGCCAGCCTGCACCAAAGATTCCCTCCCAGTGTGTGTGAGCTGCTGGGGTGGCGAAAACCTTGTGTGTTGCTGTTGTTGGAAGTGGGGAAAGAAACCTGGGGGGAAAGCGAGAACGATGGTGGGGCAGAGATGGGGAGAGGCAGCTCTGTGGGGCAGAGAGAGGGGAACAAACCATGTTTCAAATGAGCACATCAAGTTGGAATTGTAGCAAAACTGCTTTTCCACCATTCACACATTCCTGCTCCTACGGAATGGTCATTTCCAAACTTTTGGTAGCCGAGGCACACTTTCCCCCTGAATTAAAATTGGAAGCACGTGTTATTTTTTTACATACACACACCCTCAAAAGGGTTTGCTTTTTCTGAGCATGTAACAAACAGGGTTCCTTTTCCCCCAGAGGGGCGATGCGCCCCTTCCCATATAAAGTCACAGGCAGGAGAGCAGCTCCGGTGCTCTTGGGGCAGAGACTCATGCAGAGAAAGGGGCAACCTGGATTCTTTGAGCTCAGAGGAGCCTTTGATTATTAGCTACCCACCCCGTTAACCCTCTTGCGATGCATTAATGTGTTTTGGCTCCCCAGTGGAAGTTACAACTCCAGGAGAATGTATGGGACTTGTGGCTTGTGGAAGAAGGGTGCATTCCAAAGGTGGAGGGGGGATGTGTTGATGCGTTGTGGCATTTGGCGCACCTGTTCTAACAACAAACAGTTTTCTTGGACAACCGAGAAGACCGTTGCCGAGTTGTGTCCCTTGTCCTGCGAGATGGCTCATTGGGTCAGAGGTAGAAAATCGGAGGTGTCACAAAAAGTGGATGAGTCTCTTGTCACATTCATTGTTGGGGCCCTTTCCTGTCCCCAGAGGCTTATATGTCCACATCTGGAAGACACTGATGTTGTTTATGTACTGTTGTCCGCAGCGCCAAAAAGTTTTAAGCACATGCAAAATGGCAGAGGCTGGAGAGGTAACGTTCACCTGGAGAGTTTGCATAGAAGCGGCTGTTGCTTCCCATCACCTGGAATTGCAGCCCACGGAGGAGCCGACGTTTCTCATCAGTGAGGAAGACGTGACGGAACAGCTTTGCCTTCGAACAGGTCTTGCACAGCCCAAAACACAGTCTGTTCCGAAGGGGGCAATGAGACTGAAAAATCATCTTCTGAAACATTCCACTTCCCGCATGGCTTTTACTCGTTCGGCTGAGTGTAGAGTTCTGTGCCCCCCTACCTTTTTTCAATTTAAAAAAAAATCCATCACTTTATCAGCAAAATATAAATGTCATTTAATGAGGAGTTGCCCCCTCCTGGTTCTTAACTCTTGTTTTAGGCTGGAAATGATGGCTAGGAAGAGAACGGATGGTTGTTTGAGAAAGACTTTGGTTCCCAGAGCACGCCTGTGTTTATTTTGTCCTGCTTTTCGTTCGAGAAAAGTGGTGCCAGATATTGGCTACGAGGCAGAGCTGCCAATCAGGAAGTCTCCGTCTGAAATATTGCCTCTGTGGTGAGCTGTCTAGGTGAGTTTTGGCTGCCTCCACACTGTCACTATTTTGCAGGAAGAGTTCGAGCGCATACCGGAAATTTCGGGTTTGCGCAGTTAAAGTGGATTAAAGCGCTCTTGCTACAAATGCGCTTTAAAAGCAAACAGTTTGCACTTAGGGAAGTAATGGCAAAATGCTGTGAAAAGTATGGTATGAGCTAACGCATGGAGATGTAAATATTCCCCAGTGGTGTAGCGTGGGGGGTGCAGGGGGGGCCAGCCGCACCGGGCACAATATCTGGGGGTTAGGGTTAGGGGGCGCAAATCCACGGGTTAGGGGGCGCAAATTACTTGCCTTGCCCCGGGTGCTGACAACCCACGCTACGCCACTGATATTCCCACAAGCAGATCAGGATGAATGCAGGATGAATGCTCATTGTCATATAGCCTCACCACAAACAATTTAGATTGCTCTGTAGAGACCAGGTACAATCTACCTTTCCCCGTAAGCTTTGTGCAAGCAATTCAGGACACATGTTCAATATACAGGTCATCTGAGGAATCCTGTATTCTCTCTCGGTCTCCCCCCATCCCATCCCAGGGGCAGCATCTGACTAACCTTAGGCAAAGACCCACAGCGCAACGAAATAGGGTATGTTTTGCATGTGAATATTCAAAGTCCAGTTCCCATCATTCAACAACCATCACTAACACAGGTCAAAGTAAATTGGTGATTCCTCCTTGCAAATGGATCCTAGCTCTTTGAAAACAGCCGCTGCCGCTACAGAGCTCTAATATGCCTCCAGCTTCTGTGACAATGGTGTACCTGCAAACAGCTTCTGCCATCGACGTCCTGCTTGCTAGGATTCATGCAAAGAAACCCCCAATGTTTCACCCACCCATTCTTCTTAAACAATAAATAGTATAAATAGGATAAATTAGAACTTTAAAATAGAGAGCTCCTAAATTTATGGCAGCAGCTGCCATTCTTGCTAACTCACACGCTTGAAAGGACAAACTCCTCAATCAAAGGGAAATGGATGCACTATATTTCTGCTACGAGAGTGGCATAAAGCTGCCGTTACATCCCATACCTCTGATGGGCTTGCAAAGGCAAGGAGGTGGGAGCTGAGCAGAAAGGCCTCCTGATTGGCTGAAAGGCAAATGGTTCCACCACAATCCATTGACACTTCTCAAAGGAAGACTATGGGCATTTAATACAGGCGCCTCTGTAGCAGCAAGAGATTCCACACCCGCCATTAACAAATGTGGAATGACAACAGAAACAGGGCTTCTTGGCTACAGTGGTGTAGCTAGCTGCTCTGGTGCCCGGGGCGGTATGCGCACCCTGCAGCCAGGGGTGGAGCAAGCCGCCCATGGGGACGGGGCGAGCCAAGGCAGTGCACACTGCGTGGGGCCTCTCTGCAGCCTCCCCCTCAGCTGTAGGGCGGCTGAGGCGGTGGGAAGACGCAAGCCCCACGCTGCTCAAAAAAGCAGCACGGAGCTTGCAGGCAGTCTACCCATCACCTTCCCCTCAGGAGAGACGCATGGCTCAGGCACGCTGCAGGCCCTGATGTGTGGCACCCAGTGCCCCCGCCTCACCTAGCTACGCCTCTGAATTAGGCAGGTTCATGGAGAAGAGGGCTGTCGAAGGCTACTAGTCATAAAGGCTGTGCTCTGCCTGCAAAGTTAAGAGACAGCAATGCTTCTGGTTTATGGAAATCACTCAAGGGGAGAGTGTTTCTGCAGTGGCGTAGCAAGGGGCGTGCGGGAGTTATTTTTTCAAAAACACATATTTTTGCCATTTTGTCATCCCCCTCAGTGATGACACCCAGGGCGGCCCATACCCTCCGCACCACCTTCCTACGCCACTGCCTGGCTATGCCTGGAAACGATGTTTGGATTTAGCTATGCAGTCAATCTGTTTCTTGCCCTTGTCCCTTCCAGCCTTCAAGGAAGAATGCTTCTCTTGTGATGACAGGAGGATGGAGAGGTTATGGTTGGGGTTTTTGCACTGGGTTCTTCTCGGGAACATGGTGTGGTTCCTCAGAAGCTCGTGAGGGCATCCCACAATGTGGAGATGGGTGAATGAGGGCCATCTTTGGTGAAGTTCCCTCTCAAAGGCATCACTGTTAGCAACCACTAGGTGGAGATGTCAAGTAACCGGGAATGAGAAGACCTATAACCTCCGTGCAAACAAATTGGGATGGGTGCTCAACAAACAGGCTGTCTGGCGGAGATCCTAATTCTGACAACCATATGGAAAGAAAGAAATGACTGGTTCTCTCCCCCCACCCACGCATTGTGCCTTCCTGGGTCCTTCAAACATAAAAAAAGTTCCTGTTTCCTATGCCAAACACAACAAATCATTCTCTTCCTCGCTTCCAAAGCTTGATTTGAGAAGTCGCTCTGTCTAAGCGTCCCACACCCAGCCTTGTCAGCGTCGTGGGTACCCTTCCTCACAATGCCCCCCTGAGTCGGGTTTCACAGCTTCTGCACTCGTTCTGTCCCCAAAAGATCTCAAAGGGCAACACTGATAGCTTTTCTTCCTCCCCATCAAGGGGAGAAGAAGGAGCAGCACACTAAATAAATAACGTAATAAATAATATAAATACACCCGGCATTTCCCAAGTTATCTGAAAGAGAGAGAGAGAGAGAGAAATGGAAAGAGAGACAATTGTCTCTTTCTTTCCCTCTCTCCATCCCGGTAATCCTGAAGAAAAGTCAAAAGCTTGTCTCGCTCATGCGAGACCAAGCAAGGAGTCTCCCAGAAGACGGCCTTCTGCTGGCATTGACTGGAGTTATTGCTTCGGTTGACGATTTGGAGAAGGAAGGAGAAAAAGGCAGGTCAGGAGGACCAGGGGTGGAGAACGTTCTGCGGACCACAGCTCCCACCGCTGCTGAACATGTGGTTGATGGGAGCGGTGGTCCAACAATATCTGGAGAACATCTCATGGACCACCGCTGGGTTTGAAGGTTGCTGGGCCTCAGGACCAATGCTTGCCATCTTCCCAAAGTCTCCATCACCTTCTGAGAAGGACAGGTTGCAATTGCCAGGTTCTTAAGTGCTTCCTCCCAGTAACAGAACGACTTGCAATTTGTTGCGGCGGTCCCTTTCGCCTCCCAGGGCGACGCTTGTCCTTTCTTGTCCAAACCCCAGATCCCTGAAGACGGTTGCCGTGGTCCTGCCCTGGACCTTCTCTCCTTCCCCTGTCCGGCTCAGTTCTCCTCCTCGCAGGCGTGCTCAGCCCCCTTGAAGCAGGCCGACTCGTAGTGCTTGTTGAGGTACGACTTGAGGGCGAAGGTCTTCTCGCATTGCTTGCACTTGTAGTGCTTGAAGGCCGAGTGCGTCTGCATGTGAGCCCGCAGGTTGGAGCGGTCAGCGAAGGCCTTTCCGCAGTGGGAGCAGCCGAAGGGCTTCTCGCCCGTGTGGGAACGCATGTGTCCCTGCAGGAGCCACGGCCGGCTGAAAGCCTTGCCGCACACGTCGCACTTGTGTTTGAGGTTGTGTGTCAGGATGTGCATGGCCAGGGCGGGCATGGAGACGTAGGCCTTGGAACAGGTGGGGCACTTCCTCGCCATCTTGCTGTCCAGGCTGCGGTGTGTCTGTTTGTGCCGGCTGAGGTTGGAAGACGTGGCGTAGGTCTTGCCGCACTCGCTGCACGAGTGGCGGTGCGCCCCCCGACGCTGGCCCTCTCCCTGGCGCCGTGACCGCCCGTCGGTGATGAAGAAGGCGTCCATCGAGTAGCTCTCGGTGACGGCGGCTTCGCCGTTGAAGTAGTGCGCCGACAAGCTGGATTGGGGGCTCTCGGGGTCGCTGTAGTCTTCGTGCGACGGCGTGTAGATTGGGTCTGAGGACGCCAAGTGGAGCTTCTTCTTTTCATTCTTGTAGCCGGACGACGCGAGGCAGGTCTGGAGATAGCCTACGGAGGACAGAAAGGGTTCAGTTAATCAGGGAATCCTAGAGTTCAAAGGGACCCCCAAATGCTATCTAGTCAACCCCCCCTGCAGTGCAGGAATCTCAACTAAATCATCCATGACAGAGGGCCATCCAATTTATTTGTACCCTGCCCATCTGGCTGGGTTTCCCCAGCTCCACTGGGCGGCTTCCAACAAAGATTAAAAATACCTTAAAATGTCACACATTAAAAACTTCCCTGAACAGGGCTGCCTTCAGGTGTCTTCTAAATTCGTGCCGGAGGTCCGTTCTTAACCTGAAACTGTTCTTAACCTGAAGCACCACTTTACCTAATGGGGCCTCCTGCTGCTGCCGCGCTGCTGGATCATGATTTCTGTTCTCATCCTGAAGCAAAGTTCTTAACCTGAAACACTATTTCTGGGTTAGTGGAGTCTGTAACCTGAAGCGTATGTAACCGGAGGTACCACTGTAAAGGGACCCCTGACTGTTAGGTCCAGTCCTGACCAACTCTGCGGTTCCGGCACTCATCTTGCTTTATTGACTGAGGGAGCCGGCGTACAGCTTCCGGGTCATGTGGCCAGCATGACTAAGCCACTTCTGGCGAACCAGAGTAGCACACCGAAACACCGTTTACCTTCCCGCCAGATCTACTTGCACTTTGACCTGCTTTCGAACTGCTAGGTTGGCAGGAGCAGGGACCAAACAACAGGAGCTCACCCCGTTGCGGGGATTCGAACCGCCGACCTTCTGATTGGAAAGTCCTTGGCTCTGTGGTTTAACCCACAGCGCCACCCGTGTCCTGGATTCTGAGGTGCTGCACCCCAAATATGGATACAAGTAAAATCTGATAGCTATACAGTAAGAAAACAAATAATTGCAAAGGAATAAAGGAACAAAATCTGAGAAATGTGGTCTCACTGAACAAAGTGCCACATAATTCATTCATGAATCTTTTGATGTCTGCACAGAGCTCCATCTATTTTGATCAGGGCTAATAATAATAATAATATATGTTGCCCATCTGTCTGCATCAGAGAGTCCTATCGCTTTCCATCTGACGATCCTTATTAACCTAGATTTTCTCAGCACTGAACCTGAGAACCTTTGCACGCAAAACATGTGTTTTTGCCACTAAGTTATGCTTCGGTGTTGCAACTAGGAAACAGCATGGGAGAGAGGACAGACATTTGCATAGCCGGGTTTGCAGAATGTCAACTCCTCGAGAAAGAGAGGCCGGTGTGTTCCCTTCCCACACTGGATGAAGGGAAAACCAAGTCTTCCTCTTGACTCCCATTTCCAGGGAAGCCTTTGATGGCAGCCAGTGCTGTCAGCGAACAGGGAGTGCAACTCAGAAGGAGCTCAGCAAACAAAGGAGCTTCGGGCGCACGGTTCCACAGCGAGAGGCTACTACGAACGCGCTTGTGTTTCCCCCCTTCCCTGGGGAAATAAAAGGAGCTGAAGTGGAAAGGAGCCGACCTCTTTCTCAGGCCGTTCCTTCTGTCTTGTCCAATTTCCTCTTGATTGACGGAGGGAAAGGCAGAGGCGAGCCGGGTCATCTCATTACCTCCCCTCATCTGCCTCACACGAAAATAAAAAAGGAATTAAATTTTGTCAGCTGCCAAATAGCCTAGAAGTTAGTTAAACGGGAAATGGGTCACAGTCACGCTGAGCGGAAAGGCGCTTTGTGCATTTTGTTCATGGGGTGCAATCCTATCCCCAGGATCAAACTCTAGGGAAACTGGGTGCGTGCACAGCACTAATTGGCGTTGGCCTGTGACGTCACCAACCCACCTTCCCAATGTTTTTTTTTTTTTTCAATTGAAAAAGAGTGAAAATTTAAAAGGCTAATACCTTGCCAGAAGCTTTGGTGGAGGTGGAAGCTGGGTGACTCTCTAAGCGTTCGGTTTGCTAATGGTGTAAGTCTGTCACTGAGGAGGCTGACTCAAGACGGACAAAAGAGTTTATTCACATAGTGTATAGCCAAAAAAATAAAATTAACTCCCACAACATGCAGTGATGGCCAACAAGGTGGAGGGCTTAACAAAAGGATTAGACAAATTCATGGACAATAAAGTTAGTAAGGGCTGTTAGCCACAATGGCTAAGTTGTACCTCCACTGCTTGAACATATACGCCTCTGGCTACCAGTTCCTGAAAACCGCAGAAGGGGAGAGGGCTGCACTTGTGAATCCTACTTGTGAATTTCCTATTTGGGGTATCTGGTTGGCTATTGTGAGAAAAGAATTCTGGATTAGATGAGCCCTTGACGTGATACCTGAAGGAGCATCTCCACCCCCATCGTTCTGCCTGGACACTGAGGTCGAGCTCTGAGGGCCTTCTGGCTGTTTCCTCACTGCGAGAAGTGAGGTTACAGGGAACCAGGCAGAGGGCCTTCTTGGTGGTGGCACCCGCCCTGTGGAACACCCTCCCATCAGATGTCAAAGAGATATACAAGTATCTGATTTTTAGAAGACATCTGAAGGCAGCCCTGTTTAGGGAAGCTTTTAATATCTGTTGTTTTATCGCTTTATTATCATAATCACCAATTGCGTTGAGAGCAGTCTAGCATGACTGGGGAAACCCAGCCAGATGGGTGGGGTATAAATAATAAATTATGAATATGATTATGATTTAGCAACCTGGCACTTCTTATGAGACAGGGAAAACCCAATGGATTTGCTCCAAAGGTGGTCGGTGGATACACAACCAATTCATTTTGGAAAGGAAAGACACCCCTGTGCTCCCTGCAATGCTGATTGTGACTGTTTTCCTCAACTCACTGCAGTCGCTTGCAATTTAAACTGGAAGCCCAGAAATATATGAACAGTTTACTACCACTTCTCCTGAAATATGTAAAAATAAAATCAAATGATGCCTAAATTCCCCCACTCCTCCATTTCTAACTGCTGCCTGTTCTGACCTATATGGTGGCGCTGTGGTCTAAACCACAGCCTCTTGGGCTTGCCGATTGGAAGGTCAGTGGTTCGAATCTGCACAATGGAGTGAGCTCCTGTTCCTCTGTCCCAGCTTCTGCCAATTTAGCAGTTTGAAAGCACACCAGTGCAAGTAGATAAATAGGTGCCACTGTGGCGGGAAGGTAAACGGCGTTCCCGTGCGCTCTGGTTTCCGTCACAGTCCTCTGTGTGCCAGTAGCGGTTTAGTCATGCTGGCCACATGACCCGGAAAGCTGTCTGTGGACAAACGCCAGCTCCCTCGGCCTGAAAGCGAGATGAGTGCTGCAACCTGATAGTCGCCTTTGATTGGACCTAACCGTCCTGGGTCCTTTACCTTTTTACCTTAATATGGGTTGTCAAAAGTGAAAGAATAAAACCTAAAACTTCCGACAAAGTTGTGGGCCACACCCAGTGGGCCACTTTGACAGGTGGATGGGGCTGGACACCTGTCAGTCACCTGGCATTCCCCACGACACCAGGTGATGCAGCTTCAAAAAAAAGTAATGGGATTAAGTACCATCTATACATCATTTTCATAATATTTTCTTTCAATACAGTACATGCAGTAAATTTAACCCCTTTCTTCCACAGCCTTTCCCAATCTTCCCACATTATATTGTGTCCAACATCTCTTGCCCAATCAATCATCACAGATTTAACTTGTTCGTCCTTTGTATGCCAATCTAACAACAAATTACACATTTTGGAGAGATTTTTAACATTAGGGTCTAACAATTCCGTTTCCAATTTGGATTTTTCTGTTGCAAAACCATTTTTCTTATCAAGTTTATACAATTCTTTAATCTGATAATATTGTAACCATCCATCCAATTTATCTGATTCCTTCCTGAGCTCTGATTCCTTCCTTCCTTCTTTTGGAAGGGCCCCCCTTGAATTCAAGTCGGGGATGCAAAGGAGGAGTCAAGCGAATGTTCTGAGTACTCTCCTAATTGTTCGTCCTTTTAACTATGGCTTGAAGTTCCAAGCTTCACCTTGAATATTCCCATATATGACACCAGGGCCAGGAGAAGAGGAAGTAAGTTTATCCTGCAAGGCCAATGTCTGAGGATGGGGGGGGGGTCCCCACACCCGTTGTAAATGATAAGAGGGTAGTTATCCCTGAAGTGTGGATGGCAGTGACCCACAGGGAAGCCCTGTGACTTTGTTTCCAAAAGAAACAAAGGGCTGCATCAATAGGAGTATAGCATCTAGATCAAGGGAAGTCATAGTGCCACTGTATTCTGCTCTGGTCAGACCTCACCTGGAGTACTGTGTCCAGTTCTGGGCACCACAGTTCAAGAAGGACACTGACAAACTGGAACGTGTCCAGAGGAGGGCAACCAAAATGGTCAAAGGCCTGGAAACGATGCCTTATGAGGAACGGCTAAGGGAGCTGGGCATGTTTAGCCTGGAGAAGAGGAGGTTAAGGGGTGATATGATAGCCATGTTCAAATATATAAAAGGATGTCACATAGAGGAGGGAGAAAGGTTGTTTTCTGCTGCTCCAGAGAAGCGGACACGGAGCAATGGATCCAAACTACAAGAAAGAAGATTCCACCTAAACATTAGGAAGAACTTCCTGACAGTAAGAGCTGTTCGGCAGTGGAATTTGCTGCCAAGGAGTGTGGTGGAGTCTCCTACTTTGGAGGTCTTTAAGCAGAGGCTTGACAACCATATGTCAGGAGTGCTCTGATGGTGTTTCCTGCTTGGCAGGGGGTTGGACTCGATGGCCCTTGTGGTCTCTTCCAACTCTTTGATTCTATGATTCTATGAAAAAGCGATTAGGGAGAAACGCCGTGGAATTCCAGGCTTGTGCAAACAGAAGCTTGATATTTTAGAAAACCACAACCCTGGAGTAACAGCTTTGGCTGGAGT
This sequence comes from Podarcis liolepis, assembly GCF_965112155.1. Classification (NCBI taxonomy): domain Eukaryota; kingdom Metazoa; phylum Chordata; class Lepidosauria; order Squamata; family Lacertidae; genus Podarcis; species Podarcis liolepis. Next base: position 5,006,859 of record NC_139559.1, on the reverse strand, counting down.
AACAACTATCTGTGTTCACAATCTGAGAGACGGTATGTATGCATGTGTGTGCATGTGGGGGTCCTCATAGTCTGTTCTTCACTGAACTTCCGCACCAGTAGGTGGCCCCCTCGGGCAGGAGAAAGCTGCCAAGAGGAGGGCATGCTTGCAGAAAGAAGGTTGTGTCATTTCTCTGAGATGGGCTAAGTGCATCTCGTTTCTAATGCCCATGCATATAAATGCACACATGCACAAATATTTCTGCACCGTGAAGTGCTCAGATTCCTTCTGATCCTGGAATTAGCACATAGCCATTGTTACTAGTAGCCACTGGTAGGCTTGTCCTTCATGAGTTTGCTTAATCATCTTTCAGTCACTTAACTTGGCCACCATCACTACATCTCAGTGGTCTAAACCACTGAGCCTCTTGGGCTTGCCAATCAGAAGGTCGGCGGTTCGAATCCCCATGACGGAGTGAGCTCCCGTTGCTCTGTCCCAGATCCCATCCCAGCTCTTAGCAGGCAACACAAATATTTAATGCAGGGATGTAGGGAGGGTGATCTGCAAGAGACAGCAATTGATCTGGATTGGAACTGGGCAACAGCTAAAACTCTGATAAGCTCCTCCCACACCTGGCTTGAGAGCAGTACATGTGAAAAGGATCTAGGAGTCTTGGTTGACCACAAACTTGACATGAGCCAACAGTGTGACGCGGCAGCTAAAAAAGCCAATGCAATTCTGGGCTGCATCAATAGGAGTATAGCATCTAGATCAAGGGAAGTAATAGTGCCACTGTATTCTGCTCTGGTCAGACCACACCTGGAGTACTGTGTCCAGTTCTGGGCACCACAGTTCAAGAAGGACACTGACAAAGTGGAACGTGTCCAGAGGAGGGCAACCAAAATGGTCAAAGGCCTGGAAACGATGCCTTATGAGGAACGGCTAAGGGAGCTGGGCATGTTTAGCCTGGAGAAGAGGAGGTTAAGGGGTGATATGATAGCCATGTTCAAATATATAAAAGGATGTCACATAGAGGAGGGAGAAAGGTTGTTTTCTGCTGCTCCAGAGAAGCAGACACGGAGCAATGGATCCAAACTACAAGAAAGAAGATTCCACCTAAACATTAGGAAGAACTTCCTGACAGTAAGAGCTGTTCGACGGTGGAATTTGCTGCCAAGGAGTGTGGTGGAGTCTCCTGCTTTGGAGGTCTTTAAGCAGAGGCTTGACAACCATATGTCAGGAGTGCTCTGATGGTGTTTCCTGCTTGGCAGGGGGTTGGACTCGATGGCCCTTGTGGTCTCTTCCAACTCTATGATTCTATGATTCTATGATTCTATGAACTGAAGGTGATAGACTATATGGGACTGGCGGAAATGACGAGCAGATCCGTGACCAGGGAAGAGATACGGCGCAGGAAGACTGGAAGAAATTTAAAGAGTATTTAAAGAAATATTGTAAAATTAATGAAGGTTAGAAAAATGCTGGATTGGTTATTAAGGGGTTAAAAGCGGCAAGGGATAATTAGAAGAAAATAATTTTTTTTTTAAAAAAACTAATTTAAAAGTAGGGTAAGGATTTGCTGACAATTGAATTCGAAATTGGAATACAGAAAGGGAAGGTATGAGGAAGTCGTGAAAGTAAGCTAAAAGAAAGTAAAAATTGGAGTTATACGTGTGTTTTTTTGTGTGTGTTTGTTAGTATGTTATTGTTATGGTGTTGTTATTGTATTGTGGTGATTTGTTAAAACTTTAATAAAAATTTAATTAAAAAAAATGATCTGGATTGGAACTGGACCCAGAGTCATAACTATCAGCTGTTACAGAAGCTTTTTTTGGAGAACAGGCTCCCACCAATTAACTTAGAATCAGAAAGGGAAAGGGACCCCTGACCATTAGGTTCAGTTGTGGCTGACTCTGGGGTTGTGGCGCTCATCTCACTTTACTGGCTGAAGGAGCTGGCGTACAACTTCCGGTCATGTGGCCAGCATGACTAAGCCGCTTCTGGCAAACCAGAGCAGCGCACGGAAACACCGTTTACCTTCCCGCTGGAGCGGTGCCTATTTATCAACTTGCACTGATGTGCTTTCAAACTGCTAGGTTGGCAGGAGCAGGCACCGAGCAACGGGAGCTCACCCCGTCGCGGGGATTCGAACCGCCGACCTTCTGATCGGCGAGCCCTAGGCTCTGTGGTTTAACCCACAGCGCCACCTGCGTCCCAACATAGAATCGTAAAATTTGAAGGGACCATGTAGTCCAGAACTTTCCAAAGTTTTCATGTTGGTGACACACCTTTTAGATACGGTTCATTTCGTGAGACAGTTATTCAGTTTTACTAGCAAACCAGAAGTTAAACTAACCAATTTCCAGCGCCAGGAGGAGTGCTGGGAGTGTTTGTGTGACACACCTACACACGGCAGCTGACACACGAACGTGTCGCGACACACAGTTTGGAAAGCTCTGATCTAGTCCAGCCCTCTGCAATGCAGGAATCTTTTGCCCAAGTAGGACTCGAATCCACAACCCTGAGATTAGGAGCCTCATGCTGCACCAACGAAACTATCTCAACACTATAGGACTTCTTTCCATAATGTGCTAAAGCACACCCAGTCTGCTCCGTGGCTAAGTGGGGATTTGAACCCTGGATTCCCAGGTCCTAGCTCAACCCTCTTATTCCCCCCCACCCCACATTCATCAGAATTTGTGTGCTGCTTAATAGTCAATGGGGACATGGGTGGAGCTGTGGGTTAAACCACAGAGCCTAGGATTTGCCGATCAGAAGGTCAGTGGTTTGAATCCCCGCAATGGGGTGAGCTCCCGTTGCTCGGTCCCTGCTCCTGCCAACCTAGCAGTTCGAAAGCAAATCAAAGTGCAAGTAGATAAATAGGTACCACTCCGGCAGGAAGGTAAATGGTGTTTCCGTGCGCTGCTCTGGTTCGCCAGAAGCGGCTTAGTCATGCTGGCCACATGACCCGGAAGCTGTACGCCGGCTCCCTCAGCCAATAAAGCGAGATGAGCGCCGCAACCCCAGAGTCGGCCATGACTGGACCTCACGGTCAGGGGTCCCTTTACCTTTACTAATAGTCAATGAAACCTCTTAAGCAGTTTACAAAGGAAAGTTAGTTTAGTATAACCACATGAAGAAATCATTTCTTTCTTCTAGTGTAAACCTGCTGCGATCAATTCGACCGGACCATCCAAAGTTCTGGCGCTTGGGCTGACTGTGGTTAAAACGATGGTTCAGAGAAACACAGCAATGACAATTCCCTGCTAGCTAATTGGATTCTTCCTGTGCAGAGTGGAACTCACACCACAGAAAAGCAACAGGCTCCTTTTATGTATTCAGCTCTAAATGATGTTAGGAAATCAAATTACGCCTTCTTGGGAGTCGGTTCCAGAAGCGACCATTTGTCCCAACATCTGTGCCTTATGGAAAAGAACCAGGAGAGATTAACCCATTTGGTATATTCCAGTTACAGATGGCGTTCATGTGGCAAGTGGGAGAGTCGAAATCCCTCCCCCACAAATAAAAGTAAATAAATTTAGGTTTTTTTAAAAGAAATAAATGGTTTCTGTTCTGATCTTCTTGAGATCTAGGGCAGAAAACAAGAGAACAATTTCTTGCTTACGCCCAAGAAGAACTCCCTAACTGGAAAGCTCTCTCCAAATGGATTTGAGGTCATCCGCCAAGATGGCTCCAGACGGGCCCCTCGACATATCAGCAGGCAGCTTCCGTGATGCCTCCACAAACACTGTTCTGCAAGATGGCCCAGGACAGAGAAAAGGAAGTCCTTCTTCACGCAGCTAATTGTTAACCTGTGGAACTCCCTCCCACAGGAGCCAGTGATGGCCACCAAGCTAGATGGCTTTAAAGGACAATTTGACAAATCCATGAAAGAGAGAGGGCTTTTGATGGATACTAGCCAAGGTGGCTATATTCTGCCTTCACAGTCAGAGTCAGTTAGTTGTTGCTGGCACCTGTCTGTCTCGAGGGACAATGCGCCTTCAGGGGTGAAGTCAAACCTATGTGTTAGCTGCTCCAAAGTGACCTCTATGGGGTGTAAGCCTCGGCTGTGTGCATGGAGCTCCTGGGCCACCCGGACGACAAGACCCCCCTCAAGGAGGAGGTGGAGCAGCATAGGCTACAGTATGAAAATAGTGAAATTTCTCACTTCCCACCCCAACTGACACTCCTCGACCCCCCATTTTTTTGGTGGGATGTAATCCACTGGGAGCAGTCAAGTACAACATTCCTCGTTTTCCTAGAGTGGACATGCAAGGGGATGTTTGGTCCAGTCAGTCGAAAACTTCCTGTTTCCTCCTGGCTGGAGCATCCTTCGTTTTGCATGTGACTAGTAGGTGGGCGTGACCTTACCTGTCCAGGTAACAAAAGGACAAGGCACGCAGCACACTCTCTCTTTTTCACTTCCTCCGTTGTTTGACCAGCTTCTTAGCTAGGAATGGTCCTGCTACCTTCTCAGCTAGCAGAAGAACTGGGATTATTCCCCCATATGGGGTAGAGCCACATGTACATATTTGTAACTAAGTCTGCCTTCAGGGATCCAACCGTGAACTGATGTGAGTAAAATTCTTTTATTGGCTTTGAGTAAGATTGTCATGTCTTTATTCTTTTAAGAGGGATTCAAGGGAACTTACCAGGAACGTACAATTCAATCCGAGACAGACTAAATTGTATAATAGTCAGAGGCTCACACGAGCTTGCAACCAGCTATCTGCTGTGCGTTTAAATGGGAATGTAAACTTTGCTCAGTAAAGGAACTTGCTAACACAAGTTAAAGGTAAAGGTAAAGGGACCCCTGACCATTATGTCCAGTCGTGGCCGACTCTGGGGTTGCGGCGCTCATCTCGCTTTATTGGCCGAGGGAGCCAGCGTACAGCTTCTGGGTCATGTGGCCAGCATGACTGAGCTGCTTCTGCCGTTTACTTTCCCGCCGGAGTGGTACCTATTTATCTACTTGCACTTTGATGTGCTTTCAAACTGCTAAGTTGGCAGGAGGAGGGACCAACCAATGGGAGCTCACCCCGTCGCGGGGATTCGAACCGCCAACCTTCTGATCGGCAAGCCCTAGGCTATGTGGTCTCACCCACAGTGCCACCCGCGTCCCCAACACAAGTTAGGAAGGATATAAATAAACAATATATCCTCTCCTGCCACCCAGAACATTCTCACCATTTTTTGTCCCCCTCTTTGCAGACCATCTCCACCACCATTATGCCAACAGGACGTGCCACACATGCCCTCTGGCATCCTAAGAAAACGCCTTAATCCTGAATTGATTAGATTTGATTGTTTGGTGGATTTACAGAAAGAAAAAAACACACACACCCCAATAAATAAATTTTAGAAAGGGGCAAGATTACCAACGGATACACAAAGCATAACAAAACCCCAAGACTCCTTGCACTCCTCTCTGCTCCCTTTTTCTTCCCGCCCAGGGTGGTCCTGCCCCCTGCCTGGCCCTCAGAGCTGGCACGTCCCATGGGGCTGGGTCTTGGTGCCAGCAGTCTCCTCCTTTCCTGTTTTCCAGCTGTGAGCTCCCCAAGGGAGGAGGCCAGCAGTGGTGGCCATGGAGAGGCTATGGAAAAGCAATGGGATTATTATCCCTTGCAGCTGCGGCAAGCTTGGCAGTGGTGCTGGTGAAGGAAATAGGGACACTCCGGGATCAAATTGGAAGATGGGACAGCTTTCGTGATTCTGGGACTATCCCTGGGAAATCAGGACATTGGGAGGGGATGGAGCAGGACCGCTGGGGGGGGGGGTCTGCCGAGAAGGTGTGGCTTGGGGAGAACCTGGTTGGGGGCAGACGGAGAAAACCAGAGGGCTGAGTTTGGCCCCTGGGTTCTGAGGTTCTCCAGATGGATAGGAGGGCAAGGGAGGAGTTGGGTTCAAAACACCCCACAAACATTTTTAGTACAGTGGTACCTCAGGTTATGTACTTAATTCGTTCTGGAGGTCTGTTCTTAACCTGAAGCACAACTTTAGCTAATGGGGCCTCCTGCTGCTGCCGTGCTGCCGGAGCACAATTTCTGTTCTCATCCTGAAGCAAAGTTCTTAACCTGAAGCACTATTTTTGGGTTAGCGGAGTCTGTAACCTGAAGCGTATGTAACATGAGGTACCATTGTACATGCTGAGCAGGACAGGGTTGTTAACTGTTTTGGTGCTGGCCATTTGTCACCCAAACTCACTCTCTCTCTCTCTCTCCCTCTCTCTCTCTCTCTCTCACACACACACACACAGCTTTTTCTCCTCCACAGGGAAAAGGATACAGATCCGCTTAGCTCAGGGGTCAGCAGACTTTTTCAGCAGGGGGCCAGTCCACTGTCTCTCAGACCTTGTGGGGTGCCGGACTATATTTTGAAGAAAAAAATGAACAAATTCCTATGCCCCACAAATAACCCAGAGATGCATTTTAAATGAAAGGACACATTCTCCTCATGTAAAAACATGCTGATTCCCAAACTGTCCACAGGCTGGCTTTAGAAGGCGATTGGGCCGGATCCGGCCCCCGGGCCTTAGTTTGCCTACCCATACCTTAGCTTTTCCTCTGCAGGGAGCCAAGCAGTTGGAGCTGGAAGGTGGGCAATTCTGGAAGGGAAAGTGGCAGTCTCATCTGCCCGCCTTTTTCATTCCAAAATGAAGCTTTTTAAAAACTGTCCAAAAACTTGGACGTTGGAGGGGGGGGCACTCCACAGAACTGTACATAAGGAGTAATTTTGCCCTCTGTTATCCTTCCAAAATCTCTTAACTGTCGGTGATGAATATTATTGTCCCATATTTGCAAATTTCTTTTAGGGGAGGGGTAGCTGAAGGTTGAAATGCGCCTTCATGAAGGCAATACAGGAGTGAAATTTCCACCAGGCAGAATGCAGGTGGATGCTGTCAACATCAGGGTGTGTGGGTGTGTATCTGTAAATTGGGGCTTTGCCACTCTCAACCGCTTTTGAATTTTTGAATTTATTGTTATTCACGTTTTATACTGTATTTTATAATGTTTTTTTGTTGCATCAATTAACGATGCCTTATGAGGAATGGCTAAGGGAGCTGGGCATGTTTAGCCTGGAGAAGAGGAGGTTAAGGTGTGATATGATAGCCATGTTCAAATATATAAAAGTGCCACTGTATTCTGCTCTGGTCAGACCTCACCTGGAGTACTGTGTCCAGTTCTGGGCACCACAATTCAAGAAGGACACTGACAAACTGGAACGTGTCCAGAGGAGGGCAACCAAAATGGTCAAAGGCCTGGAAACGATGCCTTATGAGGAACGGCTAAGGGAACTGGGCATGTTTAGCCTGGAGAAGAGGAGGTTAAGGGGTGATATGATAGCCATGTTCAAAGATATAAAAGGATGTCACATAGAGGAGGGAGAAAGGTTGTTTTCTGCTGCTCCAGACAAGCGGACACGGAGCAATGGATCCAAACTACAAGAAAGAAGATTCCACCTAAACATTAGGAAGAACTTCCTGACAGTAAGAGCTGTTTGACAGTGGAATTTGCTGCCAAGGAGTGTGGTGGCGTCTCCTTCTTTGGAGGTCTTTAAGCAGAGGCTTGACAACCATATGTCAGGAGTGCTCTGATGGTGTTTCCTGCTTGGCAGGGGGTTGGACTCGATGGCCCTTGTGGTCTCTTCCAACTCTATGATTCTATGATTCTATTCTATGATTCTAAGTGTTTTAAATTTGTTGTTAGCCACCCTGAGCCTGCTTTTCTGAACCGGGAAGGGTGTGGTATAAATAAAAAATTATTATTATTATTATTATTATTAATATTATTATTATTATTATTATTATTATTATTATTATTATTATCCCATCACTCATTCCTTTGCAGAGGAAGGAGGGCACTAGCAACCTGCCTAACAGATGGTGAGTTTTCTAAGGATAGGAAAACACATTCCCTCAGCGCTGCATTTTGAACACTCAGCACCAGAGATCACTGCAGGATGACAGACGCCTCTCTTGCCGCCCCCAATCTCTGTTCTTGAATACAGATTTTTATATAGAAATGGAAAGAGAAATCCCTGAACGCGTAGAGCTATCCTTGCTTTCTCTCGCTGTTGAAGATCACTGGGAGATGCTTCCCTCTGGCTGAGATGGGTCTTTAAAAATAGAACCCACCTTTGATTTTTATTATTTTGGCAGATGTGCAATTCAGAAGGTTTAAGAGACGTCCCCCCCAACCCTGGCAATCTCTACGATTCCCCCCCTCCTGGTTCGCCTTCTCCCCCTCCCCCTCCTCCTTGTTTACCAAGTGCAGTCACACACTCTTGGCGGAAAAATGCACTCCTCAGCAATTTTTCACACTTTCGCTGGAACGCACAGCAAGGTTATTGCCAAGAGGAGCAAACTATTTCAGGCAAGGAGCTGCTTCCAGCAACAGGGATGGAAGGGAAACAATGTCTGTGTCGGGAATCTTTTAGGATGCGTCCCGTGTTCCTTCCTGACAAACCTTCTCTCCTCAAATTGTCAAGCAGCGGGTTCCGTTTATCCTCTCCAGCATATTAAAATTATGATTTTGGGGGGTTTTTTGACAGGGGAGGGGGAGACTCTTCCAACCCCCTCAGAGCAGGAGCAACCATCCTTTTTCAGAGTAATTGACGGGCTCCACTTTGCTCCATATGAGGTGATAACGAGTCTTTCAAGTCTCCCTGTTCTTTGTGACACTTCAGCATAGAGTAGTCTTTGCCAGCTTGGTGGCCCAGCCAGCATGGTGCTTGTATTTCAAAAACATATGGAGAGCACTAAGAGGGAGTCAGAGAATAATAATTTTTTGGGGGGGTGGGGGATTGGAACAGGAGTGCACTCATTGGATATGATCCCCATTAGTGAAAAAGGCACCCTGTGCGAATTCAGCTCTATTCATATAGGTCCAACGTGGGACTTGAACACACGAACATTGGATGAAGAGTCCTGTGTCCTCACACATTTACTGTTTCCTTGGGGTTCCCCCCTCCACACTCTTTATGTGATCTCAGCCAATCAGGGATCACATAGTGAATATGACGATATTGTGGCACCCTTTGACAGACAAATGAGGGTGTGTTGCCTTGTTTGTATGTTTTTATAAGGATTTATCTTCTGCATTATGATTATTTCTAATTAACACTTTTAAAAATTATATTTATTATTGCCTGTGTGGTATCTTGTGAGCCGCTTTGAGCACAACTGTGGAAAAGTGGCATATAAGTAAACTGATGATGATGATGATAAATGAGGAGGGGTGGGGAAGAGGAGGCATGTGTTTTTGGAGGATGGCACTTCTGATTTTAATGAGGATGAAAGAGGAGAGCACAAAATATGGTCTGAAGCTCAATATCAAAAAAACTAAGATCATGGCCACTGGTCCCATCACCTCCTGGCAAACAGAAGGGGAAGAAATGGAGGCAGTGGGAGATTTTACTTTCTTGGGCTCCATGATCACAGCAGTCACAAAATTAGAAGATGCCTGCTTCTTGGGAGAAAAGCAATGACAAACCTAGACAGCATCTTAAAAAGCAGAGACATGACCTTGCCAACAAAGGTCCGTATAGTTAAAGCTATGGTTTTCCCAGTAGTGATGTATGGAAGTGAGAACTGGACCACAAAGAAGGCTGATGCTTTTGAATTCTGGTGCTGGAGGAGACTCTTGAGAGTCCCATGGACTGCAAGAGGATCAAACTTATTCTTAAGGAAATCAGCCCTGAGTGCTCATTGGAAGGACAGATCATGAAGCTGAGGCTCCAAGACTTTGGCCACCTCATGAGAAGAGAAGACTCCCTGGAAAAGACCCTGATGTTGGGAAAGATGGAGGGCACAAGGAGAAGGGGACGACAGAGGACGAGATGGTTGGACAGTGTTCTTGAAGCTACCAGCATGAGTTTGACCAAACTGCGGAAGGCAGTGGAAGACGGGAGTGCCTGGCGTGCTCTGGTCCAGGGGGTCACGAAGAGTAGGACATGACTAAATGACTAAACAACAGCAACTTCTGGTTTTGCCAGGTTGCCCGATGGCAGCATCATTGCACGAGGGCACAAAACTGTAGGGAGTGCCAGGACTTGTACCCTCCACCTGCACAATAGGCAAACATTATTTATTTTTCTGCACCCTCTTCAACCCCTCTCAACATTGCAGAAAGTGGGTGGGGCTTTTGGAGTGGGTGGCTCGGTCACGATTTATGGAAATCCGTCCCCTATCGCGGCTCAGATCTCAGCTGCCCCTCTGCCCTTGTTCCTGGCATGCAGAATGCAACCATATCCACCTTGCCTCCCTCTGCACCGCCGGGGTGCTACAAACTTCCCTTTATTGGTGTCCTCGCAGAAACATCAGCTTCTCAAGGGCACCTGTTCCCTTCAACAAAGAACATGCCAAGCACCAGGTTTTTCTGCCTCTCTCAGCTTTTCTGATTATGGAAAGGGGGATGGGAAGGGAAACAGGCCTCAAAGCCCCAGGCAGGTATTTGTGAATTAAGGAGGAGAGGGGGAGGGAGATCTATAGCAGCAGCCCATTCACTCTCTTGCCTCTCCTGCTATTCCCAGAGTCCCTGCTCAAGAACACTTGACACTGATTGCTCCTTAATGCACTAAAAGCACCTTCTCTCTCTTTCAGATTCCTGGATTCTCTCCCTCTCCCCTCCCACCTTTTCAGCGCATGCTTATGCACTGAGAAGAGAGAAACAAAAAAAACCAGATCTTCTTCATCTGGGCTGGCATCCTGTTTCAAAGAGTGGCTATTAATCTGCTGATCAATTAGCGAACTGTTAGTTGCCCTATATCCAAAGTTCTCTGGGTAATGAACGGTTGAGCAATTTAAAAACTGTTGCAGATCGCAAACCACAACCCAGGGGCTACAATGACACTCAGGAAATGGAAATAGGTAAAGGTGGAAATGGAAATAGGTAAATGGACCCCTGACCATTAGGTCCAGTCATGGCCCACTCGGGGGTTGCGGCGCTCACCTCGCTTTACTGGCCGAGGGAGCCGGCGTCCAGCTTCCGGGTCATGTGGCCAGCATGACTAAGCCGCTTCTGGCGAACCAGAGCAGCGCACAGAAACGCCATTTAGCTTCCTGCCGGAGCGGTACTGTCAGGGAACTGCCATCGGAGCCAGAGGAAGAGGAAGGAGTCCAGAGGGATTCCAGAGAGCGTCCTGGGAGGGAGAGAAGCAGCCCATCTTATGGGGAAGGAAATCAGCGTAGCACCAGTGGAGAAGGGGGGCAGATGGGGGAATCGGCGAGGTGGCTCCATGACTCTTCGCCGGAGACCAGCGGGGAGAGCACTGGCCCTCCGGTGCCCACACCCTCCTTGCGCAGAAGGCTTCCGCGCAGGGAGAGTAGGCGGTGACTAGGCGTCAAAGAACTTTTATGCTGGAAGAAGTTCAAGAAACGCCCACTGACGGATTCTGCCAGCGATTGAGACAGCCACGGGTGAATGGCTGTCCGGACAGTGAGAGTTCACCCAGGTAACCCAGCCAGTGGTGGTGCCGATTTACGCACGAGCAACCCCTAGAACCATTACAGGTACCTATTTATCTACTTGCACTTTGATGTGCTTTTGAACTGCTAGGTTGGCAGGAGCAGGGAGCAATGGGAGCTCACCCCGTTGCGGGGATTCAAACCGCCGACCTTCTGATCAGCAAGTCCTAGGCTCTGTGGTTTTAACCCACAGCACCACCCGCGTTCCCAGGAAAATGGAGAAGCCATCACCAAAACAGAGACCCACCGTATTGCCAGCTGGCGTTAAATAATTTAATCATAAAAGCCGTGCAGCTTGGTTAGGGTTGAATCACATTCCAACTGTTCAATATATAGTGAGTTTAAGAAAAGATCAAGATCATAAGCAATCAGGGAGCCTGTGTTTATTTTACTGCACATATCCTGCCCTGTTCCTTGTCCATAGCACCTGACATTCAAAAGCACACTTTCTGAAGGAGGTTCTATTGAACTCAGTGGCGTAGCAGGGGAGGCAGGGGGCTGTGCCCTGGGCACAAAATTCTGAGGGGGCACAACCAGTTGCTCCCATGCAGGATCCTGCACTATCCTGTCCCGGTGAAGGCAGCAAAGCAGCCCAGGCCTGACACTCCTCTCCACAGGCATTGGGCGGGGGGAGATTTGCCCGCCAAGGGCTGTGTTGGCTGGCCAGGATCCCCACCCCTATGTGGGCAGGCAGGTCGCGCAGCACAGCCCCACTTGGCTCCAGTGGGGAGGGAGGCACCCCGACAGCGACAGCTTGTGCACCCCGGACTCAGGCAACCTATGGTACGCCACTGAACTGTCATGTATAATCACCCAGTGCCATGAATTAGAATTCTCCTTTGAAGAACCGCCCCAAACTCCTCACCCCAAGTTGCTATTTGCCTGAGTAGAAAAGCAGCCACTGTCCTAAAAGTCCAGCAGGATCAGACCAAAGGCCCCTCTAGTTCAGTGCAGAGGCCAACCAGATGTCTATGGGAAAGCAGAAAGTCTGAGGCCTAACTCAGATTTCTTTTCTCTACAAAGGTAACTGTAACCACAAGATGAAGCCTGGCTTCAGAATACTACTTAGGACTGAATGTACAGTCATACCTCGGGTTACAGATGCTTCAGGTTGCATTTTTTTGGGGTTATGGACCTGCCGAAACCCGGAAGTACCAGTTAATTCCGGGTTTTGGCAGCCGCGCATGCGCAGAAGCGCTAAATCGCGCTTTGCGCATGCACAGAGGTGCCGAAATGCAACCCGCGCGTGCTCAGATGTGGCACTGTCAGTTGTGAACGCTGCGGGTTGCGAACGTGCCTCCCACATGGATCGCATTTGTAACCCGAGCGTCCACTGTAAGTAAACTTTACTCTTACTTTTAATCAAGACTGTTGTGTCATTATTAAAATTTTAAGAGGGAAATAAAAGGGGAAACTTACCAGGAACAATCCAGACTGGACAAGCCAGACTGGATTGCTTAACTTAAAGGATTCTAATGAATCATCAACTTGCTTCCAGAAATCTGCAAGGAAATGTGCTCTGCTGCTTGCTCACTAGAGTGAGTGAGGAGGGGTAATATTTAATCAATATATCCTCTCCTACTTTCCTCAACATTCCCACACAGAATTGTAGTGCTGGCAGGGACCCAAAGGGTCATCCAGTCCAACCCTTGCAGTGCAGGACATGTAGCTAAAACGGTGTGGTCGCCCTTTTCTGGGCAAGATCCCAGTATCTGATGATGTGTCCACCACAATTAGGGACAGTATATATGAAGGAGCGTATTCACCCCCATCATTCTGCCCAGACACCAGTGGCGTAGTGTGGGGGGTGCAGGGGGGGGCGGCCGCACCGGGCGCAACACCTGGGGGTTAGGGTTAGGGGGAGCAAATCCATGGGTTAGGGGACGCAAATTACTTGCCTTGCCCCGGGTGCTGACAACCCACGCTACGTCACTGCCGGACACTGAGGTCCAGCGCTGAGGGCCTTCTGGTGGTTCCCTCACTGTGAGAAGCCAGGTTACAGGGAACCAGGCAGAGGGCCTTCTCGGTAGTGGCACCCACCCTGTGGAACGCATTCCCATCAGATGTCAAAGAGAACAACAACTACCAGACTTTTAGAAGACATCTGAAGGCAGCCCTGTTTAGGGAAGCTTTTAATGTTTGATGCATTACTGTGTTTCAGTATTTTGTTGGAAGCCGCCCAGAGTGGCTGGGGAAGCCCAGCCAGATAGGTGGGGTATAAATAATAAATAAATTATTATTATTATTATTATTATTATTATTATTATTATTATTATTATTATTCCCCTCCTGGGCCAAATGCTGCATTTGCGAGGGCTGGCACTTTTCTAGCTGAGGTTGGGCCAAGCTAGCCACCTCTACCACTTCTGCAGTGCATTTTAACTCCTAAAGAAGGAGTTGAAGGATCTCAGGGGGACTGGTAGGAAAAGACTTTGCACCCGCCCTCCTTTCAAGTTCCCAGGTTTCTGCAGCCTCCCTGGGCAGAAGAGGCCTGCCAAGACTTTGAAGCATAAAGCTTTTGACAGCTCATCTTCTCACTCAGCCCAGGACAGCTTAATCCTTCCCCTGATTCTTGCTTTCCTCCCTGAAATGTCTGGTTTTCTTTACAGGGAGGGAGGGAAGGAAGGGAGACCTTCTCAGAAGCAGCTCTGACTTGTGATCAAAGATGTTGCATTTTCTCCAAATGTGCTGAGCTGTACGGAGCAGGCAGCCCACAATTCAGTAAAGGGGTGGGCTATCTGCGTCCCTCTGTTCCTCCTCAGCCTACTTTCAAAGGGTCTCTCCAAGCAGCCAGTTGAGACCTCTGGCACAAGCGTTCAGAGCCTGCTGGGGCGGGGAGGGGAGGAAGAAAGAGACAGTGTAGACTAGTGGTTAGAGTGTTGGGCTAAGGCCCGAGTTCAAATCCTCATTCAGCCAAGGGTGACCTTGGGATAGTCATCCTCTCTTTCTCAGCCTAACCTACCTCACAGGTTGTTGTGTAGGTACAATAGGGAGGAGGAGAGCTCCGTGAGGGAAAGGTGGGGCTATGTATGCAATTTAATACATGAAATAAAAATAAATAGGGGGGAGGGAGACACTGCAATATGGACTCTGACTGGCAGCAGCTGTCGAGGGTTTCTGGCAAGAGATAGTCCTAGCCATACTTGGAAATGCCGGGGATTCTTCTGGGAAATGATATATAATGAGATGAAAAAGATGCTGAAATATACATTTATTAAGAAACCAGAAGCATTTTTACTTGGCATTGTAGGAAATGATATTAACAGACAGGACTGTAAGTTGTTTTTATATGCAATGATGGCAGCAAGAATATTATTGGCACAAAAATGGAAGGAAGAAGAATTACCGACGGAAGAAGAATGGCAGATGAAATTGATGGACTACGCAGAATTGGGTAAATTAACTGGAAGGATTCGAAACCTGCGGGACCAGAGATTCTTAGAAGACTGGAGTAAATATATGAACTATTTGAAAAGTAACTGTAATGAACAGATTACGCTAGTAGGATTGCAAGTAGTTTTGTATGGAGGACTATTGCAAGAAAGACTATGAGGAGAATTATTAGTTAATGATAATTAAGAGTAATAGAGAAATTAAGAAATGCAGAATAAGTGATAAAGAATGAAAAATCATCAGAGGTGTTGACGGAAGTCCAAAATATTGTATAAGATAAGAATTTATGTTATATGATTGTTGGAAATGATATGTTAAAAAATAACAACTAAAAATGTATGTATGTATGTATGTATATATATATATATATATATATATATATATATATATATATATATATATGAAATGCTGGGGATTGAACCGGTGACCTTCTGCGTGCAGAGCAGAAGTTCTACCACTGAGCTATGGCCCTTTGCTCCACAGCAGTGCAGAGAGGATGGACCTGCTCATGGAGGGCATCTTGCCTAGCCTTCACAACCCTGTGTCAGGGACTGGGCAGGGGAGGAACGGTGGAGACCACCTCTCCAGCCTGACCCTTCCAGAGAAGAAAAGACAGTTCAGAATTATAGTGGGGGTTTGAGGGGCTCACCCCGTTGTGGGGATTTGAACCACCGACCTAGACCACAGCTGGCCACATGACCTGGAAGCTGTATGCCGGCTCCCTTGGCCAATAAAGTGAGATGAGCGCCGCAACCTCAGAGTCGGCCATGACTGGACCTAATGGTCAGGGGTCCCCTTTACCTTTACCTAATAATGGACCCTCCCCGATAAATTGATCAATATAAACTTTTAGTTGATTAATCTACCGTTGAATGGATTGAGACGCATCCTGTTCCATTGAAGGGAATGGGGAGGCGCCCGGATACAGGACAGCTCTCTCTCTTTCTGTGTGCACATGGAAGTCCTCATACCCTCAAGGGACAACTGTAGGTGGGGGCAGGGAGGCTAAAGTGCAGATCTAACACAATGCAGCTACATGCATGGATGCTTGTAGCTGACAGCCTGGTAGGCCAATGGCAGCACGCTCTGCTGCTTTCTTCCTCTCCCTCCCCCCCTCTCTTTGCAGGGTTGTTCATGCTCTCCCCCCACACTCCGGAATCTTCCCCCCTGGGGAAAAGCAATCCATATGGTCTTGCTGCTTTCCTCTTGCCATTGATCTGCCAGCCCCCGCTGCCTGAGACAAGAGAGAGAGCTCTTGCCAGTCAATTTGCCTTTGTTTTGCCTCGGTTCCACCAGGGGAGAATTGACTCTCCGGTTCCTTGCGATGGTTAACAACCCCCCTCAGATGTCGTCCTGCAGGGTCCCCTGTGGAAAGGAAGGGGAAACGATGGAGCCTGCGCAAGACAGAGTCCCAGTGGAACACAGAAAGCTGTCTTAGCAGTGAATCAGATGCTTGGTCCACCTGTCTCCATATTGCCAGCACAAACTGGCAGTAGCTTTCTAGGACATGGGTAGGCAAACTAAGGCCTGGGGGCCAGATGCGGCCCAATTGCCTTCTAAATACGGCCTGCGGATGATCCCGGAATCTGCGTGTTTTTACATGAGTAGAATGTGTGCTTTTATTTAAAATGCATCTCTGGGTTATTTGTGGGGCATAGGAATTCGTTCATTATTCCCCCCCAAAAAAAATATAATCCGGCCCCCCACAAGGTCTGAGGGACAGTGGACCAGCCCCCTGCTTAAAAAGTTTGCTGACCCCTCCCCTAATGTGCCCATCAAGAATCATGCCCTGTTTAGGGAAGTTTTTAATGTTTGATGTCGTATTGTGTTTTAATTTGTTGGAAGCTGCCCAGAGTGGCTGGAGCAACCTAGTCAGATCAGATGGGCGGCATAAAAAACATTATTATTATTATTATTATTATTATTATTATTATTATTATTATTATTATTATGCCACTGCAAAGATAGATGACTCTTGCTGCAAAACCTTGGAAAACATTTCGCACAAGCCATGCAGCGCCACAACAAAATGTTGTAGCACAACAGTGAGAAATAATTTCAGATGCCCCCCGCTTGCATGTAAGCAGCATTTTGTGCATTCAGCACACCTGTGGGACTGTGGACATGACAGCAGATCAGAGCTGCCTATCCACAGGGTCACAGCAGGGAAGTTGCCAAGGCTAAAAGGGAACATGGGGGAATGTGTGCATTGGCTGTATCCCAGGTCAAGATCAGCTGCAGGTTTGTGGAGAAGAAGAAGAAGAAGAAGAAGAGTTTGGATTTGATATCCCGCTTTATCACTACCCGAAGGAGTCTCAAAGCGGCTAACATTCTCCTTTCCATTCCTCCCCCACAACAAACACTCTGTGAGGTGAGTGAGGCTGAGAGACTTCAGAGAAGTGTGACTAGCCCAGGGTCACCCAGCAGCTGCATGTGGAGGAGCGGAGACGCGAACCCGGTTCCCCAGATTGCAAGACTACCGCTCTTAACCACTACACCACACTGGCAAACCCCCTCCTCTCTGGCTGGGCCCCAGTGAGCTTACCAGCCAGCAGCACTGGGGGCTAGTGAGCCAACATTTACATTTCCCACAATGCCCCAGAACTGCGCTCCGTTGGGGAATCAAAATGGCACCTAGACTCTACCAGATGCTCAGAGCTCTTGGCTGGATAAAAGGGATCTGCCAGGGTTTCTGGGACCCAGGCAGAAAGAGGCGATTCTCAAGCAGGTACACAAGAGCCTTAAAAAACAAAACAAACCAACAAGACCTGGAGATGTTGGAGCTTGACTGCGGGATGCAAAGTCAGCACTCTGCTAATGAGCTACATCAGCTGCCTTCTCCAGGGTGCTTTGGACCACAGCGTCCATCTGCCTGCACTGTAACTAAAGGACCCAGGTCACAACTTGATGGTGTGCATTCAGATTAGAATATCCAGCCCACAGCCAATGGTCAAAAGATTAGGGGAGTTGTCATCCCATGTTGGCTATTGCTGATGCCGGCTAGGGATCTCTGAGCTCCATCTCCTCTCGCAGAGGAGGTCTCAGGAGGCAGGACGAAGGAAGGCGTCAGTGATAGACTACAACTCCCATCATCTTTGACCGTTGGCCATGCTGAGTGAGGATGTTGAGAGTTGTAGTCCACACCATCTGGAGAGGGTTAGGGACCGCTGAGCTCCATCCCCTATCGTAGAGGGGGTCTTAGGAGGCAGGACGAAGGAAGGCATCAGAGGCAGCCAACATGGGATGACAACTCCATCATCCTTGATCATGGACTGAATATTTTCATGCACACCATCATCAATGTATGACCTGGGTGGTAAACTTAGAGGGCCAAGAAATAGGAGAGGCTCTGTTCTTGAGGAGGATGGATAAGGAGAAGAGCAACACAGTCCTTTAGTTGCAATGGAGGCAGCTGGAATCATAGAATTGTAGTTGGAAGGGACCCTGAGGGTCATCTAGTCCAACCTCCTGCAGTGCAGGAATCTTTTTGCCCAGCGTGGGCTCAAACCCATGGCCCTGAGAGTCTCATGCTCTACCAACTGAGCTATCTGAGTGTAAAGTGAATCTGATTTCCCCATTTTAGCCTTGGCACAAGTAGGGTAGCAAAGAAATGGGAAAGTTCTCCTCCACTTTGAAACCCACAAGGACCCTGTGAGGCAGGTTAGAGAGAGGTTGGCTCAAGGTCATCTAGAGAACCTCATGTCTTGAGTGGGGATTTGACTTTTCCCAGCAGTGATGTATGGAAGTGAGAGCAGGACCATAAAGAAGGCTGATCGCCAAAGAATGGATGCTTTTGAATTATGGTGATGGAGGAGACTCTTGAGAGTCCCATGGACTGCAAGAAGATCAACATGACCTTGCCAACAAAGGTCCGTATAGTTAAAGCTATGGTTTTCCCAGTAGTGATGTATGGAAGTGAGAGCTGGACCACAAAGAAGGCTGATCGCCGAAGAATTGATGCTTTTGAATTCTGGTGCTGGAGGAGATTCTTGAGAGTCCCATGGACTGCAAGAAGATCAAACCTATCCATTCTGAAGGAAATCAGCCCTGAGTGCTCACTGGAAGGACAGATCCTGAAGCTGAGGCTCAAAGACTTTGACCACCTCATGAGAAGAGAAGACTCCCTGGAAAAGACCCTGATGTTGGGAAAGATGGAGGGCACAAGGAGAAGGGGACGACAGAGGACGAGATGGTTGGACAGTGTTCTTGAAGCTACCAGCATGAGTTTGACCAAACTGCGGGAGGCAGTGGAAGACAGGAGTGCCTGGCGTGCTCTGGTCCATGGAGTCACAAGGAGTCGGACATGACTAAATGACTAAACAACAACAACAACACCCCAGGAATCTCATAGCTTTTCTGGGTCTCCTTGGTACTAGTCCAGCACTCTGGACACTACCTCTCACATGCTTGCAAAAATCATTTGGACACAGGAATGTTCTCTTCCCACCTCCTCCAAATTCCTTGTTCTTAAACAAGGAGGTCCGCTGCCCAAGAGTCACAAAAAAATGGATTACAATCTCCCTTTCTCTCTCCTTTTCTTCCATGACTGCATAGTATATCCTTGTAAATGGGAGGGCAGGTGTGAAATCTCATATGTCAGAGGGTGATTGAGCAGGATTCCCACTAACTGGGGGTGGGGGGGGGTGAAGGCTTGAATCCAATGCGCCCTGCCCCAGCCATGTGGTTCTCCTCCTCCTCCTATCTCCTGGCTCCCGTCCCTAAATCCCACATCCTCAAATCTTCAAATCATTTTGCTTCCCATTCCCAACGCTTGCAAAAAAAAGTTTCAAATCCTCTCAGAAGCCTACATCGCATGCAAGATGCAGCCTTCTCAAAATAACGCGATAGAGGGTTGTTCCGCAGATTACCCTGATCACAGGAGTCAGATTTCCTTAGTACAGTAATTTGATTTAAACAACAACAACCCATCAACCACAGAATATATAGCCTCATCAATCCCGTGTAGGTCTACTTGGAAGTAAGACCCATTGATCTCAATGGGACTGACCTGCTCCCTGGTATCATTGTTCACAGAGGAAAGATGGGGATCCCACTTTTGAATGAATGAATGAATGATATGTATCCATCAGAATTTAATTAAAATTTATGGAAGATCAGACTACCACCAGCTCTTAGTCATGATGGTTTAATCAAGCCTCCTGCTACAGGGACAGTATATCTCTTCATCCCAAATACTGGGGTGAAACAACAGGAGCGTTCCATTGTTTTCTTGCTACAAGCGTTTTAAGGCACTGACCGCTGTTAACACAGTGTGTGACCTTTTGATCTGGGCCAGCAACACATCTCTTAAATCCTTAGAAACACATCCACACCCTTGACCCATTGAAGCTTCGCATAGCAGTCCTGTCAGGGCGAACGGACTGGAGCGACGCCACTCACAGAACCAAAACTCCTTGCAAAGGCCACCGCATCCACTCAGGAAGGAATGTCATATTTCTGCAGACGCAGCAGTTTTACGCAGGGTGCACCTATGGGAATTCATCTGCAATAAACTAGCACGACAACACACACACACAAACAAAAACACGGAGCCGCTCTTTGCAAACGCGTCCTTCGCTTTCACATACATTGGGCCAATGCCTGAGGTTCGAGAAACACGCGCAGAATGCCCTTTCCAACACACACACACACATAGCTAGCCACGCACAAAACGCGAGAAAGATCAAACTTTTCCATGCCCCATTTTTTTTTTTTTGCAACGGCTCCGCTAAAGTCGTCCACCTGAGCTGTCCAACATGGGTTCTGGTTGGCGGGGGAGAGAATGGGAGGTACTTCTGCTGCTGCTTTGGGTCATAAACTTGGGAGATGGAAGAAGGCAGCCGAGGATGAAAGCGGCTGGGAGGAGAAGGGGGGAGGGGAGAACATCCTCCCTCTTTGTAGGACGAAATGGATGAAAGAAAGCAAGGAAGAATCCTGAGTCCGGGCCGCGAGCTGAGGCTTTGCCTATCCTACCTTGAGCTCAAAACCTCCTTTTGCGGCCTTGGGGCGAGCAAACCCTATCCATCTCTCTCTCTGCCCCTGCGCCCCGTTTAAAAAATGTATTTATACAAATCTCTTGGACTCAGAACATTTCTCCCCTTACAGAAAACTCTAAGATCTCACATTGCGTAACGGGGGAAAAAGCATCCCAATTTAAGTACAGTATCATCTCTGCCCTCCCCTGTTTTGTGTACCCTTTCAGTTGTAGGGGTGTGTGTGTGTGAGTGAGGACCACTGCCTGTTCCAAACTTTGCCCAGCCAGACCTTGGGTGCCGATGTGTCATAACGCATCCAACGCTCTCTCACAAAGGTTATTTCTCCCTGCTCACTGGCGATGTACCCCCCCCCCCCGGCAATCACACACACACACACACAATCCTGTTCTAACGTTCAGGACTATCCCTCTGGTACAATAATGCTGTGGGAGGATGGGTGGGAGCAGTAGAAGAGACCCCCCCCCCTCCGCGCTCACCCTGCAGGCAGTTTTGTGTTTTGTGTTGTTTTTTTTTAAAAAATATTGACACCACTTTTTGGTGCCTGTTTCCGTTCCCTAGAGGAGCAATGGAGGGGAGTGTCGCTGTGTCCGGGGAACAGAGAGACCGAGGAAGGGGGAAGGAGAACTCCATTAACACCCACCGTGGTTATAATCGAGGTCCCTCTATGCAAAACGACCCAGACCTTGCCAAATAGGTTGCGCCCGCTCTTGGCTCACCCCGCACGCGCATAGCCAAGTGTTCCCCCTTTACACGCTCCTCCTGTCCCCTTCTAAGTCCCCTCTCCCTCATCCCCACACTTTCGCTCTCACGCTCACGGCGCCCCCTTCCTAGCATCGCACGCGCCCCCCGCCCTCCGACCCTTCTCAGAGCTCCTCTCGCCTCCTTACCATCCTCCACCCCAGGGTCGCCGGCTCCCAGGGGTCCCGCCAACTCATTGTAGGAAGTTTCCAAGGGGTGGTAAGTGGGGGTCGCCGGGCTGGGCTGGAAAGCGTCCGCCTTGATCTTCTTGACCAGGAAAGAGCGAGGCATCGTGCAAAGGACCCGAGACGCCGCCGCCTCCGCCGCCTCTGGCTGCTGCTACTGCTGCTGCCGCCTCCTGAGCCGCGATCAGCACTTTGGACAGCGCCCGCTCTCCGCTTGGGAGCGAGAGGAGGGAGGGGCGGAGATGGGAAGCGGGGGGGGGGGGAGGAAAGTGGAGGAGGAGACAAGGTTGGGGGGGGAGGCGGGAACTGGCGAGGAATAGCTGAGGTCAGCAGCACGCTCCAGCCTCGCCCCCCTTCCTCCTGTCTTTATATGGGACGCAGGCTGCGGGGAGTGGGGTTGGGGGGGGGCGATCAGGTGGATTAATCCATCAACGGTCCCCCAGGACCGTCAGCACGTGAGCAAAGAACAGGCCGGGCTAAAGGATGGGGGCGTTGTGTGTTGGGGGGGAGTTGGGGGGGATATTGCGAGAGGCAAGGCAAGGGTGGGAGGAGGGGAGGGGGGCAGGGGAGGGAGAAAGTGAGAGGAGGGTGAAGCAGACAAGGGGACCGGGTTGGCAGTGCGGTGAGGGGGGGGGGAGGAAGAGAGAGAGAGAGAGAGAGAGAGAGAGAGAGAGAGAGAAAGAGAGAAGAGGAGGGAGGGAACACAGTATTCCTTTGCCCATCGGGTTAACACTGCGACACACACACACACACGTCTAGAGTCCAAGGTTTGAGCCTATAAACACCTTTTCCATATTATTCGACTCTCCCACCCCCGCGCCAGCATTGTATAACCCGCGCGGCGACGGCCAATTTCAGCTCCGGGAGAAATTCTCAGGCAAAGTCTGTACCCAAGATGAGGAGAGAGGCCGGCGCTCTGAAATCCGTTCTAAAATCAGTGCAAGATAACTTTTTTCCTCCCCCTTCTGCACCCCAGAAAATGAAATGGAATGCTGGTTGCCAGAGGGATGGAGGCAAAAATAGGTACTGTACCTATCGATCCCTATCGCTCCCTCCACTGCATCCGTCCCTTTCTCTCCCCACTGAGCAAAGCTCCAGAACAGGCCGGCATTTTCTGCCCCTTTTGGAAACACTCTTCCTCTCCCCCCCCCCCGCAACGTTTCCTAACACAGCTACCCAAATTCCTCGCCATGCAGGGAATTCCTCCGCCCCCCTCGTCGTTTCCCCTCCCCTTCCTCCTCCAAATCGACCCCCTCCCCTCGAGCAAAACTGCTCCTTCGACAGTCGTTTCTCTCCACCCGGAGGGTTGATTAACTCTTGCCTCCCCTCCCCTTCCTCGTGTCCAGCCAAAGGCAGAACAATAGGGACACGTGTCTGAGGAAGAAGAGGAGGGGAGAGGGGATGGAGAGGGGGGGAAAGATTCTCTCTCTCTCTCTCTCGCCCCCCGCCCCCACATCCCTCTCTTCACCACCATCCACGGTTTCTTTGTCTTGGCACAAACCCAGGGTGGTTTAAGACCCAGCAAATTATGATTGTTATTGAGCCTGGATTCAAGGGCGGGGAGAGACCCTGATTTCCCAGTTCAACAAAAGGTGGAGTACTTTGACCTTTGGAAAAGCGAGAATGGAGAAGGAGAAGAGTCAGTTTATTCCTTTTATCTAGAGCCAGCTGAAGTTATTTTGCTGCTTGAGAAGGAGAAAACAAAACCCTCAATGGTTTCACCACCACCACCCTCTGAAATAATGCGAGGCACACAACCCACGGAGGTAATTCTCCCCCACAAGCCCCAGTGCACAGCTTCTGGTTACTTTTCAACAGGAGACATTTGCAGCGGATTGCACCCCAGACAGAGCCGGATTCAGGGCAGTGCGACTGGTTCGGTCGCACGGCAAGCAGGGTGTGTGTAGGCCGAATTCTGGCATCGCACAGAGCGCCGCTGAAATCTGAGACCCCTGAGGGTCCAGACCTCGAACTTGCTCTCCTGTTCCATAGCCCTTGATCACAGCCCTAATCATCCAGCTGCCCCTTGCCTAGTCGTGAAGCTGCCTGTGTCTTCATTTGACCCCAGAAAAGGGCAGTTGTAATGGGAGGACAGCCCAGACCCCAGCTTGTTCAAGGTGCATTGCAAACTTGTGTGTATGTGTTCTGCACAGACTCTTTTTGACTTTGACCATTTCCAGTTCCTTCGGGGTATAAATCAGGGCCTGTTCCTTACGCTGTGCCATCAGGCCAGGACAGCCACTAAAAAGTCCACCAGGCGTTTGACGGATGGTGTTTCTTTGCCTGTTGCCAATGCCTGTCAGCTTGGGCCAAGCAGCCTGTTGAAATGGCTCCCTCTCAAATCCACAAAGCGTTGCCAGCCTGGGGATGAAATGAATCCTGTCCTCCGTGTCCTTGGATAATTCATTTTATCGCAACCATTGTTTGTTTAGCCTGTGGCCTAACTACTGCACCAGGAAGGCTACAGATTGCAAAGTTTCCCTGCAGCTTTCAGAGCAGAAACTAACGCACCGTCCTTAATCTAGGAAGCAGCTGTGGCGGACCTGTGACATTACAGATGTTGCCATATCCCAGATGTTCACATTATCCCAGACTATTGCCCATTCTGACTGGGGCTCAGGGGTGGACAAATCTTTCCAGTTTGGTTCTTAAAGTTTCTCATTTTGGAAATAGTTCAGTTCTCAACATTTATGTAACTCTAAAGAGTCCCTGTGAAAATCTGTCAGCAGTTTTGTGCAAATTTCTCGTAATATTGGCATATTTACCCACTATACACATTTTGCAATCTAATAGTAGTAGTACGCTATTACTTTTATTTGAATTATAATGCTCGCTTTTTTGCGGCATATGCATTCTTCTACACATTATTTGGTTGGAAAGCTTTGCTGCAAAATTTGGAGAAGTGTGACTTTTGGATACCTGTGTTTTATTTCATGCTTTGTTCAGAGTCATAGCTATTGGGGTGGGGGGTGGGGGCTAGTCACATTTTTGTTGTTGTTCTGGGTGAAGCCTTCAGAGGGGCACCATTGAGACTCCCAGCCTGTGTTTGTACACAGCAACGTTTCTTTGACCCAGATGAAAATGAGCCTTGTTTCATTCCGCATTGTTTCAGGAACTGTGAATCGTGTAAGGTAAAGGGACCCCTGACCATTAGGTCCAGTCGTGGCCGACTCTGGGGTTGCGGCGCTCATCTCGCTTTATTGGCCGAGGGAGCCGGCGTACAGCTTCCGGGTCATGTGGCCAGCATGACTAAGCCGCTTCTGGTGAATCAGAGCAGCGCACGGAAACGCTGTTTACCTTCCCACCAGAGCAGTACCTATTTATCCATTTGCACTTGGACGTGCTTTCGAATTGCTAGGTTGGCAGGAGCAGGGACTGAGCAACGGGAGCTCACTCAGTCGCAGGGATTCGAACCACCAACCTTCTGATCAGCAAGTCCTAGGCTCTGTGGTTTAAACCCACAGTGCTACCCACATCCCGCGTGAATCATGTAGGCGTGCATTAAAATGTGAACTGTGCCAAATTTCTCCCCTCATCCCTACTGGGGGCTGATGGGATTTGGAGTCCCCACAACCTGCCCTGTGGAGTTTTTCTATTAAAATGATTTTTTTTAAAAAAACTTGAAATAAAATTTATTTTGAAATTGGTATTTCAATTATATACATATTGTATATAAACACAGAATGGAAATTAAATTTAACAATAAATAAAAAGTAAACAATAGCCTGCACCCCTCCACCCTGGGCCACAAGCCAGGTAAGTGATCGTATCACTGCTGCGTGTTTGAATAATTTTGTGTGTTGCTCCTGCAGGGATCATAGAATCATAGAATCCTAGAGTTGGAAGAGACCACAAGGGCCATCGAGTCCAACCCCCTGCCAAGCAGGAAACACCATCAGAGCACTCCTGACATATGGTTGCCAAGCCTCGGCTTAAAGACCTCCAAAGTAGGAGACTCCACCACACTCCTTGGCAGCAAATTCCACTGTCGAACAGCTCTTACTGTCAGGAAGTTCTTCCTAATGTTTAGGTGGAATCTTCTTTCTTGTAGTTTGGATCCATTGCTCCGTGTCCGCTTCTCTGGAGCAGCAGAAAACAACCTTTCTCCCTCCTCTATGTGACATCCTTTTCTATATTTGAACATGGCTATCATATCACCCCTTAACCTCCTCTTCTCCAGGCTAAACATGCCCAGCTCCCTTAGCCGTTCCTCATAAGGCATCGTTTCCAGGCCTTTGACCATTTTGGTTGCCCTCCTCTGGACAACATCAACTTTATTGGACTGGTCTTGGTTGATGATTCTTCAACTGGTTGATGATTCTTCAACCAGTGGCGTAGCGTGGGGGGTGCAGGGGGGGCCGGCCGCACCGGGCGCAACATCTGGGGGTTAGGGTTAGGAGGCGCAAATCCACGGGTTAGGGGGTGCAAATTACTTGCCTTGCCCCGGGTGCTGACAACCCACGCTACGCCACTGTCTTCAACATCAACTTTGTTGGACTGGTCATGTTGTTCAGATGCTTGATTATCATCTTCCAAAGCAACTACTCTATTCTGAAAGTAAAAATGGAAAGCGTAATGCCAACAAAAGAGATTCAAAGACTCTCTCAAGGCAAATCTTAAAAAATTCATATCCCCCCTTCTCCCTACCCCGGAGCTCAAGGAGGGGTATGTGGTTCTCCCTGCTTCTTATTTAATCCCCACAACAACCCTGTGAGGTAGGTTAGACTGAGAAGCAGTGACCTGCACAAGGTCAGCCAGAGAGCTTCATGGCCAAGGGAGGATTCGAACCCTGCCCTTGTCTGCCCAAGTCCGCCACTCTAACCATTGCACCCCACTGGCTTTCTGTATCTGTTCCCCCTTCCTCAATACAGCCCCGTACTCTTAACTCCTTCACCACCCCCACTTTTTTTTTAAAACCCTCACCAACCTCACATTGGGGGCTATCACATTCAGCTGAGGAAAATTATTTCCATACAGCTGCCCAGAAAGCCACGAATTTTAAGATCATTGTGGGTTGCTGGAGGCTGGGGGGGGGGGGGTCCTTTCTTCCTAGCGTGGAAGAAAAGGTTTGAATTCTTCCTTGTGTGTCTCTCCCCTCTGTCCTTTTTTGTGCACGGAGAAGGGGGTTCTTTGTGTGCATTTGGCGAGGGGGGCTGCACACAGTCAGCAGTATTAATGCCACTCGGCAGCTCTGATTGCCGGTTATTAGCATATATTATCTCAGTCCCCTGCTCCTGAAAAGAGGGGGGGGGCTATTCTCTTTCTCCTCCCCAGCCGTCCCTCTAGCTCCCCCCTCCCCAATCCGCACCCCTACCTTGTCTTTTACACTTAATTACCCCGCTTATTGCACTACATCGGGGTGGGGAGGGGTGCAGAAATATCGCAGGGCAGCGGGCAAGTGTGCTTGGCACAAATAGGGCATGAGTAATCGCCAATTCGCTTGCTGTGCCTCCGAGGAAGGAAAGGGAAACAGGATTCCATATTAACAGATAAGGTACAGGGAAAACCGGACTCTTCTATCTCCCCACCACCGCCCAAGGCCTTGCGAAAGGGAATCTCCGAAACATGCAATAAAGGAGCAACAAGAAGAGGGGTTCAGGGAGAAAGGGGGGGGGATTGCTAAGCAGCGGCATTTAAATAAGAGCTGCCCTTTGCGGACCTAAAAGGCAAGTTGTCTGGAGAGGTGGCTTCTGTTTGCTCCAGGGGGACCGCTAACCTTGAACTTGCAAGGCGTGTGATGTCACGGCTCCTTGCCGGGAGGACAGATGGGCTATGATGTCATAAAGAGCCCCAGATTGTTCTCATGGGCCATGTGTCGTTTCAGGAGGGTGTTATGTGCGTGTGGTGATTTGGAGGTGGAAAGCATGAATACAGACCTTCCGACTGTCCCGATTTTCCAGGGACAATCCCAGATTTACAGCAGCCATCCCATCTTTCTTTTTTATTTGATCCTGGAATGTCCCGCTTTCCCCTATTTTTATCAGAGAAATGTTGGAGGCAATGAGAGCAAATATGAGATGTGGTTTGAGCAAACAAGTTGGAGGAGAGAAGACTGGGCGTTGATTTGAGAGCCACCTTCAATCATTATCATCATCATCATCTTCATTCTTTTATTTGTAGCTGCCTTTCCATAGTTGAAACTATGCTCAACACGACAAGATTTACACAATTACAAACATAGCAGAAGTCATAAACGATAAATAAAACACATCAAAAAGTACACAGCCAAATGGAAACAATTTCCACGTAAATCATAAGTTCTAAAACTAAACAACAATAATATTTATAACAGCGGCAGCTCTCTCAATCCTCCGTAAACAATACAGTGGTACCTCGGATAAGAACTTAATTTGTTCTGGAGGTCCATTCTTAACCTGAAACTGTTCTTAACCTGAAGCACGACTTTAGCTAATGGGGCCTCCTGCTACCGCTGCACCGCAGCTGCACAATTTCTGTTCCCATCCTGAAGCAAAGTTCTTAACCCGAGGCACTATTTCTGGGTTAGCAGAGTCTGTAACCTGAAGCATCTGTAACCTGAAGCGTCTGTAACCCGAGGTACCACTGTACTCCAGCCCAAGAATCAGTTCAACAGCCTCAGCTTTTGTAGCTGGAGTCAGTCCGCACTCCACTCTCCCAGGCCAGATGGGAAATGGCCAGCAAGGCAGGGTGTGGGTCTTCCAGGGCTCACAGCCAAGAAGATGGTCTCATTTAAAACAATGCAGATAAAAATTAAAAACAATTTTGAAAGAGGAGCCCTCTCTGCTGAGCAGCAGCCGTGGTCCTTGTGAAGCCTGTCAGGCCCCGCCCCAAGCCAGGTGGAGAGAAGAAGAGGAAGAAGAGTTTGGATTTGATATCCCGCTTTATCCCTGCCCAAAGGAGTCTCAAAGCGGCTCACATTCTCCTTTCCCTTCCTCCCCCACAACAAACACTCTGTGAGGTGAGTGGGGCTGAGAGACTTCAGAGAAGTGTGACTAGCCCTAAGTCACCCAGCAGCTGCATATGGAGGAGCGGAGACGCGAACCTGGTTCACCAGATTACGAGTCCACTGCTCTTAACCACTGCACCACACTGGCGTTGAGAGAGGAAAGGACAGGGCCCTTCAGGCCCTCAGTGGGCAGCCCTCCTGAAGGGCTGAGGAGCTGCCACATGGAAGATGGAACAAGCTTGTTTTCCGCTGCTCCAGGGACTAGGACCCGAAGCAATGGATTCAAATGGCAAGAAGGGAGATTCCGACTAAAAGTCAGGAAGAACTTTCTGATGGTAGAACAGCAGAGCAGACTACTCTGGGAGGTGGTGGTCTCTCCTTAAACAGAGGTTGAACGGCTACCTGTCAGGGATTTTCTAGCTGTGATGCCAGCATTGGACTAGATGACTCTTAGGGTCTCCCAAGAGCCAGTGTGGTGTAGTGGTTAAGAGCGGTGGACTCGTAATCTGGTGAACCGGGTTCGATTCCCTTCTCCTCCACATGCAGCTGCTGGGTGACCCTGGGCCAGTCACACTTCTCTGAAGTCTCTCAGCCCCACTCACCTCACAGAGTGTTTGTTGTGGGGGAGGAAGGGAAAGGAGAATGTGAGCCGCTTTGAGACTCCTTCGGGTAGTGATAAAGCGGGGTATCAAATCCAAACTCCTCCTCCTCCTCCTCTTCTTCTTCTTCTTCTTCTTCTTCTACTACTACTACTACTACTACTAAGTGCAAGCAGATAAATAGGTACCGCTCCAGCGGGAAGGTAAACGGCGTTTCTGTGCACTGCTCTCATTTGCCAGAAGCAGCTTAGTCATGCTGGCTACATGACCCGGAAGCTGTACGCCGGCTCCCTCGGCCAATAAAGCAAGATGAGTGCCGCAACCCCAGAGTCGGCCACAAATGGACCTAATGGTCAGGGGTCACTTAACCTTTACCTTTACTCCCCTCCCAGAGAGGTTCAGGAATGTCTGCCACCTTCCTCTTGACCCATTCCAAGGCTTGGGGAAGAAAGGGATGCTCCCAGGTGAGAGCTGGGAGAGCCAGTGTGGTGTAGTGGTTCAGAGCGATAGACTTGTAATCTGGGGAACTGGGTTCATGTCTCCGCTCCTCCACATGCAGCTGCTGGGTGACCTTGGGCCAGTCACACTTCTCTGAAGTCTCTCAGCCCCACTCACCTCACAGAGTGTTTGTTGTGGGGGAGGAAGGGAAAGGAGAATGTGAGCCGCTTTGAGACTCCTTCGGCTAGTGATAAAGCGGGATATCAAATCCAAACTCTTCTTCTTCTTCCCTTACAACTCTACGATTCTAAGTGTAAATAGCGGTGTGTGTTTTTTAAATGTAGGATCAGAGGCATAGGAAGGACAGGTGGTACTCAGCGCGGAAAATTGCTTGTCACCCCCCCCCCCACAGACACATTGACTTTTTCTTTTTTTCGCCTGCAAAAATGGTTTTACATTATTTCATATTTTCTTACAAAGGAATTAATAATAATAATAATAATAATAATAATAATAATAATAATAAACAACTTTTATTTATATCCCGCCCTCCCCAGCTAAAGTCGGGCTCAGGGCGGCTAACATCAGAAACATAACATTGGTATAAAATCAAACAATAATTAAATTACCTCCTAAAAACATGTCAAAATCAAATTAAAGTCTAATTGGATGGCTTTCCGCAGGGTTAGGGTTGGGAACATTAAGCTTTCCACTGAATTGAAATTTCAGCCTTCACGACATAGGAAAATGTCCAAGTAAACAGCTATTTTGGTGAAGGAGGGTCAAGATATTAACTGATATGCATGAAATTTCATATATAGCTATATAATCCCTAGTGTAGTAAAATAAGAACCTTTGGAACAGGCATTTTTTTAAAAAAGTTTTTTATGAACTGCCCTAGTAGGGCAGTTATTGTTCCTTGATAATTTGTCACCCCCCCCCCCATGATGGTACTTGGGGCTGTCCGCCCCCCCCTTTCCTACGCCCCTGTGTAGGATTAAGCGTTGGTTCTGGGAATCATAATCTGAATG
The DNA here is from genome assembly GCF_965112155.1 of Podarcis liolepis. Classification (NCBI taxonomy): domain Eukaryota; kingdom Metazoa; phylum Chordata; class Lepidosauria; order Squamata; family Lacertidae; genus Podarcis; species Podarcis liolepis. The sequence continues at coordinate 4,976,111 of NC_139559.1, read as the reverse complement.
CTTCTGTGTTAAACCTAAGAGTTGGAATTGGGGATGGCTGGGCTCTGTTTGGTTATTTCCCTGACACCACCTGCCCGACATGCTCTGGCCCGCTCACTCATGAATCACGAAACTGGCCCCCTCCTTGGTAGCCTGGGGGGCTGGGGGGCAGGCAGTAGGGGGGAGGGCAGAGAGCTCACAGGTGGCACATTCACAACCTCAGACCTCCATCTTTTCTGCTGGGCACACCTGGCTCCTTGTGGCATCTTTCATCCTGCCTGCCCTGCTGCCTTGATTTAAGACAGGTTAGCATCGCAGCCGTCCCATAAAACCCCAGCTGGAGTCAAGGGGCACAGAGAGAAAGGGAAGCATCCCAAATAAAAGAAGGGGGGTGGAGAAAAGGAAAGGGCATCTTGGACCCTTTTAAAGGGGAAGGAGGAAACAGGTGTTTCGGCTGTTCTTCCTTGCTGGCATGAGGAGGGCAGCTGAGGATGGTGGCCTGGGAATTGTGCCCCAGTTTCAGAAGGGACTTGTTGGGCGTTTTCAGAGTGGGGTCAGGAGCCGCCCTGCTTTGATTGCTGACAGTGCCAGCTGCTCAAATGGATGGCACAGCCTCACTTCTGAAGGAGTTTTGCATTTCCTTAAGGCTGCATAATTTGTGGTGGTTGGAGAGTTTTGATCACACCTCCTGAGTTTCTGGCTCCCTTTTGTCTATTCAGCGCTGAGCCTGTATCTCAGTATTTTCCTCTCCTGGGTCTTTACTCCTCCTCCTCCTCCTCCTCCTCCTCCTCCTCCTCCTCTTCTTCTTCTTCTTCTTCAAAAAAAAAAAAAAAAAAAAAAACCTTAGGTGACTTCCCCTCTGTTTGTTTGTTTTTCAAATGCTTTTTATTGAGTTTTCTTTAGCACAAACAAAACTGAAAGTCAGTTGTACTTTATACCTGTACACATAAAGTAAAGGTAAATGTGAAGGGACCCCTGACCATTAGGTCCAGTTGCGGCCGACTCTGGGGTTGCAGCGCTCATCTCGCTTTACTGGCCGAGGGAGCCGGCGTACAGCTTCCGGGTCATAACTAAGCCGCTTCTGGCGAACCAGTGCAGCACATGGAAATGCCGTGTACCTTCCCGCCGGAGCGGTACCTATTTATCTGCTTGCACTTTGATGTGCTTTTGAACTGCTAGGTTGGCAGGAGCTGGGACCGAGCAATGGGAGCTCACCCCGTTGCGGGGATTCGAACTGCCGACCTTCTGACCGGCAAGTCCTAGACTCTGTGGTTGGTCTCTTCTGCCTTGGTCAGACCACACTTGGAATACTGTGTCCAGTTCTGGGCACCAGAGTTTAAGAAGGATGTTGGCAAGATGGAATGTGTGCAGAGGAGGGCGACCAAGATGATCAAGGGTCTGGAAGCCAAGTCTTACGAGGAGTCCTTGGAGGAGCTGGGTATCTTTAGCCTGGAAGAGAGGAGACTGAGAGGAGATACGAGAGCCATCTTCCAATATCTAAAGGGCTGTCACATGGAAGAGGTAGCAACTTTGTTTTCTCCTGCTCTGTAGGACTCAAACCCATGGCTTCAAGCTACAAGAAAGAAGATTCCAACTGAACAAGGGAGATTCCAGCTAAACATCAGGAATAATTTTCTGGCAGTAAGAGCTGTTCGTCATTGGAACAGTCTTCCATGGGAGGTTGTGGACTCTTCTGCCTTGGAGGTTTTTAAGCAGAAGTTGGATGGCCATCTGCCCTGGATCTTTGTGTTGAATTTCCTGCATTGCAGGGGGTTGGACTAGATGACCCTTGGCGTCCCTTTCCAACTAGACAGTTCTATGGTACAGTGGTACCTCAGGTTAAGAACGTAATTCGTTCCGGAGATACGTTCTTAACCTGAAACTGTTCTTAACCTGAAGCACCACTTTAGCTAATGGGGCCTCCTGCTGCTGCCGTGTGCCATCATTGTGCAATTTCTGTTCTCACCCTGAAGCAAAGTTCTTAACCCGAGGTACTATTTCTGGGTTAGCGGAGTCTGTAACCTGAAGCGTCTGTAACCTGAAGCATCTGTAACACGAGGTACCACTGTACTAAGTTTGGTGAGTGAAGGCAAGTAAGTGAAGTATGGGCACAAGCATATCAACAGAACTTTCCATTCTAAAGGTTCAGAATTTGACCGTCTAAATCAGATACAATAACCAGGCATGGCTGCTTCCAAATCTTTGCTATACTATGTAAATACATATTTATTTGAACAACCTCAAGCTTCGATTTGCCGCAGGGCTTCTCATCGCTTGGCAGGACGACTTACACGGCGGCCAACAATGAGAAGGGTTTTTTCTGGTCTCTTTCTCTCGTAAACCTTTAATCCTCTGGCTGCTCACGGCTTGAGGAAAGAGCCCTGTGGCTTTCGCTTTTGCAACTTGCTCCACTCAGGCCCTCTCAACCACGTATCAATTAGACCCACCACCGCTCGGCGATCTCTGTTCTTCACCACAGGGTGGGCAAATGGAGCCCACCCAGCTTGGCCCTCCGTGCCGAAAGGTCGCAGGAGAAGGTCTCCGGCAGCGGCCAATCAAACGGATCGATCTGCGTATCAATTAAGCAGCTGGAGCACCAGAGGTCCGAGCCGTTTCCAAGCTGCTTCAAACATGATATGTGCGCAGCGCCTCTCCGTAGGGGAGAGTGCACAGTGTTTGCGCATGGAATTGCAGAACCACAGAACGGTAGATTTGGAAGGGACCCCTAAGGGTCATCAATAATAATAATAATAATAATAATAATAATAATAATAATAATAATAATAATAATAATTTTTTTGTACCCCGCCCATTGTACCACTCTCGGCAGCTTCCAACAAAGATTAAAAATACATTAAAATGTCACACATTAAAAACTTCCCTGAACAGGGCTGCCTTCAGATGTCTTCTAAATGTCAGGTAGTTATTTTTCTCTTTGACATCTGGTGGGAGGGCGTTCCACAGGGCGGGCGCCACTACCGAGAAGGCCCTCTGCCTGGTTCCCTGTAGCTTTGCTCCTCACAATGAGGGAACCGCCAGAAGGCCCTCGGTGCTGGACCTCAGTGTCCGGGCAGAACGATGGGGGTGGAGACGCTCCTTCAGGTATACTGGACCGAGGCCGTTTAGGGCTTTAAAGGTCACTTTGAATTGTGCTTGGAAATGTACTGGGAGCCAGTGTAGGTCTTTCAAGACCAGTGTTATGTGGTCTCGGCGGCTGCTCCCAGTCACCAGTCTAGCTGCCACATTCTGGATTAGTTGTAGTTTCTGAGTCACCTTCAAAGGTAGCCCCACATAGAGCACATTGCAGTAGTCCAAATGGGAGATAACTAGAGCATGCACCACTCTGGCAAGACAGTCCACGGGCAGGTAGGGTCTCATCCTGCATACCAGATGGAGCTGGTAGACAGCTGCCCTGGACACAGAACTGACCTGCGCCTCCATGGACAGCTGTGAGTCCAAAATGACTCCTAGGCTGCGCACCTAGTCCTTCAGGGGCACAGTTACCCCATTCAGGACCAGGGAGTCCTCCACACCTGCCCGCCTCCTGTCCCCCCAAAACAGTACTTCTGTCTTGTCAGGATTCAACCTCAATCCATTAGCCACCATCCACCCTGCCCCCGGCAGTAGCCTGAGTCATTTTGCAATTTGCACAAGTTCACCCTTGGCTCTGTCATGAGTTCAGGCAAAATTGAATTTCTGCATTGTGAGGGTTGGACTAGATAACCCTTGGGGATCCCTTCCAACTCTACAATTCTTTGATTCTAACATAGCAAGGGGAAATTGAACCAGGAGTGGCGTGGACACCAGACAGGCCCAAGTGCCAACGTTTGCAGTCCAAAAAAACCCGAGCTTATAACAGAATGTATCGAAGCCTTCCCCAGAGCCTCGGAGGATGCCTCCTTCCCAGATTCCAATTTTAATTAACTGGATTATTATTGTGATCAATCAAGTTCTTGGCTGTGGCTTCCCCCTACTCGGGCTTGCCTTCCTCAGAGCATTTTGCATGGAAGCAAACCAGCAAACAAATGCTGTTTTTTTGTGGGGTGGTGGTGGTGCTGGGAAACCTGCCTGCCTGCTACCACCAACCCATTTGTTAGATTGTTCTTACCTATTTTCATGTGTGACAGGACCCAGCAGCAAGAGGCCCACGCAGACAAAGTTGTGTCTCCTTGTATGCCGATAGAAAGCGGAAACATAATGAGGACCCCAGGCAGCCCAAATTCTGTTCCGAGAAAAAATAGAATCCTTTGTCCTGCATAAACTGAATGCCGTTGCTAAATTTATATTATTGCCTGCATTTGCCCCAAAATGGGAAGGAGCAAGGATTCCGACATCGTGTTGCACAGCTCCCGGTTTTTTTTTATTGTTTTTTTGGGGGGGATGGAGTATAATTTATTATACGGTTAAAAATGAGCACACTCTGTTTAATACAACCAATACTAATGTGGATAAAATAGAGAGAAATAAAATGGTAGGTAAACAAAACTAAAGATTTAATAACTTGAAAAAGAGATAGAAAGTCTATGTAGACCCAGTAGGCAGGAATGACTGATGTATTTCGTACGTTGTCGTGTAAAATTTTGCAACTCATGCTGTAATCTTTGGTTTTCCGTCTTCTAGAAGTAAACTGGACAGCTCCCGTTTATTTGAACTGGGGCAGGAGATGACTTAGCTGAAGGTGGTCTTTTTTCTCTTTGACATTCCCACTTGGATTCGAACTTCCTGATCTCCATCGCTGAGAGAGGATGGGGAGGAAATCATGGGCCCCTTTCTGATGGCCCCTGGTGACTTCATGATCGGGATGCCAAGTTCAGCTCCAGAACAATTATTTTGCAACCTCCCACCCCCCACCCCATTCCTTCCCCAAATAATTATACTTTCATGCAGTAACGAGGAGACACAAAAGCCATAGATCAGCTCTCTCTCTCTCTCTCTCTCTCTCTCTCTCTCTGTTTCCCCCCTTCCCAGCACCCTGGGGGAATAGTCCTGTGCAAACAGATGGATGGAAGGCGAAAGGGGAAGGAGGAGGGGAGCGAGACAGCCAAGGAGGAGTGTGCCTGTGTGTGTGTGTGTGTGGGGGGGTTATCCATTTCTCCCTGAGCCCCTCACAAAGGGGGAAGCAGCCTTGGCAGTGTGTCTCTTCCTTATCACCATGAACAGGCCCTGAGCCCCATGGCTCCTGCCTGCGCCCCCATCCCATTCATGGCCGCACAATAGCCAGTTGGCTGGTTGAGGTGCGAAGATTAATTGCCCAAAGGACTGGAGTGTGAGATCTGGCCGCCTTGTGTGTGTGTGTGTGTGTGTGTGTGTGTGTGTGTGTGTGTCTCATTGTGGGGGTAGGAGAGGAGAAGGAGGCATAATTAAGTGTGCAAAAGTTAATTTGATCTTGGACGTGCCGGTCGTCAAAAGGGCCAGCGATAAAAAAGGGTCTCCTTTGGGGGGGCAAGTGGGGTTCTGCTTGGGGGATGAAGGGATAGCAGGCCAAGGAGGAACCTGGTCTCTCCAGGAGGGAAAAGGGAGCCAGGACTTCGTAGCGTAGCCACGAAAAACAACCCCTCTCAACGCCTCTCATTGAGGTTTTCCTTAACACTTGCATTGGCGGTTTTTTGGAAGCATGTAGAAAGCGCAGTGCTTAATTTTCACATTGAATAATACGTCCATTTTGGATGACACCCATGTCATCTAGTCCAACCCCCTGCCATGCACGTCGCTCCACTTTTGAAAGAAAAAGGCTTTATGCTGAGTCGCTTCATCTAGCTCTTGTCTAAACGGACTGGCAGTAGCTGTCCAGAGCGGGTTTCTGTTAAATCCAGTCAAAGGCGACTATGGGGTTGCGGCGCTCATCTCGCTTTCAGGCAGAGGGAGCCGGCGTTTGTCCACAGACAGCTTTCCGGATCGTGTGGCCAGCAGGACTAAACTGCTTCTGGCGCAACGGGACACTGTGACGAGTGCCAGAGCACAAGGAAACACCGTTTACCTTCCTGCCACAAGAGTATCTATTTATCTACTTGCACTGGCATGCTTTTGAACTGCTAGGTTGGCAGGAGCTGGGATAGAGCAACAGGAACAAAGCTAGTTGGACCAGTGGTATCTGACTCGATATAAGGCAGCTCAGTTTTTACAAAAGGGAAACTCTCACAACGTGCAGTCTGGGCCTGACCTGAGGATTCATGTGGCAGCCACCTTACTGAAGCTAAGCAGGTCTCGGGGTGGTCAGTGCCTGGATGGGAGACCACCTGGGGCCCACACAGAATCATAGAATTGTAATCCCCTGGTCCAAACCCTTTCAATGCAGGAATCACAGGTGTGCCCCGTTGGGTTTCCTGATGGAAGAAAGATGGGGTTAGATTATTGTAAGATGTGCAGAATTAAGTGGCCTGGTTGCTCACTGGGGCAAGAAAGTTTGAGCATATTGCACTGATCCTGGCCTGACTGCACTGGCTACCAATTAGTTTCTGGGCTCAATTCAAAGTGCTGGTTTTGACCTACAAAGCTTTAAACTGCTCAGGATAGCAATACCTCAAGGACTGCTTCTCTTCATATGAACCAACCCGGACCCTGAGATCACCATCTGAGGCCCTTTGTCATGTGCCTCCTCCACGTGAAATCCAGAGGGTGGCAACATGAGAACGGGGCCTTACCTGCAGTGGCTCCCCATTGGTGGAATGCTCTCCCCAGGGAGGCTCGCCTGGTGCCTTCACTGTGCATCTTTAGGTGCCAGGTGAAAATGGTCCTCCTCAACCAGGCCTTGGGCTGAGTGTCACCCGATGCCCCTTTTAAATAAGTTTTTGGGAGGGGGTGGGGCAAGGAGGTTATTGGTCTGTGTGCATGTTTGTATTTTGTGTTTTCATCTTGTATTTTTTATGTTGTAAACTACCCTGAGATCTGAGGGGACGCGGGTGGCGCTGTGGGTTAAACCACAGAGCCCAGGGCTTGCCGATCAGAAGGTTGGAGGTTTGAATCCCCGCTACGGGGTGAGCTCCCGTTGCTCGGTCCCTGCTCCTGCCAACCTAGCAGTGCGAAAGCACGTCAAAGTGCAAGTAGATAAATAGGTACCACTCTGGCGGGAAGGTAAACGGCGTTTCCGTGCGCTGCTCTGGTTCACCAGAAGAGGCTTAGTCATGCTGGCCACATGACCCGGAAGCTGTACGCCGGCTCCCTTGGCCAATAAAGCGAGATGAGCGCCGCAACCCCAGAGTCGTCTGTGACTGGACCTAATGGTCAGGGGTCCCTTTACCTTTACCTTACCCTGAGATCTACAGATGAAGGGTGGTATACAAATTTAATTAATCATAATAAAACATGAGTAAATAAAAATACAGGCAACAATGATGCCTTTGTTGTTTGCATTCGCTGTGAGGAGGCAAGTTATGCCGCCTCTCAGCTTGGTGCCACCATTTTAGGCAATCATACCTAATAGTTGTGGATGGAGCTGTCCGCCATAAGGCTTTCTCTGAAATCCATTTTGCCTCTCTCTCTCTCTCTCTGCATAGTCCCCCAGCCCATCTCTCAGTGGGGTCTCGGATCAATAGTTCAGCATCCTAAGCTGAGGATGCAGGTGGAATGCAATTATCAGGCTCCTTGCAGAAACCTTCCTCTCTCTCTCTCTCTCTCTCTCTCTCTCTCTCTCTCTCTCTCTCTCTCTCTCAGCAGAAATTGATAGCTGTGCTCCACACACTGGAGGGTCTTCGCTTAGCAGCTTGATTGGATCGAGCTGTTTGTGACACCCCATGCTGCTTGCTCCATTTGTTGGGGAACCCAAGACAGCAAACAAATTGGAGGATCTGCATTTCTGACTCTTGGAAAGGAAGGGAAGCTCAATTATCCCCTGTTCTCTTGCACTGAATTGCAGTTGTTGTTGTGTGTGTGTGTGGGGGGGGGGTTGACAGCTCCAGATCTGCCCTCAGGACATGGGTGTGGGGTGAGTGGAGGGGACAGCTGCCCCCTTACTGCTCACGGATTTGAGTGTGTATTTTATGCCACACCAGAAAACTACCGAACTGGCAATGCTGAAAGGGCCAAGTAATATTAATTCTGCACTTGCAAGAAATTGATCTTATAGGGTGGCCAGATCTGTACAGTGGTACCTCGGGTTACAGACGCTTCAGGTTACAGACTCCACTAACCCAGAAATAGAACCTCGGGTTAAGAACTTTGCTTCAGGGTGAGAACAGAAATTGCACAACAATGGCACGGCGGAAGGAGGAGGCCACATTAGCTAAAGTGGTGCTTCAGGTTAAGAACAGTTTCAGGTTAAGAATGGACCTCCAGAACGAATTAAGTTCTTAACCCGAGGTATCACTGTACTTTGGAATGCACTCCTCCATGAGGCAGTGATGGCCCCCAACTTGGTGGGCTTTGAAAGAGGATGAGACCAATTCATGGAGGAGAGGGCTATTGATAACTCTACCCATGATCTGTATGCTTTCGAAACATGGACCACTTATCAACGCCATCTCCAACTCCTCAAAAGATTCCATCAATGGTGTCTCTGAAATTTTTTACACATCACTTGGGAAGGCAGGCGAACTAATGCCAGTGTACTGAAAGAAGCAAAGCTCACCAGTGTTGAAGTAACGATTCTTCAACATCAGCTTCGCTGGACTGGTCATGTTGTGCAGATGCCTGATTATCATGTGGTGTAGTGGCTAGAGCGGTAGACTCGTAATCTGGTGAACTGGGTTTGTGTCTCCGCTCCTCCACATGCAGCTGCTGGGTGACCTTGGGCCAGTCACACTTCTCTGAAGTCTCTCAGCCCCACTCACCTCACAGAGTGTTTGTTGTTGGGGAGGAAGGGAAAGGAGATTGTTAGCCGCTTTGAGACTCCTTCGGGTAGTGATAAAGGGGGATATCAAATCCAAACTCCTTCTTCTTATTGTCTTCCAAAACAACTACTCTATTCCGAACTTAAAAATGGAAAGCGTAATGCTGGTGGTCAACAAAAGAGGTTTAAGGACTCGCTGAAGGCAAATCTAAAAAAAAATATGTATTATTAAACACCGACAACTGGGAAACACTGGCCTGCGAGTGCTGCAATTGGAGAACAGCCTTTACCAAAGGTGTCATGGGCTTTGAAGATGCTCGAACTCAGGATGCAAGGGAGAAACGTGCTAAGAGGAAGGCACGCTTGGCAAATCCACACCGTGATCAACTCCTGCCTGGAAACCTATGTCCCCACTCTGGAAGGATGTGTGGCCTCCACAGAATTGGCCTCCACAGTCACTTATGGACTCACTGTTAAAACCCTGTTTATGGAAGACAATCTTACTTGGCTACATGTTGTCGCCAAAGAAGAAGAAAGAAGCTCTGCCTGCACAGTTGCTTCCGAATACAGTTGGGTGAGCTTCCTTGTGCTCCTCTTTCTGCTTGAATGCTTCTCACGGTCATCTGGTTGGCCAAGATGCTGGATTAGATGTGCCATTGGCCTGATGCCTTCTGATGTTCTCATGACCATTGTCCATGCTTCCTGGGGCTCCTGGGAGTCCAACCACCTATGGACGGCCATAGATTTTCCCACTCCTGCTTTACCACCTGGGGAAGGAAAGAGTGCCTGGGTGATATTTGATGGGCTCATTGCCCGCTTGTCTGCAGGGCCAAATTGACATGATGTTGCAACTCCTGATGGATCGAATGATTGATTTAACTTGAAAGCAGCCGTGGAAGTTAAGATCAAAGCAACAGGGAGAAGAAGGGGGAGCTTGAACCCTTTTCCTTCATGCCAGGTTCTCAGGCTCAATCCATGGGGTACCTCCAAACACTCTTTTAATTTTCTGCCAGTCAGATGGGTGGGGTATAAATAAATTATTATTATTATTATTATTATTACCACCTCCCAAGGGAAACTGTTCCACTGTCAAAGAAGCTCTTTCTGTCATAAAGTTCGTCCTGATTTTTTCAGGCAGAATTCTTGTATCTTGACTCCATTGGTTCAAGTCCTAACACCCTCCCATCAAATGTCAAGGAAATAAACAGCTATCTGATTTTTAGAAGACATCTGAAGGCAGCCCTGTTCAGGGAAGTTTTTAATGTTTGATGTTTTATTGTGTTTTCAATATTCTGTTGGAAGCCGCCCAGATGGGCAAGGTAATACTACTACTACTACTACTACTACTAATAATAATAATCTGCTTTATTATTATCTATCCTGGCTGTACCTAAGAGTGTCCAATCGTACTGATCTCCTGTGTGCAAACAGGGAGAATTTCGAGGCCTGAGTGGATGGAGTCAGCCACTTACAGGAGAAATGGGGGGGGGGGTGAAGGTTTTCTCTCCTGCCTCCCCCCACTCCAGCTCCAGATCTGCACCCTCAGACAAATCTGGCATGTACAGCTGGCCATTCCTGGCCAGCTGCAGCCAAGGAGGGATATCGGCAACCAGGCGCTGACATGATGCACTTTGCATCTCAATGCTGCCTTCTGCAGCCAGCACAAAAGAACCCCCAAATCGGCATTTTATTAGCTCCGAGTTAATTATACCCCTCCCCATCACACACACACACACACACACACACACACACACACAGACGTCTCTTGAGGATGACTCCTGCAGGCTGGAGGCAAAATTGCAACCAAATTTATGCCTGGAAAATTGGCCAGGGCTGGAGCGAGAGGGGAGGGGGGGGGGTTGGAATCATTCTAAACCTTCTGCCAACTTTATGGGGGATTCCAGACAGATGGAACTTGGCATCAGGGACACACAGACAACCCCTGGTTTCAGAATTTGCCTCTCTGAATGCAGGTTTCATGCCATTTTAGTACGAAACAGCACCCACCCGTATCTCAAGGGCTCTGTTCAATTATTATTTTTTTGGAAGGGTGTTCGTTTCACACGCAAATACAGTGGTACCTTGGTTTTCGAACAGCTTAGTTCTTCAACAACTTGGAACCCGAACGCTGCAAACCCGGAAGTGACTGTTCCAGTTTGCGAACTTTTTTTTTTGGAAGCTGAACGTGCTCTGTTTTTATAGTCCTCTGCTTCTGATTAGTGTGTTCCTCTTCCTGTTTGGGGACGCAGGAGGCGCTGTGGGTTAAACCACAGAGCCTAGTGCTTGCCTATCAGAAGGTCGGCGGTTCGAATCCCTGCGACGGGGTGAGCTCCTGTTGCTCGGTCCCTGCTCCTGCCAACCTAGCAGTTCGAAAGCACGTCAAAGTGCAAGTAGATAAATAGGTACCGCTCCGGCGGGAAGGTAAATGGCGTTTCCGTGCGCTGCTGTGGTTTGCCAGAAGCGGCTTAGTCATGCTGGCCACATGACCCGGAAGCTGTATGCCGGCTCCCTCGGCCAATAAAGTGAGATGAACACCACAACCCCAGAGTCGTCCGTGACTGGACCTAGTGGTCAGGGGTCATTTTACCTTTACCTTCCTGTTTGAGTTTTCCGTTTCTGATTTGAGCACCCCGCTTCCAATTTGGAGCTTATATTTAGTGCTTCTGTTGTGTGACTGCAGAAATGGATAAAAGCTGCAACGCCAAGAGAACCATTAACAGAACAACAATAGAGGTAGTAAAATTCATGTTAAATTTCTGTTTTAGGGGTTGTTTTTAAAAGTTTGGAATAGATTAATCCATTTTGCATTACTTTCTATGGGAAAGCACACCTTGGTTTTAGAACGCTTTGGTTTAAGAACAGACTTCTGGAATGGATTAAGTTTGGGAACCAAGGCACCACTGTACATCCCCTCTGTTTCTAATGTTCAGAGTGTCAGAATGGCACTTTGCACATGTGCAAGGGAAGTGTCAGCAGGTGTGAGGATGCACTGAGGTTTGTAGAAGCACCCACAAACTTTACTCCCTCAAACTGACTTCCAATTTCTGTTTGTGAATGGAGTTGGAGAGGTTGGAATCTTGAACCAGGAGCACTCAAAGCTATTGCGATTTGTTGCAAACCTCTGTGTAGAATCACAGGGTTCAAAACTACATTTGAGGCCACCTAATCCAACCTCCTGCTCATTGCATCCCTGGAATCAGCAGAAAAAGACAATATGCATGGCCTTTCCAAGAAATTAACTAATTAGAGGGTTTGGTCACATGCCAAGGGATTTTGCCAGGGACTCATCCACACAGGGAGCAGAATGTGGACTCCTGCCTTGGGGAAATGGAGTCAGCCTGTTCTGGGTGCAGGTGACGGATGTCCTTCAGAATGTTCATTATTTATTATTATTATTATTATTATTATTATTATTATTATTATTATTAACAAAGGTCCGTATAGTTAAAGCTATGGTTTTCCCAGTAGTGATGTATGGAAGTGAGAGCTGGACCATAAAGAAGGCTGATTGCCAAATAATTGATGCTTTTGAATTATGGTGCTGGAGGAGACTCTTGAGAGTCCCATGGACTGCAAGAAGATCAAACCTCTCCATTCTGAAGGAAATCAGCCCTGAGTGCTCACTGGAAGGACAGATCCTGAAGCTGAGGCTCCAAGACTTTGGCCACCTCATGAGAAGAGAAGACTCCCTGGAAAAGACCCTGATGTTGGGAAAGATGGAGGGCACAAGGAGAAGGGGACGACAGAGGACGAGATGGCTGGACAGTATTCTTGAAGCATGAGTCTGACCAAACTGCGGAAGGCAGTGGAAGACAGGAGTGCCTGGCGTGCTCTGGTCCAGGGGGCCACGAAGAGTCGGACACGACTAAACAACTAAACAACAACAGCAACAACAACAACAATTATTATTATTATTTAAAAAACAGATCTCTCCTGCCAGTGAAATGGCAGGGCATCATAGAGAAATACTTTAGCAGAGGAAATCCTTTTCATAAGCCCAGTTACTAAAGAGTGAGATGTACACATTTCATAGCATCATAGAGTTGAAAGGGACCATGAGGATCATTTAGTCCAACCCCCTGGCAGTGTAGGAATTTTTCTGCCCAATGTGGATCTCGAACCCACATCCCTGTGATTAAGAAGCTCATGCTCTACCAACTGAGCAATCTCAGGTGTTTGCTTACTCACATATAAACATGTAAAACATTCACACGTGGCGGGTGAATCCATCAATTTTGATTTCTCTCCATTTCTAATTTTTCTCAAATCCAGTTCTTCACATATCCACCTCACTTTGCAGGGTTCTTATTTTTTTTTAAAGGCCTCATGAAAATTCAAATTTCTCCCAATGCAGTATACGCGTTTGCAGGCAATTTCACCCAAAGTACATAGCTCTCCAAACCAATTCTCCTCGATCTGACGCACCTTTCTTTTGCTTGTCACCTTTGGTAATATACGCACCTTTATGAACAGGACTTTGCCCCAGTTATAGGAATTATCGTACACATTCCTCAGCTGGGGAATTGCATTGCAAAATTCAGCTTGCGTTTTGCAACGCATGAAACGGTCTTTAAATGCAAACTGAAATCCGTTTCTCCCCTGTCCTTACTCCCAACTTGTGCTCAGATGCAAAGATTCCCATCCTGCTCTTAATAGGATCACTTGCTGCCGGGCAAGGGGGGAGCCCAGTGGCCGCCCCCCCCTCTCTGACAGGCGATGGAGCTGCCTTGGCCTTCCTGGGGCATCAAACATGCCATCCACTCACTGGCCTGACAAGCTGGCCGGATGGCAAGTGGGTCACCCAGTCTCTCCTCTGGCCGCCTCTGCCGGCTGTGCCTGCTCTGATTGATGATCTGGACAATGGGGCTGACACCCTCTGCCTAATTGTCATTAAGTGCAGGGCAGGCAAAAGTGGGGGGGGGGTGAGGCATTGCAGTGTGTGTGAGTGTGTGTGTGTATACACATATGTGCGTGTCTCATGCGAGTCGCGAGCCTCCTTAAAGAACAGCTTTTGCGGAGGAGGAAATTGCAAGCAGCTGGGCAACGGGCACAGATAGAGGGAACCCCCCTCTGGCCGACTGTCAAAGGGGGTGGGGAGGAAGATGCTGTCGGTGGACAGGAAAAGGGAAGGATAACAGGAATATGCTCTGTCAAGATGCTAAAATCTTTAACCTTTGCTAAAAACAAAACTAAGATCATGGCCACTGGGCCCATCACCTCCTGGCAAATAGAAGGGGAAGAAAGCAGTGAGAGATTTTACTTTCTTGGGGTCCATGATCACTGCAGATCATAGAATCATAAAACTGTAGAGTTGGAAGGGACCCTGGGGGTCATCTAGTCCAACCCCTTGCAGTGCAGGAATATGCAGCTGGATCTGCATCCCATACAGGGATCAAACCTGCAACCTTGGTGTTATCAGCACCATGCTCCAACCAAAATAAAAAAATTCCTTCCAGTAGCACCTTAAAGACCAACTAAGTTAGTTCTTGGTATGAGCTTTCGTGTGCATGCACACTTCTTCAGATACACTGAAACAGAAGTTGTCAGATCCTTCTATATCCTTCTATGCTCCAACCAACTGAGCTATCCAGGCCTGAGCTGTCACGAAATTAAAGGACGCCTGCTTCTTGGGAGAAAAGCAATGACAAACCTAGACAGCATCTTAAAAAGCAGAGACATCACCTTGCCAGCAAAGGTCCGTATAGTTAACGCTATGGTTTTCCCAGTAGTGATGTATGGAAGTGAGAGCTGGACCATAAGGGTTGATCGCCAAAGAATGGATGCTTTTGAATTATGGTGCTGGAAGAGACTGGAAGATCAAACCTATCCATTCTGAAGGAAATTGGCCCTGAGTGCTCATGGGAAGGACAGATCCTGAAGCTGAGGCTCCAAGACTTTGGCCACCTCATGAGAACATAAGACTCCCTGGAAAAGACCCTGATGTTGGGGAGAAGGGGACAACAGAGGCGGACTCCTTCTTTTGAGGAATTTTAGATGCCGAAATTCCAAGAGAGAAGAAAAGACTATTTATGTATGCGACCACAGTTGCACAGATGTTATTGGCCCAGAGATAGAAAGAAGACGAAGTCCCAACCAGAGATGAAGTTGATGGACGTCAAAGTACAAGTAGATAAATAGGTACCGCTCTGGCGGGAAGGTAAACGGCGTTTCCATGTGCTGTTCTGGTTCGCCAGAAGCAGCTTAGTCATGCTAGCCACATGACCCGGAAGCTGTACGCTGGCTCCCTCGGCCAATAAAGTGAGATGAGCACTGCAACCCCAGAGTCGGCCACGACTGGACCTAATGGTCAGGGGTCCTTTTACCTTTACCTTATACTTATTGGAGACCTTCCCAGCTGTCACTGCAAACTGCCTCACAGGTGACACTACAAACTTCCTGTAGACTGTGACGCCCCAACCATGAAAGTTATTCCTGCAGGGGGAGAAGCGGAAGGGTTTTGTATCTGAATTGTAGCAGTGGGAAAGGCAAAACCATGCTTAATGAGAGGGCCTGCAGTCCTTGAAATGCCCACAGAAGTTCAATTTTCCAGATGGAGAACTGAGGCTGGATGCACCATATATTATATCTACAGAACTATAGAACCGCGGGAAGCCGGATCCAGTCATCAGCTGCTCTTCCATCCTTGCCAGAACTGTGTGTGGCAGCTGTTAAGGGATTACACCCATTTCACAAGTGAAGATTTGAGGCACCTGGAAGAACCCAAGAGGCAGCAGTTTTTGCATAGGTCTATCATCATTTACCCCTTAACACCAGAAGTGACAATGCTCTCTGAGAATGCCTAAAATTATCGCCTCACAAGCCTTGGTTTTGGCATTTTAAATGCTGGATGAGATTTCGGTCATTTACCGAAAGCATATTGTAAGGAGCGAAAATGTCCCATGACTGAGTTCCAGAGGCAGAGGTAGCGAAACCTAGTAACTTATGTTGCCCTTTTGAGCCAAGTTGCATTAAGCATAACACGGTACCGAAATTATATTTGTCATTCCATGCTCCGCTCACCACTTTATATGATCTTATGCAGTTTGCAGAAGAGAATATTACATGCATGGTTGACCTTAAGATTTGCAAGCAAATGTCTGATCCTCTCCAGATTTTCTCTGACCTTTAGATTAATTATAAAATTATATGAATCAGCTGGCAAAATCTGTGTTATCAGCATATTAAACAGGGGAAGGGAGTATGCGGCCCTCCACACCTCTCCATCTGGCCCCCATGATTCTTCCCACCCTGCTGCCCTCTCCAGTCCCCCCTTTGCACACCATGTCCCTCACTCTGCCTACATCACAGCCTCCTCAAGTGTGTTCACCTGATGGGAATGTGTTCTTGAACTCTGGTTGCTGTTGTTGTTTAGTCGTTTAGTCGTGTTGGACTCTTCGTGACCCCCTGGACCAGAGCACGCCAGGCACTCCTGTCTTCCACTGCCTCCTGCAGTTTGGTCAAACTCATGCTGGTAGCTTCGAGAACACTGTCCAACCATCTCATCCTCTGTCATCCCCTTCTCCTTGTGCCCTCCATCTTTCCCAACATCAGGGTCTTTTCCAGGGAGTCTTCTCTTCTCATGAGGTGGCCAAAGTACTGGAGCCTCAGCTTCAGGATCTGTCCTTCCAGTGAGCACTCAGGGCTGATTTCCTTCAGAATGGAGAGGTTTGATCTTCTTGCAGTCCATGGGACTCTCAAGAATCTCCTCCAGCACCAGAACTCAAAAGCATCAATTCTTCGGCGATCAGCCTTCTTTGTGGTCCAGCTCTCACTTCCATACATCACTACTGGGAAAACCATAGCTTTAACTTATACGGACCTTTGTTGGCAAGGTCATGTCTCTGCTTCTTAAGATGCTGTCTAGGTTTGACTAGGTTTGTCATTGAACTCTGGTAATGTGCCTCTTTCCCCCGGGTGCAGGATAGAGAATGCTGTGTGCTTACAAACCAAAACAGAAAAACTTGCATTCATTGCTCCGCCCACTTTTGCCCATGGCCCCGCCCACCCCAGCATGTGGCTCCTGGGAGGCTGCTGGGAAGAAAATGTACCCCCCAGACGGAAAAGGGTTCCCTGCTCCTGAGAAAAACGAACAAGCCAATGGGGAGCAGAGCAGTGGCTTTCATTCCACTTCTGGGGCAAATCTGAGTTGCTCAGAAACCTCCTGGGCTTTTGGAGGCTGTGCTTCAAGGGCAAGAATGAGCAATGGTGGCTGAGCAGCCCCAAAAGAATCACGTGGCTTGTCTTGCCTTCCTGTTGCCGCTGATTGTGCAGCACCAGTTCCGTAGCATGTGCAGAAAACCACAAAGGCGGAAAGCAAAACTGCTGACCCAGCGTCGGGAGCTGGTTCCTTGAACCTATGCTGCCATCTGGTGGATCTCAAGGTAAGTCCAGTCAAAGGCCACTACAGTGGTACCTCAGGTTACAGACGCTTCAGGTTACAGACTCTGCTAACCCAGAAATAGTAACTCGGGTTAAGAACTTTGCTTCAGGATGAGAACAGAAATTGTGCGGCGGCGGTGGGAGGTCCCATTAGCTATAGTGGTACCTCAGGTTAAGAACAGTTTCAGGTTAAGAACGGACCTCCGGAACGAATTAAGTTCTTAACCCGAGATACCACTGTATGGGGTTGCAGTGCTCATTTTGCTTTTAGGCCCAGGGAGCCAGTGGTTGTCCACAAGACAGCTTTCCGTGTCATGTGGTCAGCATGACTGAACCACTTCTGGCGCAACGGGACACCGTGACGGAAACCAGAGCGCACGGAAACACCGTTTACCAGGGGTTTACCAGGGGTCAGCAAACTTTTTCCGCAGGCCCCAAAAGGTCTTGGGCTGGCCCAGAAACCAGCTTTTCCCAACCCTCTAAATGTTTTGGAGTACAACCCCCAAGAGCCATCCTTTGGAATTTGCGCTTCCCTGAATACTGCAATTCAGTTCTCTAGCCACGTAACGCTTACCAATATGCAAATACTGGGATAAATCGCATATAGAAGTGCATTATATTAGGAGAAAATGCTTTGCAGAAATAAAGCAAAATTGGAAACAAAAATGTGCAGCTGTTATGGCTCTACTGGAAACCACAGGAGGGGGGAAAGTCCTCTTGTGTCCACTTCTTGCCTATGGGTTTCTCACAGGTATCTGGTGGACCACTGTGAGAACAGGATGCCAGACTAGATAGGTCACTGGCCTGATCCAGCAGACTCACGTTCTTATGTGAATTTTGGTTTTTGGTTTTGCAAACTGATGTGGAAATGTGCAGAAATGAAATTCAGTTTGGAAAAATGAGAACTGAAATGGACCAGTTTGCCCACCCCTCCCTGGGCTCCATCCTGGGTGTGGAGTCTGTTCCTTTTCCCCTTTGCACGTGACTTAGAAATCCTCTTCCATGTGGATTAAAGATCACCCTGTGGGTTGCAGCACCATCAACGCTGGCACATGCTGCGATTCCTCTGGTGTTTCCCCAGTCTTGCCAAGCAGCGGCGTAGCGTGGGTTGTCAGCACCCGGGGCAAGGCAAGTAATTTGCGCCCCCTAACCCGGGGCAAGGCAAGTAATTTGTGCCCCCTAACCCGGGGCAAGGCAAGTAATTTGCGCCCCCTAACCCCTAACCTGCCGCCGCTGCCAGCTTCTTCTTGCTGCTGCCTGGTCTGGTCTGGTGTGGTTCTCTCCCACGCTCAGCGCTGTGCTGGGCGGCCACTGCACTGTCCCTCCCCCAGATAGTCCCTCGCTCTCTCTCTGCACCGCACGTCTGGCACCTCCCCCCCTCCACAGTGAGCGGCAACCCGGCGGCTCGGATCGGATTCACACAGCCAGCACTGTAGTGAGAGAGAGTGAGTGAGCCAGGTAGGGGCAGAGAGCTGCGAGTGTGAGCGCGCCCCCCCCCCCCAGATGTTGCGCCCGGTGCGGCCGGCCCCCCCTGCGCCCCCACGCTACGCCACTGTTGCCAAGCACACTGGTGTGGCAAGTAGAAAAAAGACAGTCACACAACCGAGAAATTGCACAAAACAAATGAAATACTGTGAAAATCCCTGAAACGAGAAGTAATCGATTAGAAATATTATCTTAAGGAAATAAGCTAAATAATAAGAATCAAAAAGTTGGAGGAAAAAATTAGAAAAAAACCTAAAATAGAACAAAGCCTTAACGGGATGCCGGCTACAAACATCGTTTCACTGAACTATTCAGTTTCCTCAGAAGGAAATAGAAAAATCATAAACCTTAAATGACCAAAATTCAAAAAGGGGGGTAGAACTCCCCAAAATTCTGAAGTATTATAATCCTAGCTCGACCTAGGTGAAGCAAAGCGCAGTAATAAAGGATTAAGGACTCAAAGGTCCTAATACTGAATTTACAAAAACGGTTTGAAAAACTAAATGGCAAGTTCACTGGTGTGGGCTGCGGCTTACGGCTGCCCAAGGGGACCTTAAGCAACTGGTGGACACGTCTGTGCTGAATCCAGTTTCGACACAGGAGTTGGTAATTTGACTGATTTATTTACAAGGCATTATACAACTCCTTGGCCAGGTTCTGAACACAGGGTTCTTGTCCATCCAAGGTTAAGAAATGGCAGCAGGAGGAGGAGTGTGGAGCCATGTCTGAAGTTAATTCATCGCCTGTCACCGTTACACGAAGTCAAGGGTGACGTTGCCTGACGATTCCTTGTGTTCCTTCGCCTTGATCTTAAGGGGAACTTATTTGCACGGTTTCTTCCTTCAGTTTGGAAACGGGTCAAGCGTTCTGATTGCTGCATTGATCCGAGACGAGCCCTTGCCTCCTCTTGAGGTCACGCTGGGCACCGGAAGCTGCAGTAGTCGGCCGATTTGAAGACGCTGTAGACATTCACCAAGGGGAACATGATGACAGCTCCAATCAGACCCCCGAGCTGCTCCATCGCTCCGTACCACACGAGGGCGCTCTGGCTGTGGCCGCGAAGGATCACTCCCAGCATCACCTTGACGTACGCGAGGGTCCCGTTGAAGAGAACCCAGGAGATCACCTGTCGGCACAGGAAAGGTGCAGGTGTGTTTGAACCTCTGCCATTGCATTCCTTTCTTGGCCCAAAGCCAACAAATTATCACCTTCCCCTTTCATTATTCCATTAAGAACACAGAAGCGGCATTGGAACAAGCTAAACATTAACCTAGTTCAGAAATCTGCTTCCCACTTGGCTAGCCAGATACTTGAGATAAGGGTAATAATAATAATAATAATAATAATATTTTATTATTTGTACCCCAAACATCTGGCTGGGTTCCTCCAGCCACTCTGGGCAGCTTCCAACCAAGACCAAAAATACACTAAAATGCCACGCATTAAAAACTTCCCTGAACAGGGCTGGCTTCAGATGTCTTCTGAATGTCAGGTAGTTGTTTATCTCTTTGACATCTGATGGGAGGGCGTTCCACAGGGCGGGCGCCACCACCGAGAAGGCCCTCTGCCTGGTTCCCTGTAACCTCACTTCCCGCAGGGAAGGAACCGCCAGAAGGCCCTTGGCGCTGGACCTCAGTGTCCGGGCAGAACGATGGGGGTGGAGACGCTCCTTCAGGTATACTGGGCCAAGGCCATTTAGGGCTTTAAAGGTCAACACCTTTAATGAAAACATTAGCTTTCCTGTTCCCCACCCATCAGCAAATGGTGGCAGAGTGCTTTTAAACCTGGAGGCTCCATCTTGCCATCACCCTACATGCTCACGGGAATCTCAGTTCAAGAGGGCAATATCAGTAGGCTTGGGGGAATGGCAAAAATACAGAGAAGGGGAATTTTTCCAAACCCCAATGAGGTTTGGATGAACCTGCACCCCTCCAATAAGCACCCAAATGACCACTGAGCATGCTCAGTGGGCACAGAATGCTGATGATGGAATGGCCGGACGTGGGGTGGGGTGGGGACATGATGAGGTGCTCCAAAAAGGGGCCTGGCTGGCTGAGTAGAAGCATTCCACGCTGCAACATTTTGTTGCAGGCTCCACTTAGCGAGAGGGATGAACTGTAGTGGGTAAAATCCTGAAGAGAATCACTCCCCTTTCTCTTGTGATAGGAATTTTGAGGTCTTAGATATATGTTCAATGTTCATAAGTGTACCAACCAAGCACGTACATAGATCAGCGCAGGGGGACCAACCTGGAACCATTTTTGATTCCCAAACTGTCCCAAACTGACCAAATGTTTTCTCTGCAAGGTCAAAGGAAAATGGAAAAGCCTCCCCATTGTCTTTTTATTCACAAATCCTGTCTTAAGGGTATGTCTGGGTATGAATAGGGTGAGCCTGTGACCTGGCTCAGGAACTAAGTATTTGTCACTACAAAAGACTGGCCAGGTTCCCCAGGATATCCAATCAAGTAAGCATTAACAGGTAATCTGCCAGACAGGAGAAAAACAACATTCAAATTTCTGTTTTAGACCGCGTTTTTTGTGATGTAGGTGTGATGTATCTGAGGGGTGGCCTTGATCTACAGGTGGCAATTTCAAAAGTCTTTATAAGGTTTTGCACACCATTGTTCTAGGTTCATTCTCCTTTCATCTAGATCAAGGGAAGTAATAGTGCCACTGTATTCTGCTCTGGTCAGACCTCACCTGGAGTACTGTGTCCAGTTCTGGGCACCACAGTTCAAGAAGGACACTGACAAACTGGAACGTGTCCAGAGGAGGGCAACCAAAATGGTCAAAGGCCTGGAAACGATGCCTTATGAGGAACGGCTAAGGGAGCTGGGCATGTTTAGCCTGGAGAAGAGGATGTTAAGGGGTGATATGATAGCCATGTTCAAATATATAAAAGGATGTCACATAGAGGAGGGAGAAAGGTTGTTTTCTGCTGCTCCAGAGAAGCGGACACGGAGCAATGGATTCAAACTACAAGAAAGAAGATTCCACCTAAACATTAGGAAGAACATCCTGACAGTAAGAGCTGTTCGACAGTGGAATTTGCTGCCAAGGAGTGTGGTGGAGTCTCCTACTTTGGAGGTCTTTAAGCAGAGGCTTGACAACCATATGTCAGGAGTGCTCTGATGGTGTTTACTGCTTGGCAGGGGGTTGGACTCGATGGCCCTTGTGGTCTCTTCCAACTCTATGATTCTATGATTCTATGATTCTTTCCTGCATGTGAGGGGAGCACCCTGTAGCAACAGATCAATAAAGATCAGGCTTATGAGCTGCTTTGCTTCTCAATATTCTCTGGTTGGCCTCTGTTATTTTCTCCTACCAATAGGGAACCTACGTAAGGACTCTATATGGGCTCTTGGATACCCCATAAGGGAACAAAGGCAGATTTTTGTTTACAACAATCTCAGGTCCCACTTGTCTTGGCTAGTAGCCAAGTAGACCTATCCTCCTCCAGGAACTGGCGTCATTTTCTTTTAGGGCAGGAGGGGAGAAGCTGTAGGGCTTTCTACCTGGCCTTTGGGACTCTCCCTAGGCCCCACCCCTCCCTGTAGGCCCCACCCCCCTTTGGCCTCACCCTGTGCCCTCCTCGAACACTTTAGCTTGGCTGGAATTTGTCCTTGAACTGGCCAAACGCCTACCTCTTGCCTGAACAGAGGCTGGAGAAAATTGAATTTTCATATGCCTGCTGAACAATTGCAAAATCCGCACCCAGGGCCCTGACCCCTGTTGACCTCGGGCCACACCCACCACCGGCTAGCGGCCCCTGGAAGGCTGCCTGGGGCAGAATGTGGCCCTCGCAGCCAGTGAGCAACTGTTGCAGCCTTTGGGTCCTTGTCAAGACCCATTCTGGGTTAGGAAGTTTCCTGGACCTGTTTGCAAGGCTGCAGGATACCCCATCACGTCTCTGAGCAACATCCCTCCTGCAAAAGCAGAGAATGCCAGAGCCTTCAGTGTAAGCTACTTACGATGAGTGCGTCCCCCCACTCTGTGTGGTTTAGGGGCGGGCAGGGGCTCAGGGCGGCCATGCCCATGTTGTAGGCGCCAAAGGCCGTCCCGGTGAATGCCAAGACACTCAAGAAGGCGAGGGACCTGGGGGAGGGGAGAGCAAAGGAAAGCATCAAGGCAAATAGGCAGCGAATTTCAAGCCAAATTGGGGTCAGGATTTCACATGGGATGAAGCCTCGAACAGAGAGCGGGAGAGATTCAGAGCTCCTTCAGATGACCTATTTATTGAGCATCGTTGATTTGCATTCATCCTGATCTGATTGCATAAATCTCAAAGCAGAGGCTAGATTCTATCCAGCACTGATTTCCTTGCAGTGAGGTTACACAACAGCGATTCTTTTTGTCGTGCATTTGCTTACAGGGTGTTTATTTCTTTCTTTAACAACATTTATATGCTGTTGGACTGTAAAAAATAAGCTACCGTATTTTTTGCTCCATAAGACGCACTTTTTTCCTCCTAAAAAGTAAGGGGAAATGTCTGTGCATGTTATGGAGTAAATGTCTGGTCCCTGAAGTCGAATTGCCCAGGGGTGAAAAGCAGATCACGCTTCTTCTTTTTTGAAAGAGGCAAGTGGGTGTTGAAACAAAGCCGCTGATTGGCAAGCGATCAGGAAGGAGATAAGGGACGCTAGAGATAAAGGAGGCTGCCTGGGAGGGGGGAGGTAAAAGCCCATGGATCCTCAGGATTTTTACATTGGGTCACCCCAAATTAACCATCAGATCACATAGCATGTCCATGGCTACTGCCTGCACTAAAAAAATTACGCACCCACTGTTGCACCCAATGGTGCAAAAATGTGGTTAGAAAGCACAGATCCACATGGATGCTCAGGATTTTTGCATTGGGTCACCCCAAATTCACTGTCAAATCACCTGTCTGTGGCCACAGCATGAACCACAAAAATCATACATCCACTGTTTCGTTCAGAATATTTTTTTTCTTGTTTTCCTCCTCTAAAAACTAGGTAAGTCTTATGGTCAGGTGCGTCTTATGGAGCGAAAAATACGGCAACTCTAATGAGTGGCGGACTTTGGGCTTTAAAATTTCAGTAGGGCCTGTGCGGCACCAAAAATTGGTGCCACCCCCCGCCTCTCACCTTCTCTCGTTCATCAGTGTTTCAGCGCCACCTGCAGTGCCCCCTCTGCTTGGCGCTAATGTGGGCAAACTGGCTGCATTTCCATAAAGCTGCCTTGTTGCAGGATGAGAGGTGGCGCCTGATGTTATGCCCAGGAACAGGAAGGGAGACGCTCCTTTACTCGGCAGGAAATGTTGCTGCTTGAGTAATTGGATCTGGCTGATTGGTTAACTGGTTACGCAAATCCTCCGAGTTTTTGTTGTGATGTTTAAATAAACAAACCACTCTATTCTGCCTTAGTCAGACTACTCCTGGAATACTGTGTCCAGTTATGGGCACTGTAGTTTAAGAAGGATGTTGACAAGCTGGAAGGAGTGCGGAGGAGGGCGACTGAGATGGCCAAGGGTCTGGAAAGCAAGCCTGATGAGGAACGGTTGAAGGAGCTGGGTATGTTTAGCCTGGAAAAGAGGAGACTGAGAGGAGATATGAGAGCCAGCTTCAAATATCTCAAGGGCTGTCACATGGAGGATGGAATGAGCTTGTTTTCTGCTGTTCTGGGGGGTAGGCCCTGAACCAGTGAATTATAAGAAAGGAGATTCCAACTAAACATTACAAAGAACTGTCTGATGGTTAGAGCTGTTTGACAGTGGAACAGTCTCCCATGGAAGACAGTGGACTCTCCTTCCTTGGAGGTTTTTAAGCAGAGGTTGGATGGCCATCTGTCATGGATAATAATAATAATATAATAATTTATTATTTATACCCCGCCCATCCGGCTGGGTTTCCTCAGCCACTCCGGGCGGCTTCCAACAAAGTATTAAAATACAGTAGTCTGTTAAACATTAAAAGCCTCCCTAAACAGGGCTGCCTTCAGATGTCTTCTAAAAGTCTGGTAGTTGTTCTTCTCTTTGACATCTGGTGGGAGGGTGTTCCACAGGGCGGGTGCCACTACCGAGAAGGCCCTCTGCCTGCTTCCCTGTAACTTGGCTTCTCGCAGTGAGGGAACCGCCAGAAGCCCCTCAGCGCTGGACCTCAGTGTCTGGGCATAATGATGGGGGTGGAGACGCTCCTTCAGGTATGCTTTGGTTGGGATTCCAGCATTGCAGGGGGCTGGACTAGATGACTGGGAGGGGTCCCTTCCAACTCTACAGCCCGATGATTCTATGAAATGCAACCTTTCCTCATTGCATTTCGAGCCTTCTTTAAGGGAGCGGTGGCAAAAGCAAGACATACTCGCGAAGCAGAATCAACCCCAGAGCTTGGAGAACTCAAGAAATCTTGCCAAGGGGGGTGGGTACCTACCTGCTGGGCAGGAACGTAGAGATGCTGCAGGCAAGAGGGACAGCCATGGCAGCCAGGGTGGTGGAGAGGTGGTAGGCTAAGTTGCTGTAGGGCAAGCAGGAGTAGCTCTGCACTGAGGGCAGGATGCCATACATCAGCGAGCTGCTCCAAGTGATGAGGACATACATGAGGGCCAACGTGGCCCAGGAGTAGACAACCTTCTCTGGAGCTCCTTCTTCATCTTCTTTGGAACAACTTTCTGCCTTTCCCTCCACGGGGAAGTTAGTGAACCCTTCTTTCAGCCCTCCATCCGCAGGGATCTTCCGGATGGAGTGGAGGGTGATCTCGCTGGCGCAGAGTTTCTGCTCCGAAAGATCCCACACCCTGGGCAGGCGGTTGAGGAAGAAGAAAGCCACGAGGCAGGAGAACATCAGGCCGGACAGGATGAGGAAGAAGACCAGGCTGGAGAAGTTGGCAGGGGAGTAGCGGGTCTCTAGGCGGAAAGGGACGGGGTCGCCCGCGCTCACGTTGCCCAAGGTGGCGTTGCTTCTGTGAGTGTGGTTGCTTGGGATGGCAACCTCGACGCAGCTGGAGATCCCTGCTCCCTGCGCCAGAGCAAAGAGAGCAGGGACCAGCCCGCTGAGACCTTCCCCGATGAAGTAGGAGGTGATGTATCGAGGGTGGAAGCGAGCCATGAACGGCAGGAAGGTGACGGAGGAGGTGCAGTCCACCAGCGAGAGGCAGAAGGTCAAGATGAAGAAGGCCACGCTGTGGCGAGCCCCGCCGAAATCCATGGTGTAGTGCCACAGGAAGGCCAGGAGGAAGCAGGCCACGACTCCGGTGGAGACCACGACGCAGATGACGAGGACCTCGCTCAGCAAGCCCGGCTTCCACTTGTGCATGAGGGTGACGAAGAGAGGGCCCACGTTGGCCAGCTGGATGATGATGATGAGATAGGAAGGCAGGTACCAGGCCTCGGGCAGGACGTTCACCAGCACCGGGAGCTCGACCCACACGCCGTTGATGGACATCCAGGACCCGATCCCAAAGATGCAAGCCAGCAGGTGGGTGAGCAGAGCCATCTCGCTCCTCGGTGGTGTACCTGCTGGAGAAGAGAGACGGATCAGAGGAGGGGTTGCAGTTCCTCCCAGGCGACCATCTGGGAAGGCTTGAAGCCATGTAAAAAGGATCCCTGGGCGGTTAAGTCCAGCCAAAGTCAAGTCAAGTAACCTTTATTGGCATCGCATAAGAACATTCAGAATACATTCAGAATAGACAGGCCAGTGAGACCCCAACGGCACAGTCACCCCCAAAGGGAAGAAGAGGCGAGCGATCCGCCTCATCTCTGTGGGTTTCCAGCAAGGGCAGGATCCTGTAGCGTACTTCGGCGACAAAAAAATCAAATAGAGGAGCTTAGCTACTGTCTTGGTGAGCCTCCTGGTCTCTCCCCTGTAATAAGAAGCGCATAACCTCCGTCTCTGGTTTCCATGTTGGAATACATAGATGGTCTAGACTACTCTGCCCAGCAGAGAGTGCTGTTCACATTCTTTTAAAGTGCTTTTTAATTGTGCATTGTTGTTTTTTAAAAATAATAATAGTTTTTAACTGTTTTTATGTGTTTTGGGAGGCTGTTATTCAGCTGGTTCTGTTTATATTTTGATTATGTATTTGTGTTTTCATATTGTGGGTTTTGGTTTGTGAACCGCCCCGAGACCCATGGGTCTAGGGCAGTATAGAAATATTATTATTATTATTATTATTATTATTATTATTATTATTATTATTAGATGTTCCTTGGGATCCCTTCCAACTTTCCAGTTCTGTGGCTCTATGAGTAGATAGGCCACTGCCTGGTCTCATGTTACTCATTCATTTATTTTTACATTTATACCCCACCATTCCTCCAAGAAGCTCAAAGTGGCATACATATTTCTCCTCCCCATTTTCTCCTCACAGCGACCCTGTGAGGTAGATTAGGCTAAGATGCAGCGACTGGCTCAAGGCTCGCGAGCGAGTGGGGATTCGAACCCTGGTCTCCCAGGTCTTAGTCCAACACTCTAACCACCACACCACGCTGCCTCCTGGCTCTTATGTGGTGGGGTTTCTCCAGCAAAATCTTCCAGGTTGAATATGGCAGCGAGAATCCTGGCAGGGGCCAGGCGTTCAGAACACGGGACACCAGTTCTGTGCCAATGACGCCGGCTGCCTGCTTGTGTCCAGACCCAGTTTAAAGCCAGCACTTTGTGTACTCATCTTCCCCCCATACAATCCCACCAGAGAGCGGAGGAATGCCCCAACGTCCTGCTGCTCCCATGGGTCTCCATGCCCTTGCCGCCCAAGGCTGTGAGTTTGGTTGGATTGCTAATTTCTTAAAAGAAAGAGAAAATGGAGAAGGATGGACGCAGCGCTCCAATCGCCTCGTGGTCTCCTTGTCTGAGAAACCTTGCAGTGCTAAAAACTGCTTAGAAATGTTAATGATTATGTAGTACAGTGGGGAAAAAATGCCTTAAATAAACTCACTCAATCAAAATGGGTTGATAAAGACCGTAAGGACTTGGGGCCACCTCTACTCTTTCAAGAAGCACATTACGCTCGTTCTACTGCTGCGAAATGAGATGTTGAAAACAGGTTTGCTTAAGATAAACCTCATCATAAAACCAGCAGTTTTAAAAAACATATACAGTACATTGCGAAATAAAACAGCACATTCCAATACAAGTCAAATGCTTGGGTAGGCTGGCTCAAATACCTCAAATGTCCTCTTGGCCTTCCACCCTCAGACTTTGACTCTCAGCTCTTGGAAACCTGGAAGTGTTGCGCAAGAAAACCACACGGGCTCAAAGTGCAGGATGTGTGATTCACCCAAAGACTGTAAGTGGAGCTGCAGGGAACAAGATTAGCAGCATCTTCCAGAGGGCTGTACCAATGCTAGCCCGAATCAGAGTAGACCCATTGAGAGTAACAAATGACCATTTTTATCTTGCAAGTTCCTGCTGGTTTTTTTTCCTCCCCCCCCCCTTTTCTAAGCCGCTAAGCCACTTATCAGCTGATCCAATCAGCAGATAAGCCGCTAAAAGCCGCTAATAGCGCTAATCCGCTAATCCGTCAATGGGCTTGCTTTGCAAGACGAAAAAACCGCTAGACGAAGAGAATCACAGAACGGATTCTTTTCGTCTTGTGAGGCACCACTGTACGCTTTTACCCTTTTACAAGCTCTCATTGCATATTCGGTTCCTGCATTGCTGGGGGGTCAGACTACATGAGCCTTGGGGGTCTCTTCCAGCTCTGAGATTCTATCTGCATCAACACAACCATCTGCCCCAGCTGCAACAAAACATGTCTCTCCCTTATCCGTCTCTACAGCCACAGCAGGCGCTGTAACTCTAACGGTTTGACGTCATCCACAACAGAGCATTCCTCCATCATCTCCCCAGGCGGACGGATGCCAACATACACCCCTTACTTAGTGCCATTAATTTCTGTGGGTCTACTCCGAGTCAGACTTAGCTGGAGGCAAGTCATTGCTTTTAACCATGCACTATGCGCAAAATGCGACGCGGGTGGCGCTGTGGGTTAAACCACAGAGCCTAGGACTTAACGATCAGAAGGTCGGCGGTTCGAATCCCCGCCTCGGGGTGAGCTCCTGTTGCTCGGTCCCAGCTCCTGCCAACCTAGTAGTTCGAAAGCACGTCAAAGTGCAAGTAGATAAATAGGTACCGCTCCGGTGGGAAGGTAAATGGCGTTTCCGTGCACTGCTCTGGTTCGCCAGAAGCAGCTTAGTCATGCTGGCCACATGACCCGGAAGCTGTACGCCGGCTCCCTCGGCCAATAAAGCGAGATGAGCACCGCAACCCCAGAGTCAGCCACGACTGGACCTAATGGTCAGGGGTCCCTTCACCTTTACCTATGCACAAAATGAGAACATGAGGCTCAGCTGGGTGGAGAAGCCCATGTCTTTGGGTCCACCTACCTTCAGTGATGGAAGCAGATCTCCAACTTCACTTTCCTAGGAGAACAAGGGTGACCTCCTTCCGTTCTAGCCCTCACAGCAGGAAAAGGTCCCAGGGCATCCTGAACCCAGTGCCTTTCCTCATTTATCCCAACCCAGCAGAAGCTGCAGAGGTGCAAGACCATTTGCGTGCTCAAGACATGGACCGGGATATGGTGAGGCTGGTTTCTGCTCAGGCAGGTTCTTTAGAAATCCTTGGGTGTCTTCCAGAAGCTCCGCCTTGAAACTGGAGCCTTGGAAGCACCAAGATTGGCCTCTGTCCGCCCCAAAGGCACTATTGATATTTGATGAAGTGGCTAAGCCAGCTCAGCTGGATATATTATGGCTGCCGGGAGCTATTAATCCCTCTCTTCTGCCCAGGCTGATCCGCAGAGTGCAGAGTGGCAGATCCTGCCCTTTGGAACTCCTTGCCAATTGATGCTAAGCAGAGGGTGTCGCTGCATCCCTCCTTTGGCACCTGCCAAAGAGCTTTCTGCTCAAGCAAACCCACCCACCCATTAAAACCCATTGTTGTATATTGCTTTAAATGTTTGTTTTGCTATTGGGATTGCAGTTCCATTCTCAAGCTGGTCTCTGACCGTAATAAATTTCATGTTTCAAGTCAAGTTTATTCTATTTTAATCGGTTATTTTAGCTTATGATTTACATTTCCCCTCCTATTTTTTAAAAAAACTTTGATCATTTCAATGCAAATTTTATGTTCTTTGGGGGTGGTTTACTCACAGTAGACCCACAGGAATTAATTGCATGAAGTAGGTTGTGGCGCCCTTGGAAAGGACACCCCAAAGGACATCTAGTCCACCCCCCGCGACGCAGGAATCACAGCTAAATGAACATGACTAAGTCAGTCATGTAATTTCAGCGGATCTACTCTGAGTAAGTCAGCAGGGTGCAGTGTGTCAGACTAGGACCTGGAAGAGACCAGGGTTCAAATCGCCTTGCTTAGTCATGAAACTCGCTGGGTCATTTTGGGCCAGTCACTGCTTCTTAAGCCTAAACTGCCTCGCAGGGTTGCTGTGGGGGTCAGATGAGGAGGTTAAGAGAACCACAGACACTAACTTGAGCTCCTTGGAGAAAAAAGCGGGATGGAATTGCAATAAAATAAATACATAAATCTTAGTTGACTGCCACCCTTTGCAAACCACTTTGAAGTTTTATTCAAACTACGCCAGTGTGGTGTAGTGGTTAAGAGCGGTAGTCTCGTAATCTGGGGAACCGGGTTCACGTCTCCGCTCCTCCACATGCAGCTGCTGGGTGACCTTGGGCCAGTCACACTTCTCTGAAGTCTCTCAGCCCCACTCACCTCACAGAGTGTTTGTTGTGGGGGAGGAAGGGAAAGGAGAATGTTAGCCACTTTGAGACTCCTTAAAAAAGGGAGTGAAAGGCAGGATATCAAATCCAAACTCTTCTTCTTCTTCTTCTATTTGCAATTAAGCAGCATGCACATTTATTTTATTTTATTTTCTGATAAATAAAAATCCTGGTCAGGTGCATTAACATTATTACTTGCCTGCTTACACCACAGAGGTCTCAACGTGTGTTTTTTCACACCATTTTAAAGACTGCAAGTGTAGATTAAAAGCAAACAGACATTATAGTACATGGAGAGCCTCTGCATTTGCTAGTTCCACTCGCCAACCTCTGCCTCCCCCATCAGACCTTCTCATTCCCCCCCCCCCCAAATGCAACTCCTAAGTCTCTTTTCCACCTTCCCAATCTGGTTTCCGAAGCTGCTGCCTCTCTCTTCCATTCTGCACACTCCTAACCCCAACAAACACGGCTGGTGACCAGGAATTATGGGAGCTGTAGTCCAGCAACACCTGGGAGGCCACAGGTGAGCTGCCTCTGTTCTGAAGTTTTGCAGGTTTCAGTGGAGTTAACCACAAACCAATCTTTCTCAATGAAACCTGTGGTTGTTGTTTTTTAAAAGTCCTTAAATTACGACTGCATCCTGCCCTAACAATTATTTTGAAAAATGTTCTAGGCTATAAGAAGAAGGTCCTATATCCACCTACATGGGAGCAAGTCACACTGAGCTCTGTGGGAATTCCTTCCGAGTAAGCTTGTTTACTTTGGCCACCTCATGAGAAGAGAAGACTCCCTGGAAAAGACCCTGATGTTGGGAAAGATGGAGGGCACAAGGAGAAGGGGACGACGGAGGACGAGATGGTGGGACAGTGTTCTCGAAGCTACCAGCATGAGATTGACCAAACTGCAGGAGGCAGTGGAAGACAGGAGTGCCTGGCATGCTCTGGTCCAGGGGGTCATGAAGAGGCGGACACGACTAAACAACAACAAGTCGTTAAGAGTCGTCAACAGGCTCATCTCAGCTATCTGCCAATCTCCCATTCCCACCACCCTTCTGAGTAATACCCCTCCCCACCTTCTCACTATATAGAAGGATCTGGCAACTTCTGTTTCAGTGTATCTGAAGAAGTGTGCATGCACACGAAAGCTCATACCAAGAACTTACTTAGTTGGTCTTTAAGGTGCTACTGGAAGGAATTTTTTTATTTAAACAACAACAAGCTTGTTTAGAGTTGCACCGCAAGGCAGGTCTCTGCCCTGAGGAGGCTGCACTCCAAAAAGGCAGAGGAGATTCATTTCGAGAATTTTGCCTTCAGTCCTGCACCCACTTAAAGGTAAAGGGACCCCTGACCATTAGGCGTTTAAAAGGGGAATGTAAACTTTGCTCAGTAAAGGAACTTGCTAACACAAGTTAAAGGTAAAGGTAAAGGGACCCCTGACCATTAGGTCCAGTCGTGGCCGACTCTGGGGTTGCGGCGCTCATCTCGCTTTATTGACCGAGGGAGCCGGTGTACAGCTTCCGGGTCGTGTGGCCAGCATGAATAAGCCGCTTCTGGCGAACCAGAACAGCGCACGGAAACACCGTTTACCGTACCTATTTATCTACTTGCACTTTGAGGTGCTTTCGAACTGCTAGGTTGGCAGGAGCTGAGACCGAGCAACGGGAGCTCACCCCGTTGCGGGGATTCGAACCGCCAACCTTCTGATCGGCAAGTCCTAGGATCTGTGGTTTAACCCACAGCGCCACCTGCGTCCCCCTGCACCCACTTACCTGGAACTAAAAAGCACTGAAGTCAACGAGACTGTTTCACAGCTTGTGTGCATAGGGTTGTGCTGCTGATCTTAAATCCTTCCAATGTCATCCTTAGCCCAGTCATTGTGTCTCATCCTCACCTACCTCACAGGGTCGTCGTGAGGACAAAATATGGGAGCTTCTTGTATGGCTACCCTGAATTCCTCGTAGGAAGGACAACATACTAATGTGTTAAGTAACATTTTAAGGGTTGTTCTGGGGAAAGGGGCTGGGTTCCAATCTCTGTTCAGTCCCTGGCTGATGAGCAGACTTAATATCCACTTCATATCTCTCCATCTGGCCTACTTGAAAGGATTGGTGTTGCTGCTGCTGCAGCTGCTATAAGGAACCTCCCAAAAATCTTTGAAACAACGGTAGGATTTAATTCAAAAAGAGAGTCGCCAAGCATGTGTCTAATCAATCTTTTCATTGCTGCTGACTCACCCTTTGCACAACGAATTAAATCTCTGTTTCTCTCTTTCCGGAAACAGGCAGACAATACTCTTCAAACACAACCAAGAATGTGTGGCAGAAAGCAGGGAGGGGAAGAGGGAGGAACGAAAGTGTTTTAGCCTAAGCCAAGGTTCCCTCTCTTAAAATTCCAGCCCTGGTTTTCCCCAGCTCCCATCCAGCAACTCTTCACAATTAAGGCTGCAATCCTAATTTAATTTACACTTTGGAACTCCCCGCCTATTGATTTCAGGCAAGCACCTTCACTGTGCCCTTTTTCGCACCTGATTAAAACATTTTTGCCCAGACGTTTAGAAAGTCGATGTGAGTTTTAATTGGTTCTTTATCTGTTATTATTTTAACTTTTTGAAAGTCTTTATGTTATTGCTGTTTTCTTGTTGATGATTTTGTCGTTACACCTGTTTTTGTAAATGGCTTTGAGGTTGCTGTTGTTACACTCAGGTGGTGTATAAATATTATGATATAAAAATAATCATTTACCTGGGAGTAAGCCCCACTGGATCTAAAAGGAGCTACCGGTACTTCTGAGTGGACAAGTTTAGGATCGGTTGCACTTTAAAGTGCTGCAACCCTTCTTCCTGCATTCATCTTGATTTTCTTGCAAGGCATTTTTACATCTTCACAATAATCATTTTAGTGCATTTCCTCATTGCTTCCCTTGTCAATTTCTTTCCTTCTTTTTTTTTGTAAAAAGGTGGATCTGTTGTACCAGGTTGACAGAACCCTTTAAACCACTTTAATTGTGCAACCCTAAATTTATGGTAGGTGTTCGAATCACTCCTGCAAGTGGCAGTCTGGAGGCACCCAAAAAAGTGTTTGCTTATTCCTTTAGATTGAAGTACAGCCGGGCTGGTGCTTCAATGCATCTGTTGCACAGATGAATTACCGTATTTTTTGCACCATAACACTCACTTTTTTCCTCCTAGAAAGTAAGGGGAAATGTCTGTGCGTGTTATGGAGGACATGCCTACAGGTGGCATGCCTACGGATTTTCCTCCTCTAAAAACTACGTGCGTGTTATGGTTGGGTGCGTGTTATAGAGCGAAAAATACGGTAAGCAAAACGAGCAAGCGAAACCATTAAGCGTGAACTTAAAAATATTTTGCAGAAAAGGGAAAGAAGCTACAAACTTGTACGAAGTAGGATATCGTTGCGTCTGTGTCCCAGACTCCAACTTCCCGGTTCATTTGAGGAAGCAAATGTCATTAGCATATTAAGTAGGGGATGCTGTGAGTGGTAATTCTACCTGCACCACAGTGAGTCAGGTTGCTGTATTCTAACTTTGTTTGTGTCTTTGAAGGAGGAAATTGAGCCAAAGGGGGAAACTAAGGAAAGGTGTAATGTATGGTTACCAGACATCCCCGTTTCCTGGGGATAGTCCCCAGATTTACCGTATTTTTCGCTCTATAAGACGCACTTTTCCCCCTTCAAAAATTAAGGGGAAATGTGTGTGCATCTTGTGGAGTGAATGCAGGCTCCTTGGCTTCAGCGATAGCCACGCAAAGCCTCCTAAGCGCAGAGGGAGAGCTCCCCCTGCGCTCCGGAGGCTTTGTGTTGCTTTCACTGAAGCCCCCAGAGCGTAGCGTGAACTCCCGCTGCGCTCCGGGGGCTTCAGGCGGCTATCTGTGAGCCTTCAAAGCACAGCAGGAGTTCCCACTGTGCTCCGAAGGCTTGCAGATAGCCGCCTGAAGCCTGGAGAGCGAGAGGGGGCAGTGCACACTGATCCCTCTAGCTCTCCAGGCTTTGCTTCTCTGGAGAGGCGCTGCACAGTTTTCCCTCTCTGCGCAGCTCCCCTTCAGCGAAGCAGGAGGAGAAATGGAAGGGGCTCCGTTTCTCCTGCCGCTTCGCTGAAAGGGCGCTGAGCAGAGAGGGGGAGAATTTTTTCCCCCCTGTTCTCCCCCTCCTATGGTCCGGAGCGTCCTATAGAGCGAAAAATACGGTACATATCTGTCCCCAGACAAAATCCATCCCTGCAATGCCCCCGGATTTCATTTAATGTCCCTGCATTTATATTTCAAGTGTTTTAGATCTATAGTCATACCTCGGGTTACAGCTGCTTCAGGTTGCGTTTTTTCAGGTTGCAGACCACCGAAACCCAGAAGTACTGGTTATATGCTATATGAATATATGCTATATGGTAATTTATAGACCTAATAGGTCTCCAAAGCCATTTGCTCATGTTGTCATGCAACCAGTCCATGCAGAATGTAGGCACCTTATATATAGCAAACTAAGGTCCGGGGGCCGGATCCGGCCCAATCACCTTCTAAATCTGGCCCATAGACGGTCCGGGAATCAGTGTGTTTTTACATGAGTAGAATATGTCCTTTTATTTAAAATGCATCTCTGGGTTATTTGTGGAGCATAGGAATTTGTTCATTTCCCCCCCAAAGATATAGTCCGGCCCCCCACAAGGTCTGAGGAACAGTGGACTGGCCCCCTGCTGAAAAAGTTTGCTAACCCCTGACTTACATCATAGGAGCCAACACAACACAAAACACTGTTGCTGTATGTAGGTTTTATTTTATTTGTTTTTTACCTTACATTTTGGATATGTACGTCCAGTCATTTTCTTTAATTTTTTGGGGGCCCCCAAGAAACTGGGCCCCTAAAGTATAGTTTGTTTAGCTTATACGTAAATCTGGCACTGCCTTTGACACCAGAGAGATGTTTGTTTCCAGGGCTCACCTGATTTCCGTGCCTGTAATCTGTTTTATCTGTTTTTAATTGTCGTAGCCTGCTTTGCAAATGGGCAGGTAATTAATTTAATCACCCTCACCTTCCCTTGCAAACTGAACCAGGAAGAGCGCTCAATAAACAGGTATTCTGGAAACCACCAGAACGTTCTGCGTTGCCAAGAGATTCTGGTTCCATAAGATCCTGGGCATTCGATGGAGCAGATTTTCTCGAAAGCATGTGGGCTGCAGAACACCCAGAAACCAAGAGGGTGACTCAAGAAAACTTCCAATGTTATTCTTTCCTCCTACCTGTGACTAGGAAAACCGGAATAAAACAACCCTGTGTAACCATGTGGTTCCTGAGAGGATGTCCCAGTGGCTGTAGGAAATAGGGATCCACTTTCTGTGATCCACTCTCAGGCAGCTTCTCCTCTTTTTACATACCGTATAAACTCGAAATAAAAAAATTCCTTCCAGTAGCACCTTAAAGACCAACTAAGTTAGTTCTTGGTATGAGCTTTCGTGTGCATGCACACTTCTTCAGATACACTCTGTCTTGCAATTTGGCCAGTTCCGAGGCACCTACTGTATTTTACCAGAAAAAACTGGGACTCAAGTATAAGCCAAGGGGGGCTTTTTGAGCATCAAAAAATGTGCTGAAAAGTCGGCTTATACTCGAATATATACAGTATATATATATATATATATATATATATATATATATATATATATATATATATATATAATTTTTTTATTTATTTTCCATTTAAAATTAGACATTCACATCAAATTTTCTACAGTGATACCTCAGGTTAAGTACTTAATTTGTTCCGGAGGTCTGTTCTTAACCTGAAACTGTTCTTAACCTGAAGCACCACTTTAGCTAATGGGGCCTCCTGCTGCCGCTGTGCGATTTCTGTTCTCATCCTGAAGCAAAGTTCTTAACCTGAAGCACTATTTCTGGGTTAGCGGAGTCTGTAACCTGAAGCGTATGTAACCTGAAGCGTATGAAACCTGAGGTACCACTGTATTTATTTTCCATTTTTTATTTATTTTATTTATTTTTATTTATTTTCCATTTAAAATTATACATTCACATCATTATCCACTTTACCACCCTGGCTATTTAGAGCCTGTCGACTTCCCTCCCTCCCACTTAAAAGGCGAATCTTTGAATCTTTTGCACTTTCCGACACAACATGAAAACCGGGAGCACAGCTGTCCTTTGAAACCAGCGCATTTCTGAATTTTGCAATGCAATTCTCTAAGCAAACCGTGTTTCCAAAAACGCACCTCTTAGATGAAAGTGTGAATAAAAATGAATATGTTGGCAAAATTATCACACAGAAACACATTCTATTAAGGGGCGTTGCTTGCAAAAAAATATGGTCCGTCTGTCAAAACCACATATATAACGCGTGTGTTAGAAGAAAGTCGCACAAAAATGCTGGTGGATTTCCCAGAGGATATGCTTTTTTTAGATGCAAAATGTAGATTTTAGGACTAGAAGGAGAAACTGTGAGGGCATAAATTGACAGATCCTTCCCTCCCTATGTGTGTGGAAGTCTGACCATGGGGTAGCGTGGGAAGATGGGGCGGTAATAACAAATCCACTTGTACAAAATCTTAAAACTGCACAACCAGAAATTTCCAATAGGTGATTGAATAGCAACAGCCTGGAAGTTCCCCAACCTCGGAAGGGAATTTAAGGCTGTAATTCTATTACACTTTCCCAGGAGTAAGCCCCGTGACTGAACGTAGCAGGACTTTCATTTGGCTGAGAATAAACAGTGACACAGGATCTGTATCTTATTTTTTAATAATTTCAATTGGGAGGGTGGCAAGAAATTTTCCGTACTGGGTGCCACCTGACCTTGCTACGCCATGCGTAGGATTGCACCATAACTGCAAAAGGTGTTCTTCAAAGGCTGTAACAGAGCAGAGATAACTTTATAAGGCTATGCAGGGGTGACATCTAGTGGCTGCTAGTTGTAAAAGCTGCAAATAAGAAGGAAAGAAAGGAAGGAAGGAAGGAAGGAAGGAAGGAAGGAAGGAAGGAAGGAAGGAAGGAAGGAACATTCCGGGCATCAGAGCTGATAAGGGCTTTTTTCTTTCAAGCTATTTCATCCAAGTATCATCTCAAGGAAACGTGCCTGCTTTCTATCTTCTGTTCTCTTACATACATCAACCCTGTGAGGAAGGTTAGGCAGAGAAAATAGGAAATGGGTTATACAGTATTTGCTTTTTTAAAAAAACACAAAACAAAACCTAACAACCCTCAATGACCCAATCTTATTATGACAACTTACCTACTACGTTTCCAAGCACAATTCAAAGTCTTGGTGCTGACCTTTAAAGCCCTAAACGGCCTCGGTCCTGTATACCTGAAGGAGCGTCTCCACCCCCATCGTTCTGCCCAGACACTGAGGTCCAGCTCCGAGGGCCTTCTGGCGGTTCCCTCACTGCGAGAAGCCAAGTTACAGGCAACCAGGCAGAGGGCCTTCTCGGTAGTGGCGCCTGCTCTGTGGAACGCCCTCCCAGCAGATGTTTTACACTTTAGAATATTCATTTAAACAACCTTAAAATATCAATGGCTTCCCTTCCTCCTTCCAATGTTCATTTTGCATAACATAAATCCCTGCACATTTTACATCATGCTTTAGCTGAGATTCCTGCATTGCAGGGCATTGGACCAGATGACCGTCGGAGTCCCTTACAACGGTACGATTCTATGATTTTTTTAAAAGATATGGAACATCCATCTCTCCCACCCTGCCCTGCTCCCATCCAAAGTGAAAGAATTCTAAAGCAATGTGATAGGTGCAGGGCACTCTTAAGGTATTTGATTTGGAAGGAAGCCTTTTTGAGTCCAGTAGGTCATAGGACCCTTAATCTTCTTCTTCTTTCTTCTTCGGCAATCACTCATAGCCGAGTAAGATTGTCTTCCATAAACACGGTTTTAACAGCGAGTCCGTAAGTGACTGTGGAGGCCAATTCTGGATCCACACGTCCTTCCACAGTGGGGACATTGGTTTCCGGGCAGGAGTTAATCACGGTGTGGATTTGCCAAGCATGCCTTCCTCTTAGCACGTTTCTCCCTTGTGTCCTGAGTTCAAGCATCTTCAAAGACCATGGCACCTTTGGTAAAGGCTGTTCTCCAATTGGAGCACTCACAGGCCAGTGTTTCCCAGTTGTTGGTGTTTATGCTACATTTTTTAAGATTTGCCTTGAGAGAGTCTTTAAACCTCTTTTGTTGACCACCAGCATTACTCTTTCCATTTTTAAGTTTGGAATAAAGTGGTACCTTGGGTTACAAACTTAATTCATTTCGGAGGTCTGTTCTTAACCCGAAACCATTCTTAACCTGTGACACGCTTTTGCTAATGGGACCTCCTGCTGCCACCATGCCACCGCTGCGCGAGTTCCATTCTCATCCTGGGGCTAATTTCTCAACCCGAGGTACTACTTCTGGGTTAGCAGAGTTTGTAACCCAAAGTGTTTGTAACCCAAAGTGTTTGTAACCCGAGGTACCACTGTAGAGTAGTTGCTTTGGAAGACGATAATCAGGCATCTGCACAACACAACCTGTCCAACAAAGTTGATGTTGAAGAATCATTGCTCCAACACTGATGATCTTTGCTTCTTCCAGTACACTGGTATTAGTTTGCGTGTCTTCCAAAGTGATGTGTACAATTTTTCGGAGACACCGTTGATGGAATCTTTCGAGGAGTTGGAGATGGTGTTTATAAGTGGTCCATGTTTCATAAGCATACAGTAAGGTTGGTAGTACAATAGCTTTGTAAACAAGCATTTTGGTTTCCCTATGAATGTCCCGGTCCTCAAACACTCTGCACTTCAATCGGGAGAAAGCTGCACTCGCAGAGCTCAGGCGATATTTCTGCCTGAATTTTTGCCTGAATGCTGAATTTCGGCATCAATGTCGCCCCTTGTGGAAAGATAACTGCCCAGGTAGGAGAAGTGATGCAAATGTGTCCCTAGTTGACTGTGGGTACCACAGTTAAGAAGGATGCTGAGAAATTGGAATGGGTCAAGAGGAAGGTGGCAGACATTCCTGAACCTCTCTGGGAGGGGAGTAAAGGTAAAAGTAAAGTGACTCCTGACCATTAGGTCCATTTGTGGCCGACTCTGGGGTTGCGGCACTCATCTCGCTTTATTGGCCGAGGGAGCCAGTGTACAGCTTCCGGGTCATGTGGCCATCATGACTAAGCCGCTTCTGGCAAATGAGAGCAGCGCACGGAAACGCCATTTACCTTCCCGCCAGAGCGGTACCTATTTATCTACTTGCACTTTGACGTGCTTTCGAACTGCTAGGTTGGCAGGAGCAGGGACCGAGCAACGGGAGCTCACCCCATCGTGGGGATTCAAACCACCGACCTTCTGATTGGCAAGCACTAGGCTCTGTGGTTTAGCCCACAGTGCCACCTGCGTCCCTTAAAAAGGTAAAGGGACCCCTGCCCATTAGGTCCAGTCATGGCCGACTGTGGGTTGCGGCGCTCATCTCACTTTATTGGCTGAGGGAGCGGACATACAGCTTCCGGGTCATGTGGCCAGCATGACTAAGCCGCTTCTGGCGAACCAGAGCAGCGCATGGAAACGCCGTTTACCTTCCCACCGGAGCGGTTCCTATTTATCTACTTGCACTTTGACGTGCTTTTGAACTGCTAGGTTGGCAGGAGCAGGGACCGAGCAACAGGAGCGCACCCCGTCACGGGGATTCGAACCGCGACCTTCTGATCGGCAAGCCCTAGGCTCTGTGGTTTAACCCACAGCACCACCCGCGTCCCTGGGAGGGGAGTAGAGGCCTCTTAACAACTCTCAGCATCCTGAGAAAACTACAGCTCCCAGAATACTTTGGGGGGAACCAGAGAAACTTAAAGTGGTCCTGTGTGTCACAAATGGAACCTGAGGAGCAGACTGGCTGCCATTTCCATCCCCTAGGCCAGTGTTTCCCAACCTTTTTTGGGCAAAGGCACACTTGTTTCATGAAAAAAACCTCGAGGCACACCACCATTACAGCCCCGTGACGTCAGCGCGCAGCGTCACGCCGGGAGGGACATGAATTGCTAGCAAATTACATAATCACCTCCTTGAGGGCTGGCTCATCTTCTCCGAAGGCAGAACCCCATTAATTAACAGGACAGACTCACACCATAGCCAAGACGAGGGGGGAAAACCTCAGTCATGCACAGTCATGCACATGTGGGGGCTAAATGAGGACGAAGACCTGGCAGAGAGCAGGGTTCAAATCACCCCACCTGGCCAGGACAATCCCTGGGTGCTCCCTTGGGCCACTCGCCTGACCCACCTCGCAGGGCTGTTGTTGCGAGGATAACACGGGGAGAACCACGCGCGCCCCCGGGAGCTCCTTGGAGGAGAAAGCGGGCGATGAATGCAATGCACGAAATATATGAGAGGCGACCAGGTTTTGCAGGTGAGGGGCCCCCGCCAGCCTCCGCTTCCAACACCCGGCGCAACGACGCCGAAGTTTCCCCCCGGGCTCGGCTCGGGGAGCAGCGCTGCTCCCCCCGGCTCCCCTTCGCCCTCCCGGCTCTCTCTGCCGCCCACTGGGGACCCCCCTCACCTGCCAAGTCCGGAGCGCCGGTGGAAGTTGCATGCATGCATGCAGGGCGCCGCGTTGCCATTGCATTGCACTGCACTCCATGCAACGCCTGCACGCATGCATTGCCTTGCACGCCCGCCAAGGGGTCTCCCCGCGGTCCAATGCGTCCCCTCCGGCGCGGATGCAGCATTGCAAAAATAAAACCCC
Source organism: Podarcis liolepis (assembly GCF_965112155.1). Lineage (NCBI taxonomy): Eukaryota > Metazoa > Chordata > Lepidosauria > Squamata > Lacertidae > Podarcis > Podarcis liolepis. The sequence goes on along the minus strand of NC_139559.1, from coordinate 4,935,088 downwards.
CCCGACGCAGCCCTACCTGGGGGGCAGCCTCCGCCTCCGCCGCTCCGCCTCCGCGGGGATCCCCGGGCTCCATCCTGCCGCCCGATCTCCGCTGGGGCGCAGGCAGGCTGCGCGGGGTCTGCGCGGAAGAGCCCCTGCCTGCCCGGCCGCCGCCGCTGCGCTCATTCCATGGCCGGGAGAAGAGCGCTTCAAACAAAACGCCCGGCCCGCCAGGCCACACTGGGAAACGTAGTTTGCGCACCCCGCGCGGGCGCGGAGCCCAAGGGCGAGGGGACTACGGATCCCGGCAGCCCCCGCGCCGGGGACGGAGGGGGAGAGGCCGGGTGCAGGGATGGAGGGACGGGTGGGCGAGCGAGTGAGTGAGTGGCAGCCGCCAAGCCTTGGCCGAGAGCCAGGAAGGGCCTCCCCGGAGGAGGAGGAGGAGGGAGGCGCAGAGCGGGAGGGAGGGAGGGAACCCCAGGGGTCATCTAGTGACGGCGCCCCAATCGAAAATTTGACTTTTTTTAAAAAAAAATTTGACTTTTTAATTTTTCCCGCGGCACACCAGGCAACATCTCGCGGCACACTAGTGTGCCGCGGAACAGTGGTTGGGAAACACTGCCCTAGGCAGGTTATAAACCTGGAGGCAGCCAGGTGGCTGATGGGGTTTGTAGAGCAGTGCTCCACTCGCCCCCCAATGGACCAGCCTCCACTGGTTTTAATATTATGGCCCAGACATCTTCCCTGACAAAACCAGTGGTTCCCCTCATCTCCTCTGACGGTCGCCGCTGCCTTTCTGCATATTATTTCAGGGTCTTTCTCCCCGCATCCCGAGCTCTCTTTGTCCTTTCTGCTCTGGGGAGATGGAGAAATGCGTCCTATAGAATGGTCCTGCTTTCAGAGTTGAAAGCTGAGAGATCTCTGGAGGTTTGGGGAGGAGAGAGGGAGGCGATGCTTTTGTCTCGGGTTTGATTTCTGAGCCCCACAGAGCACAAAGGAAGAGGGCTGGCCGGCGCAGTTGCTGTGTGGTCGTCAGCATGAAGGCGATTTCCAAATCAATTTGGCTGCTGGGGGAGAGGGTGAACAAGAGGCAGACAAAAGGGGGAAGTAATCCGCATGGAAGGGGGGGTTTGCGCCATCCCATCGCCCCAGGCCCCCTTCCCGACACGTGCCGCCTTCCCCCGTCTGGGTGAGGCAGCGTGAAATTTCTCCCCCCCCTCTTTTCCTCTCCCCTCACCCCATCCCAAATTATCTTCAGCAGCTGAGATGTCAGCCAACAGATCGGGGCGATGCGAGGAGGACGGCAGCCTGTCAAATCCCAGTTGCCCCAGTTGAGACCGGAACAGATGTGAGCGAAGTCCCCCGGCGCAAGACGACGACATTTGGCAGCTGAGGGGTATCTGGAAGTGTGACCCTCCTTGGCTGGGTCTGGGCTGGGGGACCCAGGGACACGTGCCCGGGTGCTGCGGCTTCAGGAATCCACACTGTGTGGCTTAGAATCATACAGTTGGAAGGGACTCCAAAGGTCATTCAGACCAATAATAATCATAATCATAATTTATTATTTATACCCCGCCCATCTGGCTGGGCTTCCCCAGCCACTCTGGGCGGCTTCCAAAAGAATATTAAAATACTATAATACATCAAACATTAAAAGCTTCCCGAAACAGGGCTGCCTTCAGATGTCTTCTAAAAGCCTGGTAGTTGTTGTTCTCTTTGATATCTGGTGGGAGGGTGTTCCACAGGGAAGGCGCCACTACCGAGAAGGCCCTCTGCCTGGTTCCCTGTAACTTGGCTTCTTGCCGTGAGGGAACTGCCAGAAGGCCCTCGGAGCTGGACCTCAGTGTCCGGGTAGAACGATGGGGGTGGAGACGCTCCTTCAAAACAATGGGGGTGGAGACGCAACCCCCAAAAATAAAGGAATCACAGCTAAATAGTCCCCGACAGATGAGCAGCCCACCTCTGCTTAAAAACCTCCACGGAAGGAGACTCCACCACATCTCGAGGGAGACGGTTCCACTGTCCAACAGCTCTTACTGCCAGAAAGTTCTTCCTGATATTTAGTGGGAATCTCCTTTTATGTAAACTGAAGCCATGGGTTCGAGTCCTACCCTGCAGAGCAGGAGAAAACAAGCTTGCTCCATCTTCTGTGTGACAGCCCTTCAGAAATTTGAAGATGGCCATCGTGCGGCGTACCCTCCCGCAATTCGCAGATAATAATAATAATATTATTTATATCCCGCCCTTCCCAGCCGAAGCCAGGCTCAGAGCGGCCAACAACAGTAAAAATAACACAGTTTGCATAAAATCACAATCAATTAATTGAAATACATTCTAAAATCAATTCATCCTAAAATCAATTCAGAGTCTAATTAATGGCAACCATTGGGCTAGAGTTCTATGAGGATTACAGAAGGAGAGAGGGGGTCAGACTGTGCCTTGGCCAAAGGCCTGGAACAGCTCCGTCTTGCAGGCCCTGCAGAAAGATGTCAAGTCCTGCAGGGCCCTAGTCTCTTGGGACAGAGCGTTCCACCAGATCGGGGCCATGGCCAAAAAAGCCCTAGCTCTGGTTGAGGCCAGCCTAACCTTCCTGTGGCCCGGGATCTCCAAGATGTTTTTGTTTGAAGACTGTAAGGTCCTCCGTGGGACATACCAGGAGAGGCGGTCCCGTAGCTACGAGGGTCCTATGCTGTATAGGGCTTTAAAGGTTAAAACCAGCACCTTCAGCCTGATCCTGTACTCCACCGGGAGCCAGTGCAGTTGGTATAGCACCAGGTGGATGTGAATGTAAAGGTGTGCACCCTCAACTTTCATCATAGGAAGCAGCAGGTCATCGCATTGGAGTAAAAAAAAGGTACATGTTTCAACAGCCTCCTGCCCAGTGAGGCCCCTGGTTCATCCAAGGCCACATTCCCACCATGCTTTTAAAGAACGATGACACTATTTTAAACAGCCATGTTCTGGGAAAGGTAGTTTGCTAAGGATGCAGGAATACCTCTCTTCGAACCTGCAGGCAGGCGCATGTTCCCTAAGCACGTGTCTTCTCGTTAGCGTAAATAATAATAATAATAATAATAATAATAATAATAATAATAATAATTTATTTTTTATACCCAGCCCATTTGGCTGGGTTTCCCCAGCCACTCTTGGCGGCTTCCAACAAAGTATTAAAATACAGTACAGTGGTACCTCGGGTTAAGAACTTAATTCGTTCTGGAGGTCCGTTCTTAACCTGAAACTGTTCTTAACCTGAAGCACCACTTTAGCTAATGGGGCCTCCGTCGCACCACCATCACACGATTTCTGTTCTCATCCTGAAGCATCTTAACTTGAGGTACTATTTCTGGGTTAGCGGAGTCTGTAACCTGAAGCGTCTGTAACCTGAAGCATCTGTAACCCGTGGTACCACTGTAGCCAGTTAAACATTAAAAGCTTCTCTAAACAGGGCTGCCTTCAGATGTCTTCTAAAAGTCTGGTAGTTGTTGTTCTCTTTGACATCTGGTGGGAGGGCGTTCCACAGGGCGGGTGCCACTACCGAGAAGGCCCTCTGCCTGCTTCCCTGTAACTTGGCTTCTTGCAGCAAGGGAACCGCCAGAAGGCCTTCGGATCTGGACCTCAGTGTCCGGGCAGAAAGATGGAGGTGGAGATGCTCCTTCAGGGTAAAGCAGAGCCATGTTCAGCAGATGCAGCGCCGGGGTGCAAATATCCTCCCAGTGCCCCCCAATTACCACAGATAGTGGGGGTGGGGTGAAGCTGCGCACTGCCAGCCATTGGGGGGTGCAGCTTCCACCCTAAGCCTCTGCAGGGATCGCTCTCCTCCAGCGGAGGCTTGGGAGGCAAACTGCACACCCGCCAGCCATATATTTGACGGGCCACACCTGGCGGTTGTTCAGCGAAAAGGGAGGCCACTGGCAAAGCCGTGCAGCTGCCCCACTCACCCGGGCGCCCCTGAGAGGCCGGTGCCCTGGCGCAATGCACCACTAAGCCCGATGGGAAAGACGGCTCTGGGGTGAAGGATGCTTGCAAGAGAAGAAGACTGGCAGCCACCTTCTCACAGCCACCTTCTCACCTGCCCCCAATGTTCACCTGCACCTGAATTTCTTCTGCATCAGAACTGGGCCACATCTGCTGCTTATGAGGAAAGTCCCAGGTTTGTTGTTGTTTAGTCATGTCCGACTCTTTGTGACCCCCTGGACCAGAGCATGCCAGGCACTCCTGCCTTCCACTGCCTCCCACAGTTTGGTCAAACTCATGCTGGTAGCTTCGAGAACACTGTCCCACCATCTCGTCCTCTGTCTTCCCCTTCTCCTTGCGCCCTCCATCTTTCCCAACATCAGGGTCTTTTCCAGGGAGTCTTCTCTTCTCATGAGGTGGCCAAGTACTGGAGCCTCAGCTTCAGGATCTGTCCTTCCAGTGAGCACTCAGGGCTGATTTCCTTCGGAATGGAGAGGTTGGATCTTCGTGCAGTCCATGGGACTCTCAAGAGTCTCCTCCAGCACCAGAATTCAAAAGCATCCATTCTTTGGCAATCAGCCTTCTTTATGGCCCAGCTCTCACTTCCATACATCACTACTGGGAAAACCATAGCTTTGACTATACGGACCTTTGTCGGCAAGGTGATCTGCCTTGCTGTGGCAAAGGGGCTTGAATAACTCAGAGAAGCTATGAGCTATGCCATGCAGGGCCACCCAAGATGGACAGATCATAGTGGAGAGTTTTGACCAAGCATGATCCACCTGGAGCAGGAACTGGCAAGCCACTCCAGTATCCCTGCCAAGAAAACTCCATGGACAAAGGTCCCAGGTAGGAATGTTCATTTTGGTTCTGCCAGTCTTCTGAATTATCCTGACTCATCAGCCACAGGTTTCCGCAAGGCGCTTTCCAGAAAGTAAGCAAGCATCACGCACCCCTTCCCAAAGCATTTAGTCTATTATCTGAAAGCAAAGGTCTGCCTAACACAGAAACACCCCTGCTATAAGACTGCATGACTGGAATGAGGGATTTGTGGCTCAGTGGACGTTTCGACCTCTGAGAATCCTGCTTCCTCAAATGGTGACAAGAAGAGGCAGACTTAACTAGCCAGTTTTGCAAAGTCCCAAAGTGGTAAACAGAGTCTGCTGCCCTTGATCTTGAAGCCTCTTGAAAGCGCAAGCCTATGCAATCTCTACCTAGAAGCAAAGCCCATTGAATACAATGGGCCTTACTCCAAGGTAAGTAAGTATACAGATAGACGATTGCAGCCTAAATGTTTCACGCGAAATGCAAGGGAAGAAAAATGGTGATATGTTTCATACCGTGCATTTCTATAAGCTGTTCCAGAAGCTTTAGAATGCCAAATTTCAAGGATTATTTGAAAGAGAGTAATCCTTTGGGGAGATTACTTTTCTCTGCAGTTTTTAATCCAGGCATTTATTGGTTAGGTAGACAGACATTGTGGTGTAAGAGCCCAGGATGCTGAGATATGCAAATCCCAGCTCTGTCTTGGCCTTGGTAATAGAGGGACCTTAAGGAAAATAGCAACCTCTCTCAGCAAAACCTCCCAGGATTTTTTGTGAAGCTAAAATGCACATCTGTCCTTCTTAGTGGAAAGGTAGATGACATAAATTCGATAGGTTGATCCTTACACCTTTACAAATCTAAGGAGTTTAACAGCTTATATACAGGACTTTGCGAGACCTTAGATAGGAGCTATCCAGGATTCCAAATGCAATCATTCTCTCAATGACTCTGCAAGTCAAAATACAAAGGGCAATATTCAATTTATGGGTCCCATCAGCGCTAGGATTTCTGATTGCACAATGGGTCTCTCCCATTCATCACCACCGTGCGTGCCTCGTGGCCTTCCAAATCTGCTCCAGGAGGCTGGGGGAACCCTTAGAACGGGAAGAAAAGGGCAGAACATTTTGTTGTGCAAGCAGAACATTCGCACTCTGCTGCTTCAACCCAACGTTTGCACTGTTTGTAGAATTATGCAGCTCTTTGCCTAATTCAGTACTTCCCAAAGTGTGCTGTAGCACCCTCTGGGGGGGGGGATTACCTTGTGGGGAGCTAAGAAGCGAGGGGGCAGCAAGTAGGTGCTGGAGGTGCGAATGACTATTAGACTTTAACTTGATCTGGGGATACCAGCTTTTCAACCAACTCCCTTGAGTTAATTAAACTAAATCGCTTTGCTTCTGAATAAATGTGCAATTAATTGTTACTGAATTTTATTGCAACAATATCTTTCTGAGTGGGTTGTGCAAGCTCTCAATAGCGCTTTTTATAAGGTAGGGTAGCATGCACTGGGGTTGAGTTGGTGGAACCATGATAATAAAATTATAATAACAACCAAGGGAGCAGTGGCTCCGTCCGTTTGCTCCCTGATTTCTAGTCACACATCCAAGAGGTTTTTCTTTTATCCCGCCACTTCCTCCTGGAAAAGCCACAGCTTACTGCTGAATCAGAACAAATGTCAGTCAGGTTCTCTGCATATTTATGCCTGCTCCGATTCAGAAGAGGGTTTTCCCTGGGAAAGCAGCCAGAAAATAAAAGAATATCTCAGACCCATGCTAAGAGAATCGGAAGTGTGAATAAGCCCTCCGTCTAACAGGCAGGCAACTTTCAAGGCCTAATGGGAGGGAGATTTGCTTCTTACCTAAATGGGGGAAATGACCACTTAAGCAGACCCTTCAAGTGTCCCCATTTTCCAGGGACAGTCCCGGATTTACAGAAGCCGTCCTAGTTTCTGATTTCATCCTGGAATGTTCCACTTTTCCTTGTTGTTGTTGCTTAGTTGTTTAGTCGTGTCCGCCTCTTCGTGACCCCCTGGACCAGAGCACACCAGGCCCTCCTGTCTTCCACTGCCTCCCGCAGTTTGGTCAAACTCATGCTGGTAGCTTCGAGAACACTGTCCAACCATCTCGTCCTCTGACGTCCCTTTCTCCTTGTGCCCTCCATCTTTCCCAACATCAGGGTCTTTTCCAGGGAGTCTTCTCTTCTCATGAGGTGGCCAAAGTCTTGGAGCCTCAGCTTCAGGGTCTGTCCTTCCAGTGAGCACTCAGGGCTGATTTGCTTCAGAATGGAGAGGTTTGATCTTCTTGCAGTCCATGGGATTCTCAAGAGTCTCCTCCAGCACCATAATTCAAAAGCATCCATTCTTTGGCGACCAGCCTTCTTTATGGTCCAGCTCTCACTTCCATACATCACTACTGGGAAAACCATAGCTTTAACTAGATGGACCTTTGTCGGCAAGGTGATGTTTCTGCTTTTTAAGATGCTGTCTAGGTTTGTGGATGCATATCATATTAGTCACCTGAAGGGGAGCTGTTGTTGTTTAGTCGTTTAGTCGTGTCCGACTCTTTGTGCCCCCCTGGACCAGAGCACGCCAGGCACTCCTGTCTTCCACTGCCTCCCGCAGTTTGGTCAAACTCATGTTTGTAGCTTTGAGAACACTGTCCAACCATCTCGTCCTCTGTCGTCCTCTTCTCCTTGTGCCCTCCATCTTTCCCAACATCAGGGTCTTTTCCAGGGAGTCTTCTCTTCTCATGAGGTGGCCAAAGTATTTCCTTAGGATGTCCCTATTTTCACTGGAGAGATGTTGGAGGGTATGGAGTTATGTGACACGCCCCCCAGCCAATATGAGAAATAATTGTATATGGTAGTTGTGCTACTATAATGACTAAGGCCTTAAATGACAATTTTAGGTTATATTTTAGTGATTAAGATTTGGCTTATATATATATATTAGTAAAGGTAAAGGTACCCCTGCCCGTATGGGCCAGTCGTGTCCGACTCTAGGGTTGTGTGCTCATCTCACTTAAGAGGCCGGGAGCCAGCGCTGTCCGCAGACACTTCCGGGTCACGTGGCCAGCATGACGAAGCTGCTCTGGCAAGCCAGCACCAGCGCAGCACACGGAAACGCCGTTTACCTTCCTGCTATAAAGCGGTACCTATTTATCTACTTGCACTTAGGGGTACTTTCAAGCTGCTAGGTGGGCAGGAACTGGGACCGAAAGACGGGAACTCACCCCGCCGCGGGGATTCGAACCGCCGACCATACGATCGGCAAGTCCTAGCCACTGAGGTTTTACCTACAGTGCCACCCACGTCCCCCATATATATATTAACTGCTGCTATATCTGTATTACCCCTGTCATACCCAATTGCAGATTCAAATTTATCCCTATTGTGCTTTAGGACTTCCCTGATATTGTATGGGAGATGGAACTGGTCTGTTACCAAAATTAATAAATTCTCTTATAATTGTGTACACCTGAAAACTTTGACAGCATTAAGATATATTCAACAGTGTAAATAAGCTTCGATGGATGCAATAAGGGAATACTGAATGGCATATAGTATTTTTGTATGCAGGGATTTATGATATGTAAAGGGACGCAGGTGGCGCTGTGGGTTCAACCACAGAGCCTAGGGCTTGCCGACTGGAAGGTCGGTGGTTCGAATCCCCGCGAAGGGGTGAGCTCCCGTTGCTCGGTCCCTGCTCCTGCCAACCTAGGAGTTTGAAAGCACATCAAAGCGCAAGTAGATAAATAGGTACCGCTCTGGCGGGAAGGTAAACGGCATTTCCATGCGCTGCTCTGGTTCACCAGAAGCGGCTTAGTCATGCTGGCCACATGACCCGGAAGCTGTACGCCGGCTCCCTCGGCCAGTAAAGAGAGATGAGTGCCACAACCCCAGAGTCATCCGCAGCTGGACTTAATGGTCATGGGCCCCTTTAGCTTTATGATATGTAAAATGAACCATGGAAAGAGAAGAAGGGAATTCACTGATATTTTAAGGATGTAAAAATGAGTATTTAAAATTGTAAAACAGAAAATTTAATAAAAAGTATATACCAAAAAAGAGAAGTAACTATACAACCCTTAGAGGAGACATCTGAAGGCATCCCTGAACAAGGAAGTTTCTTAATGTTTAATGTTTTATTATGTTTTCATATATATTGGAAGCCACCCAGAGTGGCTGGGGCAACCCAGTCAGCTGGGCAGGATATTATTATTATTATTATTATTATTATTATTATTATTATTATTATACAGGGCGTCCTTATTTTCATGCTGGAGGGTGTGCATATAGATATGGCAAAAACAAATGGAGAATGGATATGCCTCTTTCAAATTCTCTCTTTCCCCTTGTTCTCCGTAGCAGTCCTGCAATTTTTCAGGGGTGATATGGATTCCGCCCCCCCTCTACCCAAAATAATAATTTGCAGCTAACAAACGGCTGGCGTCAAGAGACCTCACGCCATTCTTTGCTTCCCTGCCCGATTTGCATCCAATTTCCATACCAAAAGACCAGGTCAAGTTGAAAGTTGAAAGGCTTCTGTCTGCTGATCCCTTGGGGGGGACAGAGACGAGGGGCTTTTGCCGGGCAGGGTTAGGAGGGGACAAAAGGCGGTGGTCCCCGGGGTGCTGGCCTGCCCCTGCCCAGTTGAGTGCCTCATCTTAGCTTCTCAAAAGAGGCTCTTTGCAGCCCCGACCGCTCAGCCATCTGGGGGGTGAAATGAAGAGGGGGGTTTTTGGGTGGGGGGCTCAGGGAGGGACAGTCGCTTCCCTAATGAGCAAAAACCAGCGCGGCAGTCGTCAGCCAGAGACAAAAGCGCCGTACCCCTGGGGGAAGCCCGGTCCCCACCTTCCAACCTGATGGTAAATCTCCATCTGTCATCGAGACGGGGTGCTGCGGTCAGCGGACGGCGCAGACCAGACCTTGACCTCTGACCTGGCAAGTGTGCCTCACGTCTAATGATCAGGCCAGGCAGCAGCAGCCCTCAGACCCATTCTGGCTGGGATCACTGGGGAGGAGAGAATTGTGTCCTTCAGGCTCCTTGGGTACCACTCGGGGGGCTTGGGGTGGGGGGTGAAAGGGAGAGGGAGCAGGGCTTCACTCTCCCAATTGTGTGGCACTTGGCTACATCTGTCAGTTTCACTTTCTCTCCTTCATCCCCCCTCCATCTTCAATTCAGTTATCACAGTTCTTCATGACTATTATATTTTGGTGGTGTTGTTTTTTAAAAATAATAATAATACAGTCATACCTCGGGTTACAGGACGCAGGTGGCGCTGTGGGTTAAACCACAGAGCCTAGGACTTGCTGATCAGAAGGTCGGCGGTTCGAATCCCCGCAACGGGGTGAGCTCCCGTTGCTCAGTCCCTGCTCCTGCCAACCTAGCAGTTCGAAAGGACGTCAAAATGCAAGTAGATACCATATTTTTCGCTCTATAACACGCACCAGACCATAACACGCACGTAGTTTTTAGAGGAGGAAAACAAGAAAAAAAATATTCTAAACGAAATAGTGGATATATGATTTTTGTGGTTCATGCTGTGGTCACAGACATGTGATCTGACAGTGAGTTTGGAGTAGCCCAATGCAAAAATCCTGAGGATCCATGTGGATCTGTATTTTGTAACCACGGAGGAGGGAAGGAAGGGGAACCATGGATCCTCTGCTCACGACTGCAGCAGATCCCCCCGCCACCCGCAGGCATTCGCTCCATAACACGCACAGACATTTCTAGGAGGAAAAAAGTGAGTGTTATGGTGCAAATAATACAGTAAATGGGTACCGCTCCAGCAGGAAGGTAAACGGCGTTTATCAGAGGCTCACTATGTCAGGTTCCTATTAGAAGACCAGACAAATGCTAGAACATTAGCAGTGGTGAAGTTTTTATTGGTGGTTGCAAGAACCAATGATCCCTATTTTAAGTCTGAACAAAATGCTTGTTTAACCTGGAGGTAGGCTTGTCTGAATTGTGCATTGCTTTGTAACGATTTGTTGGGTCTCTGGACCATAATAAAGATTGATTGATAGATAGATAGATTGATAAATAAATAAAACCGGCAGTGATCTACCCATTGGATTGACCAGAGTTGTTGAGCTTTTTGGGGGACGAAAGGATGACCAAAGTTTTTATACTTTTTTTAGGGGGAGAGATTAAAGTTGTTGAGCTTCTTTTAGGGAGGAAGATCACAGCTGTTGAGCTTTTGAGTTGATCAATGGAGATCTCACGATTTACCTGGATCTACCACGGACAGCCCACAATCGACCGGTAGATTGCAATCGACTGGTTGGACAGGCCTGAGCTAGATGAATGGATGGTGAATTCTGCCACACTCATTTTTGCTTCTGTATGTTTCATGCTTCTCTATCACCACTGATAGTGAGTGTCTATTAGCTGCTGCCGCCATTCCCGACCTGGTGCCCTCTAGCAGTTTTGGCATACAGCTCCCCAAGCTCCAGCCAGCTTGGACGTGGTCATTCGGGGCTTGTTTTAAGAGCTCATGTTTCTCATCTGAGCAGCCTGTTGTGGCAGATCATCCTGGAGATGTGAGAATACAGAACCCCCTCAAAATCTGTGTTCTTATGCGCACTTACTTGAGAGCAAGCCCTACTGAGCCCGCTAGCTCTTACGCCCAAGTAAACACGCCTCCGCCTCTCAGCTGCACTTGACTTTTGCGAAAGGAGCTGAGAGGTTCTTCAACTTCCAGGGTGACTTAGTCAATAAACTCAGAGAAGTACCCATTCTGGGGGTTGTCACTTTGCACATGCTCAGAGGTACCCTCTCTTCTCCAGCAAGCCTGTAGGCGTAGCCAGAAACAGTGAGAAATCATTTAGTGGGGCTTTCAAAATGGAGTCACAGACCAGACACAGGAAACGTCAGCTTGAGGAAGTGCTGCTTTGGTGAGTCATGTGCAAATCTTCCTCTAAGAGTTATGGTCACCTCATGTTTCTTTAAGGTTGCCTGACCAGCTGCAGTGATGAGAGACTTCGCAGGAACATTCCCGGAGGGCCCAATAATGTCAGAGGACCTGGGCTGGTTGTTTTTAATTTCTGGATATAAAACAAAGAAAAGGTCAAGCTGGCTGGAGCTCACTGGGGCGAGACGTGACTTAATGACTTCAAAGTCAGATGGAAAAGGCTTTCGATCCTGCAGTGGACAGAGCTCACTTTGCAGCAGAAACAATCACCTTCCTCTCGGAGATTATCTCCATTTGCATGGAGCTTTTATCCAAGGCTTCTGCTGAAGCCCACAGGAGGAATCTTGCTTTCTTGGGAGCAATTTCCATGGAAAATCCATTTGTCTAATTGAATTTCAGATGGCTCTGTTTATCCTATTATTTATATGTTGATGCATTCATTCATTCTATTTATACCCTGAGTTCCTTTCTTCTGGGCCTTTTTCAGTTGCTCACTTCGACTGAAGGCTCTGAATGTTTTCACGCCTGCAGGTGTTCCGCACTGCATCATGGGTTTTATAGTCTTAAAGCCATGGAAATACATTCATGTGCACGTGAGTTACGTACCATGAAACACCTGAGCATACCAAACTATCTTGCAGTGAGTCACATTGTTCGGCAGTGACTCTCCAGAGTTTCAGACAGGCGACATTCACAGTCTTACCGAGAGATGCCAGTATACCTGAAGGAGCGTCTCCACCTTTATCATTCTGCCCGGACTCTGAGGTCCAGCTCTGAGGGCCTTCTGGTGGTTCCCTCCCTGGGAGAAGTGAGGTTAAGGGGAACCAGGCAGAGGGCCTTCTCGGTAGTGGCACCCGCCCTGTGGAACGCCCTCCCATCAGATGTCAAGGAAATAAACAACTTTTAGAAGACATCTGAAGGTCATCCCCTGTTTAGGGAAGTTTTTAATGTTTGATATTTTTCATATTCTGTTGGGAGCCTCCCAGAGCAGCTGAGGAAACCCAGCCAGATGGGCAGGTTATGAGTAATATAAAGGTAAAGGGACCCCTGACTGTTAAATGCAGTCGCGGATGACTCTGGGGTTACGGGCTCATCTCGCTCTATAGGCTGAGGGAGCAGGCATTTGTCCACCGACAGCTTCCGGGTCATGTGGCCAGCATGACTAAGCCGCTTCTGGTGAACCAGAGCAGCGCACGGAAACACCATTTACCTTCCCGCTGGAGTGGTACCTATTTATCTACTTGCACATTGACGTGCTTTCGAACTGCTAGGTTGGCAGGAGCAGGGACTGAGCAATGGGAGCTCACCCTGTCACGGGGATTCGAACCGACAACCTTCTGATCGGCAAGCCCACCCATGTCAAGTAATATCTTCTTCTTCTTCTTCTTCTTCTTCTTCTTCTTCTTCTTCTTCAACTTGGGAGCTTCTGTAGGCGCTCTGCCACTGAGCTAGGTGGAAGATAAATGAGCGGGGGAATAAAATGTATGCCATATTAAGCAGGCCTTGTTTTACAATTACAGTGGACGCTCGGGTTACAAACGTGAACCGTGCGGGAAGCATGTTTGCAACCCGCAGCGTTCGCAACCCGATGCACAGGTTGTGATTTAGTGCTTCTGCGCATGCACAAAGCGCAATTTAGTGTTTCTGCGCATGCGGGACCACTGAAACCTGGAAATAACCCATTCTGGTACTTCTGGGTTTTGGCGCGTCCGTAACCCGAAAAAATGCAACCTGAAGCATCTGTAACGCGAGGTATGACTGTAAAGGGCTGCCAGATTAGATGAAATTATGGGAAATGATTTAGTGTGGATATGATTAAAATGTTGCAATAAGAGAGATGTGGCGAGGATACCGGACACTCATTGTCAGGCTGTTCAGACCACAAGAGGCTCTCCTGCAGTAAATCTGAATGAGACGTCAGAGGTCCTAGGAAGTCTGCCAGCGGTTTTGAAGCACAGACCTGCTTTGATTCCAAAGCAAAACACACATTCCTGTTTATCCTTCCTCGATCCTATTTCCAGCTTACATCTGAATCCCTGCCAAGTTTAAATCTCTAATGCTAAGGGGAGCACGAACACATCCGAGATTCCCAGGCTGGTTGATTTTGGGATTAGGAGCAACCTAAACATTAAGGATGCGGGTGGCACTGTGGGTTAAACCACTGAGCCTAGGGCTTGCCGATCAGAAGGTCGGCGGTTCGAATCCCCGCAACGGGATGAGCTCCCATTGCTCGGTCCCAGCTCCTGCCAATCTAGCAGTTCAAAAGCACACCGGTGCAAGTAGATAAATAGGTACTGCTCTGGCTGGAAGGTAAACGGCGTTTCCATGTGCTGCTCTGGTTCGCCAGAAGCTGGCTGCTTCCAGGTTTATAACCTGCCTAGGGGATGGCAATGGCAGCCAGTCTGCTCCTCAGGTTCCATTCGTGACACACAGGACCACTTTAATTTTCTCTGGTTTTCCCCAAAGTATTCTGGGAGCTGTAGTTTTCTCAGGATGCTGAGAGTTGTTAAGAGGCCTCTACTCCCCTCCTAGGGACGCGGGTGGTGGTGTGGTTAAACCACAGAGCCTAGGACTTGCCAATCAGAAGGTCGCGGTTCGAATCCCCGCGACGGGGTGAGCTCCCGTTGCTCGGTCCCAGCTCCTGCCAACCTAGCAGTTCGAAAGCACGAAGTGCAAGTAGATAAATAGGAACCGCTCCGGTGGGAAGGTAAACGGCATTTCCATGCGCTGCTCTGGTTCGCCAGAAGCGGCTTAGTCATGCTGGCCACATGACCCGGAAGCTGTACGCTGGCTCCCTCGGCCAGTAAAGCGAGATGAGCGCCGCAACCCCAGAGTCGGCCACGACTGGACCTAATGGTCAGGGGTCCCTTTACCTTTAAACATTAAGAAGATACCCTGAGCGACTTGCTGAGGAATGTCAATAGACTTGACTCCTAAATTAAGAGCCTAGTCTTTCCTTTCCCCAGTGATGTGATATTTTCTGTTTCCTCTATTCTGGGAGTAAAGAGACCCACAGGTCAGGCTGTAGGGAGATGTATGTTCTCTTGTTTTCTCTCAGTGACAGCTTCCCTCTTCTTCTTTCCACGGAGTGCACAACAAGCAGAATGGCAACTGGTGATGATTTTCCCAAGCGCAGAGATGTCAGCACGATGCAAAAAAAGGACACTCAGAAATGTCTCTGACCTAGAAAAGCTCATCAAGGCACAGATGCCAAGCCTGGAAAGGAAAGAAAGAAATTGGCAGTGATCATTTAGAAATCATAGAATCTTTAGAGTTGGAAGGGACATGAGGGTCATCTAGCCCAACCCAATAAGAAATTATTATTTAAATTTTACTAACAATTTGACAAGGGCAAACCATGTCCCATGAAATTCACTCTTAGAGAGAGAAAAAGAAAGATTCGAAACCTGCAGGACCAGAGATTCTTAGAAGACTGGAGTAAATAACCAAACTATTTAAAAGTAATTGTAATGAATTGTAATTGCAATTTGAAATATTTCAAGAAAGACTATGAGGAGAATTAATAGGTAATGATAATTAAGAGTGACAGATAAATTAAGAAATTCAGAATACGTGATAAAGAGCGAAAAATCATCAGAGGAGTTGACGGAAGTCAAAAATATTGTCTAAGATAAGAAATTATGTTATATGAATGTTGGAAATGATATGTTTAAAAAACTAATTTTTCATTTATGATTTTTCTGATATTGTAAGTGAGTCGGAACTGGTCTGCGACCATAATAATAAAATTCATTCATTCAACCCGAAGCCTTTCTACTGGGTATAACAGGTAGGCCCTCAATGACATAAAGGAGACCCTCCAAGTGTCCCTATTTTCCAGGCAGGGGCGTCTTACCCATAGAGGTTAGTGGCGCTGGGCACCAGGGCTCCAAGTTCTGGAGGGCACCAGGGAGAGGCGAAGGCTGGACGTGGCACCCCCTAGAATCAGCTGGCCGCCCTCACCCACCTCCACCATGCCACGCCGAAGCAGCACCCTCCAGTCGCTGCCTGCCTCCTCCAGCCCTGCCAGCAGCGCCGTCCTCCTTAAAAAAAGGTTGACAACTCTGGGAAGGGGGGGGGGGAGTGCCAGAGGGAGCTTTGCACCACAGCGCCGGATATGCTTAAGACGGCCCTGTTTCCAGGGACAGTCCTGGATTTACAGAAGCTGTCCTGGTTTTTGATCCCGGAATTCGTAGGAGGAATAGATGTGTTGGGGGTGGGTGGGACATGGAGCCCTCATTGCAATGTCCAGGAACTTAGATAATACAACAAGGCTTTCTTTTTCTCTATATTTTTTTAAATATTGATCGCCAAAGAATGGATGCTTTTGAATTATGGTGCTGGAGGAGACTCTTGAGAGTCCCATGGACTGCAAGAAGATCAAACCTCTCCATTCTTAGGGAAATCAGCCCTGAGTGCTCACTGGAAGGACAGATCCTGAAGCTGAGGCTCCAAGACTTTGGCCACCTCATGAGAAGAGAAGACTCCCTGGAAAAGACCCTGATGTTGGGAAAGATGGAGGGCACAAGGAGAAGGGGACGACGGAGGACGAGATGGTGGGACAGTGTTCTCGAAGCTACCAGCATGAGTTTGACCAAACTGCGGGAGGCAGTGGAAGACAGGAGTGCCTGGCGTGCTCTGGACCATGGGGTCACGAAGAGTCGGACATGACTGAACGACTAAACAACAACATTATTCCTTGGTTTTTTGTTTGTTGACTGTTTTTTTTCTCTTTTTTAACTAATAAAGCAATAATAATAATAAATGTCATTGAGGGCCAGAGAGCCCAAGTGCTCCTTGTGACAAGCACTGAAAGAGTTAACCTCTTGGGTCTTGTAATAGAAACTGGCTGGGCTGCAATGAACACCCAGATAAGTTGAAATGTGTTGGAGGCATTAACAGGCATTAACACCCAGATAAGATGATTTGGGGTGGGCTTGGGAAAGAGGGGTGTGTGTGGAGAGGGGCTGCCATACCTTGCCAAGGTGACTAGCGTCAAACTGGGCAATAAATGGCCCCACCCTTCCCCCCTTCTACCCCTATTACAAAATAAATACATAAAGTCCACCTGGGAGTTTCTGCAGTTCCCTGCTGATAGTAATGCCAAGGTGCCTCGCTTTATGGCCACGGCTCTGAGAAGAAAAAGGAGCCGAGCTGTAATAATGGGGTGGGAAGACCTTCAAGAGGATGAATAAGATAAGGTGAGCAAATAGCCCTTCCCAAGTATCACCGAAAGGCCAGAGAATTGAGATTCTCACCCATCTTAGAGTCTCTGGTTCAGCTTACCTATGGATGAATGGGAGGTTAATGGAAAATACCGTATTTTTCGTCGTATAGGGCGCACTGGCCCATAGGATGCACCTCGTTTTTTTGGGGGGGGGGGGAAATGAATTTTAAAAAATTATTCCCCCCCCCCGCCACGGCTGTCTCCCCAAGCCTTGCGCACACCTGCCCAAAGCACGGGGCACCCTCCGGAGGGCTCCCCGTGCTTCGGGCGACAGGCTGCCACCCCAAGCCTTGCGCACTCGGCGGGACCTCCTGCCGGGCGCGCGAGGCTTGCGGGGACACTCGCCCGAAGCACGGGGAGCCCTCCGGGACCTCCTGCTGGGCGAGCAAGGCTTGCGGACACTCGCCCGAAGCACGGGGAGCCCTCCGGAGGGCTCCCCGTGCTTCAGGTGACAGGCTGCCGCCCCAAGCCTCGCGCGCCTGGCAGGACCTCCTGCCGGGCGCGCAAGGCTTGCGGACACTTGCCGGGGCTGCAGGCTGCTGCCCGCAAGCCTTGTGAGCCCGCGGGAACTCCCGCCGGGCTTGCAAGGCTTGCAGATAGCTTCCTGAAGCCTGGAGAGTGAGAGGGGTCGGTGCGCACCGATGCCTATCACTCTCCAGGCTTCAGCGAAAGCCTGCATTCGCCCCATAGGACGCACACACATTTCCCCTTCATTTTTGGAGGGGAAAAAGTGCGTCCTATGGGGCGAAAAATACGGTATATGACTTATCAGATACTGCCATCTCTTTGCAATACCCAATTCTTCTTCTTCTTCTTCTTCTTCTTCTTCTTCTTCTTCTTCTTCTTCTTCTTCTTCTTCTTCTTCTTCCTCCTCCTCCTCCTCCTCCTCCTCCTCCTCCTCCTCCTCTGGCCATCACTCATCGCCAAGTAAGATTGTCTTCCATAAACACACCTTTAACAATGAGTCCGCAAGAGATTGTGGAGGCCAATTCTGGATCCACATGTCCTTCCACAGTGGGGACATTGGTTTCCAGGCGGGAGTTGATCATGGTGTGGATTTGCCAAGCATGCCTTCCTCTTAGCACGTTTCTCCCTTGTGTCCTGAGTTTGAGTGTCTTCAAAGCCCATGACACCTTTGGTAAAGGCTGTTCTCCAACTGGAGCGCTTGCAGGCCAGTGTTTCCCAGTTGTTGGTCTTTATACTACATTTTTAAAGATTTGCCTTGAGAGAGTCTTTGAACCTCTTTTGTTGACCACCAGCATTACATTTCCCATTTTTAAGTTCGGAATAGAGTAGTTGCTTTGGAAGACGATCATCAGGCATCTGCACAACATGACCAGTCCAACGAAGTTGATGTTGAAGAATCATTGCTTCGACACTGGTGATCTTTGCTTCTTCCAGTACACTGGCATTAGTTCGCCTGTCTTCCCAAGTGATGTGTAAAACTTTTCGGAGACAGATTTGATGAAATATTTTGAGGAGTTGGAGATGGCGTTTATAAGTGGTCCATGTTCCACAGGCATACAGTAAGGTTGGTAGTACAACAGCTTTGTAAACAAGCATTTTGGTTTCCCTGCGAATGTCCCCAATCTACCCCAATTATCGCATGTTTTCCACAAGCACCCATGAGCAAAGGGGGGGGGGGTGACCTTGATGGTTCGCTTCAGACCAAAGCTTCATCTAGTCCATGGGTCAGCAAACTAAGGTCCGTGGGCCAGATCAGGCCCAATTGCCTTCTGGATCCAGCCCATGGACAGTCCCGGAATCACCACGTGGATAGCCAGTGGGCGTGTTCTTTCCCTCTCCCTCACACACCTCCTCCCTCCCTCTTCCTGGCTTCTTCCCGCCCTGCCTAGAGGAGGAAAGGGGTTAGGCTTTGTTGGTGCCAGTGGCAGCAGTGCTTGAGCGGCTGCCATTTTAAGCAGCCCCTCTCCGAAGCCAGTGTGGTGTAGTGGTTAAGAGCGATGGACTCGTAATCTGGTGAACCGGGTTCGCTTTCCCGCTCCTCCACGTGCAGCTGCTGGGTGACCCTGGGCTAGTCACACTTCTCTGACACCTCTCAGCCCCACTCACCTCACAGAGTGTTTGTTGTGGGGGAGGAAGGGAAAGGAGAATGTTAGCCACTTTGAGACTCCTTCAGGTAGTGATAAAGCGGGATATCAAATCCAAACTCTTCTTCTTCTCTTCCTTCTCTTTCTCCTCTCCTCCTTCTCCCTGTATTGGCTTCAGGGTTTTCCTGGCCCCAGAGTGCTGCTGGGCAGTCGGCCGGGTGGCTGGGTGGTTGGGTGTTCTCACTCCCGGCTCAATTTGGGTTGTGGGGGGGGGGGTCATCAGCGGTTCCCCCAGTTGACGTGCTGGGCATCCCCTGTTCCCCCTTGGCAGCAGCAGCAGTCTCAGCAGCGTGGAGCCAGCCTGGTAGTGCAGTTGGCTATGGCTGGCTTCAGGAACTGCTTGCTGCCATGCTGCCTGCCATTTTGCCTCGTCAGAAGTCCCCATATGATGTGTCTTCTGCCGTTGAACCAATCACACAACATTCATTCCCTACTAATAAATCTGCAACACTTAAAATATAAATCCGGGGACATTAAATGAAATCCAGGGATGGATTTTGTCCGGGGGCAGATTTGTATATCCGGGGACTGTCCCCAGGAAACGGGGATGTCTGGCAACCATAACTTAAGAAAACTTCAGTCAAGTCATCACAGGTTTGTGGAATAGTGGCCTGTTACAAGTAGTTACCTTACGCCTTTCTACTGTCACATGCTTGGAGAATTTGCAAGCTTCTGGTCCTTATTTTAAATATCTCTCTCTCTCTCTCTCCCACCCATTATAACCCTCTCTCATTCTCAAGGATTAATCTGAGTCCTCATGACTCACTAGGTCTAAATCCTAGGATTTTGACTCTCAATCTGTTTTCATAGAATCATAGAATTGGAAAGGAACCTGAGAGTCATTTAGTCTAACCCCCTGCAATGTCAATATCCTTCTTAAATTGTTGTGACCAGAACTCAACACAATAGTCCAGGTGTGGCCTGACCAAAGCAGAATAGAGCGGGACTATCAATTTCCTTAACTTGGACACTAGACTTCTCTTGATGCAGCCTAGAATTGCATTTGTTGTTGTTGTTGTTGCTGCTGCTGCTGCTTGCTGGTGCATCACACTATTGACTCATGTTAAGCTTGTCCACTAAGACCCCTAGATCCTTTTCAGATGTCCCACTGGCAAGCCAGTTGTCCCCCATCTTATATTTATGCAGCTGGTTCTTTCTGCCTAAGTGTCAAAACTTACATTTGTTCCTACTGGAATTCGGGGGGGGGGGCAGTTCTCCAACCTGTTACGGTCACTTTGACTCCTGATTTGGTCTTCTGCGGCATTAGCTACCCCTCTCAGTTTGGTGTCATCTGCATATTTGCTGAGCATCCCCTCAATTCCTTTGTCCAAGTCATTTATACAGTGGTATCTCGGGTTACGGGGACGCAGGTGGCAATGTGGGTTAAACCACAGAGCCTAGGACTTGCCGATCAGAAGGTCAGTGGTTCGAATCCCTGTGACAGGGTGCGCTCCCGTTGCTCGGTCCCTGCTCCTCTAGCAGTTTGAAAGCACCTCAAAGTGCAAGTAGATAAATAGGTACCGCTCTGGCGGGAAGGTAAACGGTGTTTCTGTGTGCTGCTCTGGTTCACCAGAAGCGGCTTAGTCATGCTGGCCACATGACCCGGAAGCTGCACACCAGCTCCCTCGGCCAGTAAAGCGAGATGAGTGCTGCAACCCCAGAGTCGGTCATGACTGGACCTAATGGTCAGGGGTCCCTTTACCTTTACCTCGGGTTACAGATGCTTCAGGTTACAGGCGCTTCAAGTTACAGACTCCGCTAACCCAAAAATAGTACCTCAGATTAAGAACTTTGCTTCAGGGTGAGAACAGAAATCGTGTGGCGGCAGCAGGAGGCCCCATTAGTTGAAGTGGTACCTCAGGTTAAGAACAGTTTCAGGTTAAGAACAGTTTCAGGTTAAGAACGGACCTCCGGAACGATGATGAGTTTGGATGAGTTTGGATTTGATATCCCGCTTTATCACTACCCGAAGGAGTCTCAAAGCGCCTAACATTCTCCTTTCCCTTCCTCCCCCACAACAAACACTCTGTGAGGTGAGTGGGGCTGAGAGACTTCAGAGAAGTGTGACTGGCCCAAGGTCACCCAGCAGCTGCATGTGGAGGAGCGGGGAAGCGAACCCAGTTCACCAGATTACGAGTCCACCGCTCTGAACCACTACACCACACTGGCTCTCTACAACCCAAGGTACCACCGTAAACACACTGAATAACAACGGACCCAGGACAGAAGCCTGCGGCACCCCACTTGTCACTTTTCCCCAGGATGACGAGGAACCATTCACGGGCGCTCTTTGGGTTCGCTCAGTCATCAAATCCACCTAACTGTTTTCATCCAGCCCAAATTTTACCAGCTTCTCTGCAAGAATATCACGGGGGGCCTTTATCAAAAGTCTTACTGAAATCAAGATACAGTACATTCCAAGCATTCCCCTGATCCACCAAGCTTGTAACTCTATCATTGTCGAGACTTTGTCCTTGGCACATGTCCAGTCATAATAGGAAGGAAAATGCCTCTGATCATGTACAGAGAGCATTTTCCCCACCACAGCAATCCCCTCTTCCAATCTCCTATCTCTGCCTAGGACTGCCAACTGACCTGAAAAGATTGGCTCCATTTGCTCCTGGGCCTACATATTATAATGCCAACTGATCAGGAAAAATAAGCTGTCCTGCTTCTATGTCTCTAATAGCTACTCGCTCCTTAGAAATCAGCAGGTGAAACTTTTCCTAGCATGGAGATAGCATGTTCATCAGCTCATTCTGCTGTTCCAGATGCACAGGAACAAGGTCCAGTTTAAAAAAAAAGTTGGCAATCCTCTCTCAGGCCTGAGGAAAATCCCTCCTCTGACGCTTGTATTTGTATTAGGAAGAAAGTCTCCTTTGATAGCAATGGGGGATTCCCCACTCAAAGCAAAGTGCAAGCTTTGACTGCAGTCTTAAACTCAATGACACTAAAAGCATTTTTATCCCATTCTCCAGGAAAAAACAAAAGCAAAACTCCCCAGAGCAGCTTACACATCTCAGTGATAAAGGAAACTCTGGGGCTGGCCAGGGGGCTCTTCCCAGGCCCCTGTGGGGCAGTGTGAGGAGGCACCTCTCTTTGGGGCAGGGGAGGGCAGCTCAGAGACCAGGGGCGGTGGCAGCTGCTGCCCAGAGGACCCCCAAGTCAAGGGGAGAAGAGAGGAGGCTGAGGGAACGCTCCACAAGGGAGGATGTTATAAAAGGGCTGCCAGCTCTGCAGGCAAGGGGTGGTGTAACTGGGTTCCTGAGCCCCACAGGGGTGCCACAGAAAGAGTGTAGTTGGTCAAGGGAGCCGTGGACCCAAAAAGGTTGAAAACCTCTGCTGTATGGGATTGGTAGAGAAGAGATTTTCATAGAACTGTAGAGTTGGAAGTGAAATAAAAATTTAAGGTCATAGATAGATAGATAGATAGATAGATAGATAGATAGATAGATAGATGATAGATAGATAGATATAGATAGATAGATAGATGAATGATAGATAGATAGATGATAGATAGATAGATAGATAGATAGATAGATGATAGATATAAATATAAAAGATAAATGTTCATAACTGCATATATAAGCCACATGTCTGAAACCCCACAGAAAAAGTCCCAAAACCATTTTGTTCCTCCCAAATTGACCTCAAATATTTCTCTGCAAGGTTGAAGGAAAATGGAAAAGCCTCCCCATTGTCTTTTCCTTCACAAATCCTGTCTTAAGGGTATGTCTGTGTATGAATAGGGCGAGCCTGTGACCTGGCTCAGTTCCTCAGTATTTATCATTATAAAAGACTGGCCAGGCTCCCCAGGTAATCCAATCAAGTGACCATTAACAGGTAACCTGCCAGACAGGAGATAAACAACACACTCAGATTTCTGTTGTAGACCACCCTTTCTGTGATGTATGTATGATGTTTCTGGGGTGGTCTTGGACTCCAGGGCGGGCAATTTAAAATGTCTATATAAGGGTGGTTACGCCTTCGTTCGGGGTCCTCCACCTTTCCCGCGTGTGAGGGGAGCACCCTCTTGCAACAGTTCAATAAAGATCAGCCTTACGAGCTGCTTTGCTTCTCAATATTCTCTGCTTGGCCTCTGTTATTTTCTCCGACTGATGGAGAACCTACAAATGACTCTATAAGGGCTCTTGTGTCCCCCATAAGGGAATAAGGGCAGATTTTTGTTTATTACAGAAGGGACCCCTAGAGTCATCTAGTCTAACCCCCTGCAATGCAGGAATCACAGCTATCCATCTAACTGCTGCATAAAAACCTCCAGTGAAGGAGGGAGTCCACCTTTTGGGGAAATCTGTTTCATTTTGGAACAGCTCTTGCCACCGGAATGTTCTTCCTGGTGTTTAGTCAGAATCTCCTTTCTCGCCTTTTGAATCCCTTGATTTGGGTCCTACCCTCTGGAGCAGGAGAAAACAAAATGGATCCGTCTTCCCTGCAGCTGAGGAGAAATGTGGAAATATCTTGGCCCAAATGTATAATGCCGATTGGAAGAAATTTAAGGAACATTTGAAAAAATACGTTAATATTTAAATCTTAGAATAGCTTTGGAAGTGGATATAGGCTGTAGGGTTAGATGTAGAAGACAGTGTGTTTTAAAATAGTATTATTTGTAAGTGACAAAATGTGAAGATTTTTATGGTTAAAGTAAGTGTGATTTTTTAAAAAATGGTTAGAAATTATGATATATGTAAACTGCTAAAGATGAGGTAAAATGAAAATCAGATGGGGGGACTTGGGGAAGCCCAGCGAACAATGTTTAGGGGGGGAAAGGACAAGACAAGAATTTGTTTGTATTGTTTGTTTTTCTGTCTGTGTTGTTTATTTGTGTTAGAAAATGAATATTTTTTTTAAAAAAAAACAACACCCCACAAATGTATAATGCAGGTGGGGACCTCCATACCTCCCCCCCCCCCCGGTGCCTGCACTGATCCTGTTAATTCAGTCCACCCGGGTGATGCAATCTTCATTTTTTAAAAAGTAAATAAAACCCAACCATCGCATCTCGTTCAGGGCTGCCTGAGCCGCATTTGTCCCAGATCTCAGAGCGGCTCCAGTCCTGCTCTCAAGGACGTTGTCAGTGTGTGTGTGTGTTTGCATGTGTTTACTATTGTGTGCATCTGAAAGTTCCTCTGCAGGGTTTGGCCCCTCTCAATCATCCCTGGGTTATTCCCAGGCTGGGCGAGGCTGTTTGGGCAGCACCACCGCATGACTGACAGGCTATCCTGAGCTCAAAAGAGGACAGCTCGGATCCTGGAGAAGCGTGTCAGGGCAGATCCCTCAGGAAGTGAGTGGCAGACAGGACGGAGCCCTGTGGAGAGTGAGGACAGCTGCACCTTCCGCCAGCCGGCTTCTTCCAGACCAAGCTCACTCCAACAGGTGAAAATGTGCAGCCAGGAGCAAAACCAGGTCAGGCTATTTTGGAGCAAACAGATCCAGGCATGCTTTTCTGCCTGGCTGAGCACAGCTTTCGTATTTCGCTCGAGGTGGCTCAGGAGAGAGAGAAGACAACACTTCTTCACGCAGTGCATAGGGAACTCTCTGCCACAGGAGGCTTTGAAAGATTAGGCAAATTCGTGGAGGAGAAGACTTGTTGTTTAGTCATGTCCGCCTCTTCATGATCCCCTGGACCAGAGCACGCCAGGCCCTCCTGTCTTCCACTGCCTCCCGCAGTTTGGTCAAACTCCTGCTGGTAGCTTCTAGAACACTGTCCAACCATCTCGTCCTCTGTCGTCCCCTTCTCCTTGTGCCCTCCATCTTTCCCAACATCAGGGTCTTTTCCAGGGAGTCTTCTCTTCTTAAGAGGTGGCCAAAGTCTTGGAGCCTCAGCTTCAGGACCTGTCCTTCCAGTGAGCACTCAGGGCTGATTTCCTTCAGAATGGAGAGGTTTGATCTTCTTGCAGTCTATGGAACTCTCAAGAGTCTCCTCCAGCACCATAATTCAAAAGTAGTTGCTGGTAGCCACTGGAAATTGTGGATTTGGCTTGCAAATGGTTAACGGCAGCGCGTGCTGCTCTTGCCTCAAATTCTGTCTTTCCTGTGTTGCAGCTCTTCGCTTTCCACTACAAATTGGCCATGGAAGGCCCAGATCGCCTGCTCAAAATCTTTCCCAATCAAACAAACATTGGTGCCTGTCAGAAACGCTGCTTCGGTTTTGAGTGTTGAAACTTCAAAGCTGGAAAAGGTTCTTCGGTGAATGATAATCATTGAGCAACAGCAAGCAAAAGGAAGAGCGGGGAAGCTCTGTGGGTTTTGCAGGGGTGGGTCTTATCTTTATAGCCAGCCCCACTCTTCTTACACACAGCTCGGTCATCCTCCCTTCGTCATACTCCCTTCAGATCATCTCCTTTGCTGACAAAACGATAAGCTATGCAAAGTTTGGCAGACAACTGCTTTCCTAGGGTGCAACATGTTTTCTGCGCCTCCACAGCACTCCTCTGCAAGCGCAGAATCCATTACCTGGAGCACCATCCTGCTTTTGTTACATTTCAATGGATTGTGCAAGTTCCTAGACCTCATGGCCGCCACGCACAGGAATGTCAAGGATACGGACACTGTGATTACGAGCTGTTGCCACGTCCGCCGCCCTTTTCTTGAGGAGTGGCCGTTTGTTAGAACGCAGGAAGCCTTATGTCGAGCCAGACCGTTGTTCCATCTAGCTCATACCACCTACACTGACTGGCAGCAGCTCCCAAAGGTTTCAGACAAGCCTATCCAAACCTGTGGAATATTGACATTAACCAGGCTTTTAGCTAATCGTTGATTTTAAGTACTTTATACAGTGGTACCTTGGTTCTCAAACTTAATCTGTTCCAGAAGTCCGTTCCAAAACCAAAGTGTTCCAAAACCAAGGCACACTTTCCCATAGAAAGCAATGGAAAACGGATAAATCCATTCCAGACTTTTAAAAACAAACATCCATTCAACATGAATTTTACTATCTAACAAGACCATTGATCCATAAAATGAAAACAATAAACAATGTACTGCAGTCACACAATCAAACAATCAGTAGCTGAACTGGGTTCCACATAGTCACAAAAACAAAAGAGCTGCAAAAACAAAAATGCAAAATAAACAGCAAAAACAGACAGACCTCAGTGTAACACTCAAAATGGAGCACGTTCGGCTTGCGGAAAAAGTTCGCAAACTGTAACAGTTACTCTTTTGCCATGTTTGGGTTCCAAGTTGTTTGAGTACCAAGGTGTTTGAGAAACAAGGAATCACTGTACTCTGCACTGACTGGCAAGATTCCAGGCTAGGATCTCTCCAAGTCCCAGCCCACGCTGGAGATGCTGGGGACTAAGCTTGGGGACTTTCGCGCGCAGTGCAGATGTTCTGCCTTGCCAGTGGCCCATTCGCAATACGGTATGTGATACATGGCTCCTGCACTGCAGGGTGTTAGACTAGATGACCCTTGGGGGGTTACTCCCAACTGCACAATTCTATGATTCTGTGCTTGTAAAGTAAGACACCCCCCCCCCGCTCGCCAGGAAGCCCTCTGAACCTAATGGGCTTAAGGGGTTTTGTTCTAGTTAGCCTTCCTTCTAATTGCTGTTAAAGGTCCACAAATGACAACATTTTGGAGGTCCAAGGTTACAAGGTAGTTCGATTGGTCTCAACTAGGGCCTTTTCAGTACTGGCCCCGATCTGGTGGAACGCTCTGTAACAAGAGACTAGGGCCCTGCGGGACTTGACATCTTTCTGCAGGGCCTGCAAGACAGAGCTGTTCCGCCTGGCCTTTGGTTTGGACTCAGTCTGACCCTTATGTTGCCCTCCCCTTATGGTCTTGATCTATCGGCTACTTTTAAAATGAGACTGCATTTTAAATTGCATTTTAACCTGTATTTTGGGATGCAGGTGGTGTTGTGGGTTAAACCACAGAGCCTAGGACTTGCCGATCAGAAGGTCGGCGGTTTGAATCCCCACAACGGGGTGAGCTCCTGTTGCTCGGTCCCTGCTCCTGCCAAACTAGCAGTTCGAAAGCACGTCAAAGAGCAAGTAGATAAATAGGTACCACTCCGGCAGGAAGGTAAACGGCATTTCCGTGCGCTGCTCTGGTTCACCAGAAGTGGCTTAGTCATGCTGGCCACATGTCCTGGAAGCTGTACGCCAGCTCTCTCGGCCAGTAAAGCGAGATGAGCGCTGCAGCACCAGAGTCAGTCACGACTGGACCTAAGGTCAGGGGTCTCTTTACCTTTAAACTGTATTTTAAATTGGTTCCCCCCATTATGTTTTACTGTGATTTTATTGGTGTTATCCGCCCTGAGCCCGGCTCTGGCTGGGCAGGGCAAGGTATAAATAAAATTTATTATTATTAATAGTAATAAAGTCAGCCTGGCTTTTTTTCCGATGATTTCTCGAAAGAGATCATGGCAAGGTGATATTTGCAGGTGTCGGACTCTTTGGAAGATTTAGGCTCCTCTGAAAGATCTTTGGTATTAAATATCAGCAAAGCAAGGATTGCAAAACCTGGGAAGAGAGCGAGCGAGAGGGCGGGATCCTTGTGCAAGAATGGTCTTGACTTGTAAGAAATGGTTGTGCATCAATCATTTTTTATTTGTTCGCAGGCTGCAAAATCCCAAACAAGCAACTTGGAACAAGAGTCCCCAGCAGGGCTGGCCCAATACATTTTGGCACCTCCAAAATGGTGTACCAAAATGGTGTACCACTCCTACTCCTGGCCAGGGAAGAACGGGTGAGGGAAGATTTACCGTATTTTTCGCTCAATAAGGCACACCGGACCATAAGGCGCACCTAGTTTTTAGAGGGGGAAATCAAGAGAGAGAAAATTATTCCCCCCCCCCCCCCAGCCCCAAAGAGCAAAGAAGCCAAGACAGCGAGTGTGATCCATCCTGCTCACTGTCTTGGCTTCTTTAGCCACGTGCAGCCCCTCCAGCCGGGAGAGTCTGCGCGTGGCTATGGCAATTCCCCCACCTCCCGCAAAAGCCCACAGGAGCCGCACACCCTTTAAGGAGCGCGCAGCTCCTGCGGGCTTTTCTATGAGGAGGGAGAAGGGACTGACTGGCCACATCAGTCCCTTCTCACTCCTGGGGAAAAGCCCGCAAGAGCCTGTCTCCCCCCTGCATTCGCTCCATAAGACGCACACACATTTCCCCTTACTTTTTAGGAGGCAAAAAGTGTGTCTTATGGAGCGAAAAATATGGTACATCAGGAACAGTGGGGACAAGAAAGATTTGCATTGGAAACTGCTGCCCTGGTGGATTCTACCGCCTGAGGCAGTCCCCTTGACTCGCCTCTTGGGTAGGCCGGCCCTGGTCCCCATTGTAAGTGGGTTGATTAAAGCAGGGATCAGAAAACTTTTTCAGCAGGGGGCCAGTGCACTGTCCCTCAGACCTTGTGGGGGGCCGGACTATATTTTCAAAATAAAATAAAATAAAAATGAACAAATTCCTATGCCCCACAAATAACCCAGAGATGCATTTTAACTAAAAGGACACATTCTACTCATGTAAAACACGCTGATTCCTGGACTGTCCGCGGGCCGGATTTAGAAGGCGATTGGGCCAGATCCGGCCCCCGGGCCTTAGTTTGCTGATCCATGGATATAAGCATTCAGAGCAAAATCTTGCTTCTCCAACATCTTTTCAGGCCTTGTACAGGAGTGAATTAGTATACGCCAGTGATCCCCAAAGTGGGAAGTTCCCCACCCCCAAAGGGATGGGGGGTGAGATTTTGTGGGGTGGGGTGCTAAGAGGCAAGAGGGTGGCAGGAGGGCTCTGGCCATGCAAATGGCAATCTGTGATGGCCTGGGATTCGGACTCGGATGCTGAACCTGAGGGATCCCAGCCTGTACAGGATTCCTCACCTCCAGAACCAGCTGAGCCGGGGCTGGGGCTTGAGCCTGAAGAGTCCTCACCTGTGCTGGATCCTCAAGTGCAGGCACCAGCTGAGTCTGCTCTGGCTCCTGAGGTGATGAAGGACCCATTGCCTGCAGGTGCTCCACTCTCAGCCCCGTCAAGGGAAGCTGAGGTTGCCTCTGGGTCCAGTAACCCTCCAGCCTCTCCTGAGCTGCAGAGGCTCAGGGCAGAGAGGCAGAGGGAACTAAGTTCCCGCAGGAGGAGTGCTTGCCTCCAGGCCAGGAGAGGCAAGTCACCTGAGGATTGGGGCCACCCTATGCCTTGGGACAGATATAAGCCGGCCAGCCTCAGTCCCAGGTTGCGGGAGCAACGTTGTTGGTAGCCAGTTCCCGCCTGCACCCTGTCCTGCTCTTCTGCCAGAGCTCCTGACCCCACCCGACTCCCCGCCTTGGACCCAGCTATAGCCTTGACGGACAGCCTCCATACCACACCATCAAACTCGGACTGGACTCGGACCTCGACTCTCGGTTAGCCCCCGGGACCAGCACACTATCAAACTTTGAGAAGCTTGTGTCACTAGATGAAGTTCATCAGTTTCGTTGCGTGACTTAAATGGAGCAGTTTGAACTGGATTTTGCTCAATTCCTACTGGTTTGAATTTTACTGCGTTGTTGGGGAGACACCCCTAAACCCAAGAAGTTAATGAGTGTCAGAATCTAGGTAATATTGGGGAGAGGAAAGGGAAATTCAAGCTACAGAACTGTGCCAGACAAGGAATTCCTTATGCAAACCACCCTGGCAAGCTATTATAAAACAATGAGCAGGCATTTACACATCAAAGGGGCTCAGGTCTGTGCAAAACAGGAGTTGCCAAGGTAACAGAGGGAAGTGTGAGGTGACAGGAAAAGTGTCCTTTTACTGCAGGTGTGCTGGGAACAAGAGGGAGGACAAAGGGCACATTTCCAAGCACAATTCAAAGTGTTGGTGCTGGCTTTTAAAGCCCTAAACAGCATCGGTCCAGTATATCTGAAGGAGAATCTCCACCCCCATCGCTCTACCTGGACACTGAGGTCCAGCTCCGAGGGCCTTCTGGCGGTTCCCTCATTGTGAGAAGTGAGGTTACAGGGAACCAGGCAGAGGGCCTTCTCGGTGGTGGCCCCCGCCCTGTGGAACGCCCTCGCACCAGATGTCAAAGAGAAGAACAACTACCAGACTTTTAGAAGGCATCTGAAGGCAGCCCTGTTTAGGGAAGCTTTTAATGTTTGATGTATTATGGTATTTTAATACTTTGTTGGAAGCCTCCCAGAGTGGCTGAGGAAGCCCAGCCAGATGGGCAGAGTATAAATAATAAATTATTATTATTATTATTATTATTATTATTATTATTATTATCCATGAGCTGCTGGACAGACCAATCTTGGCTTGGAGGATGCACTAAGAGACCAGGAGCCATGACTGGCTTCTGCTTTGGAGCCAGCTTGCTGAAGCTATGGGAGGAGCAGTAGAATTCACAGAATTCACGGACTCATAGAGTTGAAAGGGACCACGAGGGTCATCTAGTCCAACCCCCTGCAATAAGGGAAACTTTTGCTCAATGTTGGGCTCGAACGCACAACCCTGTTACAATAATTTTAAGGTCTCAAATATAGAATAAATATTCACAAATGCACACATATCTGAATATATGAACCATGATGGGCATGAAATGGTATGGGAGATCAATCCTGAAGCCATTTTGACTCTCCCAATGACCTCAAATATTCCTCTGCAGTAAGGGAGGCAAATGGGGAAAGCCATCCCATTGTCTTTTTGCTTGCAAATCCTGTCTTAAGGGCATATTTATGAGATGGTTGGACAGTGTTCTCGAAGCTACCAGCATGAGTTTGACGAAACTGCGGGAGGCAGTGGAAGACAGGAGTGCCTGGCATGCTCTGGTCCAGGGGGTCACGAAGAGTCAGACACGACTAAACGACTAAACAACAACAACAAGCAACTACCCTAACAACAACAACAACAACAATAAATTCTTTATGCCCTGCCCACCTGACTGTGTTTCCCCAGCCCCCACTCTGGGCAGCTCCCAACAGAATATTAAAAACACAATAAAACATCAAACATTAAAAACTTCCCTAAACAGGGCTGCCTTCAGATGTCTTCCAAAAGTCAGGTGTCTATTTCCTTGACATCTGAAGGGAAGACGTTCCATAAGGCGGGCACCACTACCAAGAAGGCCCTATGCCTGGTTCCCTGTAACCTCACTTTTTGCAGGGAGGGAACTGCCGGAAGGTCCTCAGAGCTGGAGCTCAGTGTCCAGGCTGAACGATGGGGGTGGAGATGCTCCTTCGAGTATAATGGGCTGAGGCCGTTTAGGGCTTTAAAGGTCAACACCAACACTTTGAATTGTGATCAGAAACATACTAGAAGCCAATGGAGATCTTTCAGGACTGATGTTATATGGTCTCGGTGGCTGCTCCCAGTCACCAGTCTAGCTGCCGCATTCTGGATTAGTTGCAGTTTCCGGGTCACCTTAAAAGGTAGCCCCAGGTATGTCGATAGAAAGATAATTTATTATGGTCAGAGACCAGCTTATAAAATACACTTGGAGGTACAATCCCAGAAGGAAAACAAACATTTAAAACAATGTACAACAATCAATTTAAAATTTATAAATGCGATAAGCATATAGACACTTAAAACTTTAAGATAAGATACCACAGAGAGATGGACCCAGTCACCCATGGAACCAAGTTTGAGGATTTTCTTAATGATGGGGGATGGTCTGTGCCTATAGATCTGTACACAGAATCTGGTGACCATCCGGGTCATCTTATGATCTTTGGCTAACAGGAAAAGGTCAAATTTTCGCTTTTCCGGGAGGTCAGCGAGCCGCACCGGCAGGGTAGCCCCAGGTAGAGCGCATTGCAGTAGTCCAAGCTGGAGATAACTAGAGCATGCACCACTCCGGCAAGACAGTCAGATGAGCAGAACCGCTCCTGAGATACATTTCAAAGTGCAAAACAGAGTGGCCCGATTCATTTCCCCCCTTCTTGCTGGGGCTGCTCTGAGTATTCCCATCTTAGGGGTTCTATAGACAGGTTTCCCTCTCCCTCGGCCTAACTTCCCCCACCCACGGCAGCAAAGACGCCCCCTCCAAGCATTCGGCGCGATAACGGCTGCGTTGTATTTGATTCCCCGAACAAAGGACTTATTTGTAGGACTCTTTGTCGGACTGAACACTGGGTTGTGGGCTTGGCAGTTGGTGCCAGGGTTGGACGCCTGCCAGGGTAGCAAGAATGTGGAACAGTGTGTGTGTGTGTTTTGTGTGTGTGCCGCGGGTCTTCCACATGGACTGCAAAGCTTCTGCAAGAAATGGAGAGCCTTTTTTCCCTCCTTGCTGAAACCATCCCCCCATCCCCACACACAGACACAAATGTTCCTAGAAAGGCCAGGTGGGAAACTCTCGTGAAAAGCACCATTCACTGCTTGCCAGAAGCTGAGGAAGGGCTGGGGCTCAGTTGGCAGCACACATGCTTTGAACGTAAAAACTCTCAGCTTCGATCCCTCACAGGATCTCCAGGTAGGATAGACTCCTAGCCAGAAACTCTGGAGTGCTGCTGCCAGCCTGTGTGGGTAGTACTGCACAAGATGGACCAATGGTCTGGCTCAGACTTGTGGATCCGAGCCTGTCTTGTAGGGGGGTTGAACTAGATGACCTTTGGAGTTCCTTCTAGCTGTACAATTCTATGAAGGCAGCTTCCAATGTTGTTGTTGTTATTTATTAAATTTACTGTATATTTCTCCTTTCATCCAAAGATGGTCTTTTTCTTCTTCTCTGGCGATCCCTCGTAGCCAAGTAAGATTGTCTTCCATGAATACGGTCTTAACAGTGAGTCCGTAAGTGACTGTGGAGGCCAATTCTGGACCCACATGTCCTTCCACAGTGGGGCATTGGTTGCCAAGAGGGAGTTGATCATGGTGAGGGTTTGCCAAGCGTGCCTTCCTCTTAGCATGTTTCCCCTTGCATCCTGAGTTTGAGTGTCTTCAAAGCCCATGACACCTTTGGTAAAGGCTGTTCTCCAATTGGGGCGCTTGCAGGCTAGTGTTTCCCAGTTGTCAGTGTTTGTACAGTCATAGCTCTTGTTACGTTTGTGTGAGGGTTTGATTAGCTGCTTGTGCGTGAAAACGTGCTCCCTCAGAGTTTGTGCGACCCCACAAACCTCCGTGTGTGACGGAGCTCCTCAGACATGTCTGCTCTAGTCACTAGTAGAGTCCGACAGTGGCTGTCTGCGGAAGCGTTTCCAGCAAAGAAGTTCCTTAACGGAAACGCGTCTCCTGGACTCACGGCGTGACAGTTTCCTGCGAGGTGTGGGTCTCCCTATGGGAGACTCCGATACCTCCCCACTGTTCTCGCTGGAAGCCTCCCTGAGCCCTCCCTCCTGCTCGCATTCCCTCAGAGACCCACTCCTCCCCCTGCTGGTCCCTGCTTCAGCAGTTGAGTCTCTTTCATCCTGCCTGAGTCCCTCCACCACCTGATGCTCTGATGGCAGTTCCCTGACATCCACCTCCCCTCCAGGGCCCCCCTCACCCCCTCCCAATTCCTCCCCCCTGGGAGGTGAAGGGCTAAAACCCCGAAACGAATCTTCCTCATCTTCTGACGTCTCGAACAATTCTCTCCATCGATCGTCGTCCTGGCCAGCTGCATCCTCCTCCTCTTCAGAATCTGGGAACCCCTCCAACTCCTCTTCCTCGTCGGTGGTGGCAAAGTATTCCCTTCGGAACCTCGCTACAGGCTGAGGTTTACGTGGGAACCTCTGATGAAAAGTCTCTATTAAAACCTCGTCATTGACATCCTCTGCCCTAACCCAGGTGTTTTCCGACTCCGGTTCCCCTTCCCACATTACCAAATACTCTACTTGATCTCCCTTCCACCTGGAATCGAGGATCTCCGCTACATGGTAGCTGTGTTCCTTCTCCTCCATTGCTGGTCCCCTAGTGACCCTCCCCTCACTGTCTCCTCTATACGGTGACAGCAACGACCTGTGAAAAACTGGGTGCAGCTTCATGTGGTTCGGTAACCGGAGCCTGAAAGCCACTGGATTGACCTGCTGTATGACTTCAAACGGACCCAGCCTTTTGGGTCTTAATTTCTTACAACCTCCTTTGAATGGCAACCCTTGGGTTGACAGCCACACCTGGTCCCCCACCCTGATGCTTTCACCTTCCCTCCTGTTTTTGTCTGCCTGCCTCTTATATTCCTCCTTAGCCCTGTTTAAGTTGAGTTGGAGCTGGCGATGGATCGCTTCCATTTCTTCCACGAACTGTTCTGCAGCTGGAACGCTCCAGTTCTCCCCCTCCCCCCCTGGGAAGGCTCTGGGATGGCACCCGTGATTAGCCAAAAAGGGGCTCATCCCCGTGGACACGTTCTCTGCATTGTTGTAGGCAAATTCTGCCAACGCCAACTTCTCCACCCAATCATTCTCTCTGTCATTAACATAACACCTCAAATATTGTTGGAGAACCCCATTTGCTCTTTCCGCCTGCCCGTTGGTTTCAGGATGACGGGCCGTCGAGAAATTAACCTCTACATGCAGTAAGCTCATGAGCTTCCTCCAGAACCTGGAAGTAAATTGTTTCCCTCGGTCTGAAACCACCCTCAAGGGGGCGCCATGCAACCTAAACACATTCTCTACAAACAATTTGGCGGTTTCTTCTGCTGTAACCGCATGTGAGCAGGCTATGAAGTGGGCCATTTTAGTTAACAGGTCTACTACAACCATGATGGCTGTTTTCCCTCTAGACCTTGGCAGATCAGTCATGAAATCTATTGCCACTGCTTCCCACGGTCTCTCAGGTGTGGGCAGTGGTTCTAATAAACCAGCCGGCGCCTGCCTCTCCCCTTTGGTTCTTTGGCATTGTTCACACCCTCTCACATACTCCCGCACATCTTCCCTGACCTTGGGCCACCAAAATTCCCTGGTAACCAGCCACATGGTTTTGTGTTGCCCAAAGTGCCCTGCTGTGGGGCTATCGTGCAGCTGCTTGAGTACCTTCTCCCTCAATTCCCCTTCAGGTATATATAACGCTCCCTTATAATACAATGCCCCATTTCTCTCCTCAAAACCACCGGATTTGTCTTCCTCCCCTCTGAGATCCCTGAGTTTCCCCTGGGCGTATGCATCCTGCACCGTACCCTCTACCAATTCCCTTTGCCCCACCAAAGTCGCCCCACACACCCAGCGGTCCTCTGGAATGATATGGGTTTCTTCGGGTGCTCCCTCCCCCTCCAAATATTCAGGTTTGCGTGAGAGAGCGTCCGCCCTAACATTCTCTGGGCCTGGCACATAACAAATCTCAAAGTTAAATTTGGAGAACTCTTGGGCCCATCTCAACTGCCTTTGGTTGAGCACTCGCGCCGTTCTCCAGTACTCTAGATTTTTATGGTCCGTGCACACTTGCACTTTATGTTGTGCACCAACTAGCAGATGCCTCCATCTCCGGAACGCCTCATGAATAGCAAGCAGTTCCCGGTCGTACACCGTGTAGTTCCTCTCGGATTTGTTCAGCTTCCGCGAGAAGAAGGCACACGGACGCCACTCTGACTCCTCCTTCCCCGGCTGCAGAAGAAGCACCGCCCCTATGGCTCTGTCAGATGCGTCTGTTTCAACCCTTAGCTTCTTTCGTAAATCCACATGCAGAAGTTGTTCTTCAGAGGCGAAGGCCCTTTTCAGTTCCTCAAACGCTCGCTCCGCCTCCGCCGTCCATACAAACTTCTTTTTACTGCTGAGACAGTCAGTGATGGGCGCCGTCAGATGGGCGAAGTTGCGGATGAACTTACGATAAAAGTTTCCAAACCCTAGGAACCTCTGCACATCCTTCTTGGTTTTGGGTGTTTTCCATTCCAGCACTGCCTGCACCTTGCCGGGATCCATGGCCAATCCCTTGTCTGACAGGCGGTACCCCAGGAATTCCACCTCCTTGGTATGGAACCGACACTTCTCCAGTTTGACCCACAGCCTGTTGGCTTGCAGTCTGCTCAACACTTCTCTGACGTCTCTCACATGTTGCTCCTCATTCTCAGAATACACCAACACATCATCTAGAAAGGCAACGCAATTCTTGTAGAGCAAAGGGCCCAGCACGTGGTTCATAAAAGATTGAAAACACGCGGAGCCTGCTTGTAATCCAAATGGCATAACGAGGTATTCAAACGCCCCCAAAGGGGTAAACATGGTGGTTTTCCATTCATCCCCTTTCCTTATGCGTATCAGGTTGTACGCCCCCCTTAGATCCAGCTTTGTGAAAATCTTTCCCTTCCTCACCCTGGTCAAAATATCATCAATTCTGGGCATAGGGAACGCCACCGGTTCAGTCACTGCATTCAGCCGCCTAAAATCACATACAAGTCTCGGCTTGTCCGCATTTTTCTTGTCCACAAAGAACACTGGGCTCCCCCCTGCTGCTTTGGACTCTCTGATGAAGCCTCTCTTCAGGTTCTTGTCAATGAACCCTCGCAACTCCTGCATTTCCCTGTCTGACATGGCATACAACTTGCCCACGGGAAGCTGTGCTCCTGGGAGTAAATTGATCTGACAATCAAAGGGTCTATGAGGTGGTAGTTGGTCAGCTTCCTTCTCGCTGAGCACGTCGCTGAGATCTGCATACTGTGGTGGTACCTTCACCTTCCCCATTACTTCAGTCCCTGCTAGGGTGGCTTGGGCCCCTGCTGAACCCTTCTCCCCTTTGCAGTGTTCTAGGCAATGTGCTGAACCAAAGGACACCACTCTTTGATGCCAGCCAACCAGCGGATCATGTAGAGCTAGCCAGCTCATTCCCAAAATAATGGGAGCGCCTCCCAGGGTGGCCACATTAAACGCTATCAGTTCTGTGTGCCTTGCCACCCTCATTATCATTGGGACAGTCTGCAAGCGGACTCCTCCTCCCAACAACTCCCTGCCATCAATCGTGGTCACCTGCAGGGGGTTGCTTAAAGGGATGGTCTGTATCTGGTGTTCAGCAGCAAACTCCTTGCTCATAAAATTGCAGGAGCTGCCTGAGTCCAATAGCGCCTTTATTTTTAGGGGGTGCCCATTCTGCAGCTCTAGCGACACTTCAATCACTAGAGCAGGTCGAGGAGCTTCTGGCACGGGCACTTTCACTGCTCTTTGGCCTGGCTGCAGTGCCCCAATTGTGGCAACCAGGCGTTGGCTTTTACCTGCTCCGCTCCCCCTTCTTCTCCCCCCTCAACAGCTCCCACCATCCCTTGCCATTCCTTCCTCTGGGGGCAGACTCTGGCAAAGTGGCCTGGCTGTTGGCAGAGATAGCATTTCCGGGGGCCCTTTCCCTCCTTCTTAGCTCCCTCGCTGGTTTTTGAAAATGCGCGCGCGCGCGCTGTTCCGATTTCCATCGGCTCTGCCGGCGGGAAAGCTGGCTCAGGAATGTCTGGAATGCGGAACTCCTTCCAACGTTCCCCTCTCCCTTCCCGCCTCTCCAAGGCTCTTGCCTCCTGCCGCGCTCCTATGGTCAGCGCAGATTTGGTCAGCTGATCCATAGACTCCGCCCTGGGGCTCCGTGCCAGCTCGTCTTTCACCCCCGAAGAAAGACCTTCTTCAAATAGCATTTGAACGGGTGCCGCCGATAAATCCCAACTCAGTCTGTGAATCAGCATGGTAAACTCAGTCCAATATTCACGGACAGATCGACTTCCCTGCTTACAAGCCATTAGCTGTCTGCGCACCACCCCTTCCTCAATATCGCTGGAAAACATGATATCCATTGCACGAAAGAACTTCATTGTGTCCTTTAGTATTTCATTGTGCGTTGCCATTAGGGGTCGAACCCAGTCTCTAGCCCCTTTCTCAAGATGCCCAATTACAAAAGCAACTCGCGATTCCTCATCAGGGAACTCATCGAACTGCACATTAAGGGCATATTGCATCTCTGTCCTAAAAGCATGGTAGTCCTTGGGGTCCCCCCCAAATTTCTGCACCAATCCTGGTACCTTTCTGGGGAATTGCGTGGCTCTCCCCTTCTTGTCTGCATCCTGAGCCCTTCTCTCCTCCAACCTCGCCGTCTGCAGGGCCAGTTGAACCTCCAACGCTCGGTATCTATCTTCCAAGCTTGGACCAGCTCCAGCCCCTGCTCCTCCGGTTCCGGTTGGTTCGCTCATGATGCCTTCTCTCGCACAGGCAGCGTACAAAGACTGTCGGACTGCTGTGAGGGTTTGATTAGCTGCTTGTGCGTGAAAACGTGCTCCCTCAGAGTTTGTGCGACCCCACAAACCTCCGTGTGTGACGGAGCTCCTCAGACATGTCTGCTCTAGTCACTAGTAGAGTCCGACAGTGGCTGTCTGCGGAAGCGTTTCCAGCAAAGAAGTTCCTTAACGGAAACGCGTCTCCTGGACTCACGGCGTGACAGTTTCCTGCGAGGTGTGGGTCTCCCTATGGGAGACTCCGATACCTCCCCACTGTTCTCGCTGGAAGCCTCCCTGAGCCCTCCCTCCTGCTCGCATTCCCTCAGAGACCCACTCCTCCCCCTGCTGGTCCCTGCTTCAGCAGTTGAGTCTCTTTCATCCTGCCTGAGTCCCTCCACCACCTGATGCTCTGATGGCAGTTCCCTGACAGTTTGCTTCAGGTTGAGCATTTTCAGGTTGCATCCTGCGGTGACCCGGAAGTACCGGAAAGGGTTACTTCCGGGTTTCGCCGCTCATGCATGCACAGACGCAGGTTGCGTTCTGTTCATGTTGTGAACGGGCCTCCAGAACGAATCCCGTTCGCAACCAGAGGTACCACTGTACTACATTTTTAAAAATTTGTCTTGAGAGAGTCTTTAAACCTCTTTTGTTGACCACCAGCATTACGCTTTCCATTTTTAAGTTCGGAATAGAGTAGTTGCTTTGGAAGACGATCATCAGGCATCCGCACAACATGACCAGTTCAACAAAGTTGATGTTGAAGAATCGTTGCTTCGACGCTGGTGATCTTTGCTTCTTCCAGTACTCTGGCATTAGTTCTCCTGCCTTCCCAAGTGATCACAGGGCAGTTGGCAACATAAAACCATGATGTTATTAAAATTGTAATATATTATTAGAATCATAGAATTGTAGAGTTGGAAGGGACTCCCAAAGGACATCTAGCCCAACCCTCGGCTCATCAAGCCTTGTATTGTTTGCACTGACCTGCAGTGACTCTCTTGAGTCTCCTGCAGAAGGCTTTTCTGGCCATGCCGATTCATGGTCTTTAGCCCTTGAAACTTCCTTCCTAGAGGAGCTGGATTGGCTTCTTCCTTGTTGTCCTTCTGCTTGCAGGTGAAGAATTATTCCTGCAGGCTTTGTTGCTCTTGCAAGAGAAGGACTTTCAAATAGGGCTTTTATTATCTGTAATTCAACAGGTGTTTTTTTTCTTAATTCTGTACCTGTTTAATTACTGTTTCCTAATGATGATCTTTTACTGCATATTATTCATCTAGTTTTTAATCTGCCCAAGCCGCCTTGAGCCCCAGTCCAGGGAACAGGCAGGATATAAACAAAATAAGCAAAATAATAACCACTTGATACTCCACCTTAAACTCCTTGGAGGAAAGTCAAGCTATAAATGCAGCAAATAACTCAGATCAATATACTAGCAATATGCTATAATAATTTTGAAAAGTGCTGGAGGAGACTCAAGGACTGCAAGAAGATCAAACCTCTCCATTCTGAAGGAAATCAGCCCTGAGTGCTCACTGGAAGGACAGATCCTGAAGCTGAGGCTCCAAGACTTTGGCCACCTCATGAGAAGAGAAGACTCCCTGGAAAAGACCCTGATGTTGGGAAAGATGGAGGGCACAAGGAAAAGGGGACGACAGAGGACGAGATGGTTGGATAGTGTTCTTGAAGCTACCAGCATGAGTTTGACCAAACTGCAGTGGAAGACAGAAGTGCCTGGCGTGGTCTGGTCCAGGGGGTCACGAAGAGTCGGGCACGACTAAACGACTAAACAACAACAACAACCCCAAACCTGTTAGAAGTTGGTGTGTGTGTTTTTTTATTTCATTTTTTTTTACCCTCCTTGATTTTAATGTCTCTGTGGTTGGCTGGAAGTCGCTTTGGGTTGCCCTGGGTAAGAAAAAGCAAAAGACAAATTTAATAAATAAAATAAAATAAAATAAAATAAAATAAAATAAAATAAAATAAAATAAAATAAAATAATAAAATAAAATAAAATAAAATAAAATAAAATAAAATAAAATAAAATAGCACTCATCAGCTGAACTGACTAGGCGCCCCTTTCCTGGGCGCTGCAACCTGCTTGTCTTTCGCTCCGCTGCGCGCATAGGTCGCGCACGCTTCCCATTAGCCAGCCCGGCTTTCCGGACGCCTGTCTCTCCCCAGATCCCCGGGGATGGATGTCGGAGGGGCCATTCCTTGCTGCGCCCGGGATCTGCCTTCCTCCTCTCTCTTTCTAGGTCACGCTTCGCAATCCGCCCAGGGCAAAGAGGGAGCAGGAGGCGGAGGTGGGGAAAGGCGGGGGTCAGGCCGTCTGTCTTTTAATGTTCAGCTTGTCTGAACGCATCAGCTGGAGAACGAGGCGGGCGCGCCCGGCAGATCAGCTGGCGGGGACCTCCCCCCCCCCATCCCGGGAAACCTCCTCCAAAGTCCAGCCCCTTTGACCCCAGGGGGCCGCAGGGCGCAGGGGGCTTTCCAGGGAAGTTGAGCACAGGAGAGCTTGGCTACGCCAAGAGGGGCCGCCCCTTGCGCACTGTCTCGTGGGAACGGGGCGGCCAGTTGGTTCCCCCATGCGCAGATTTCTTGCTGCTCTCAGGCGGGGGGGGGGGGAGAGAGAGAGAGAGAGAGAGAGAGAGAGAGAGAGAGAGAGAACAGGAAGAGAAATTCCCCAGGTGAGTGTAAACAGGAAGTTGTGCAATAAGGTTACCTGAGCCCTCAGGTCAGCTGGCTTAAGTTTAACGCGCGCCTGCACCGAAGCGAGCAGTTTGTTACTGGGAAGCTCCTGTCTGGCTGGTCGGTCGGTCGGTTCTCTGGAATTCAAGAGCCTCACCTGGGACAGGTAAAATGCCAGCCCTTGGAGGACTCTCTTTCTCTCTCTCTGGTTGATCATTTTTGAGAACGAGGTATAATCTGGGGAGGGGAAGGAGACCGGAAGGGCAGCTGTCCCAAGAGGCTCGAAGCCAGATGGTTCTTTTGAGTAGCGCAAGGCTCCTGCTTCCTGAGTCCACGCCCCCACCCCCCAAAAAGGACATCTCTCGCAGGGCTTCAGCTGCGGCGCGGCAGGCAGAAATTCAACCGATATAGCGCAGGCGCTTTCTTTAGTGGTGGAGTGCGCTCCGCCGGTAGGAGGTCGTTCCCAGGGTCGCTATTCATCGCCTCCAGTGAACAGGCTGGGAAGGATCTCTCTGGCCAAGAGACCATGGTCAGAAGGAGAGACCAAGCAAGGAACTGGCTTCGATTCGTTTAGGGCAGCTGTAGACTTTCAGCCTTATTTTGTTCTGTTTTAATTGCTTTCATTTTCCAAAGCAAAGGCGCGCAGCTTGGTTTACTTAGGGGCAACAGCCGGATATGTATGGTGGACTGGGGAAGCCTCAAAGGTGGATATTGGAAGAAAGGAATAGACATTTCCCAGGGTTATTTCCCGCGAGGCGAGGTCGTGTGTTGTGGCCCCAGAGTGTGTCCTTTTTGACCTGCAAAGGAGTCCCTCTCTGTACCACCTCTGAGTCGATATAACTGGTGAAATAGCACCGTCTTCCCTTTGGTACCGGGTCTAAAAATTTTGCTTTACTGATTAATGAAACCCTGCAGACATTATTACTAGTGCATGTTGTGTGGAGGCACACACTCTGAAGCATAAAATGCCATGGTGTTTGAATGTGTGAGCAGAGTTTTATTTATTGTGTATAAAAATATTTGTATACCTCTGTATGATTTATTTATTTTTTTAAATCACAGTGGTTTACTGCAATAAAACCTATAAAAAAGTTAAAAAACGGACTTTCCCCCAGTAAATAAGGAAATATATTCTGCAGTGGCACAAATTTGCAGTGTTCATTAGCTAGGGGGGTGCTGGCCAAGGGATCCCAAAAACGGGGGCTTGTTTCCTTTCTTTGTCCAAAGAATATGAGAGGCTCTGCAGGTTTTGCTTATTAATTGAGCATTACTGATTCCAGAAGTGTGTTGTTTCCTCTTTCACACCATAGATCTTGTAGGTTTCTAAAAGAGGAACTTCCTGAGGAAGGGAACATTTGCACCTTTGCTTGTTTTGGCCGTGTAACTTGGCTCACTGTTTAAAGTTACCTACATTGCTTTATAAAGGTGGTGGTTGTTGTTTCGACACAAGCCAGCAGTTCTGGCATGATGCACCTCAGAGGTGCTTTTCTTGAGCCACACTATAATTAGGATAAGCAGGGCAGATGTGGGACAGAGGAATAATTGCTGAGCAACACTGTTATTATCAAATCCATATAAGACAAGACGGCCGAATCAGGCCAATGGCGTATCTAGTCTAGCATCCCAATCTCACTGGCCGTCACAGCCTCCTGTGGCAAGGAGTTCCATAGTTGAACTGGATGCTGTGTGATGACACCAAAGCTGCAAGCGTAAACTTACAGGGTGTAGGCCCATTGAGAACAGTGGGGACGACTTCCGAGTAAGCATGCATGGAATTGCACTGCTGGCGGGTGGCTTGTGAAGTTAGAGCAGCAGCAGTGGGGAGCCTGCAAAGGGATTTTCTCAAAGGGGGCAACATGCAGAACACCCTGCTGGGGTGGGCTTGATCTAGGAGAGAATCATTCAGTGCATATATAATAGGAAGTACAATGCAGACAACCCACACAGAGCAGACGTAGGGTTGCCAGTTCGCCTGAGATGTAGTGAGCGGAGCCTAAGAGCTTAGGGGTGGGGCCTAGTAGTGTCTCAATGGCATAGGATGGCACCTGGTGGGTCAGGGCAGGGGCAACCCCCACGTGCATTTGATGCTGACCTTGAAAGCCCTAAACGGCCTCAGTCCTGTATACCTGTAGGAGCGTCTCCACCCCCATCGTTCTCCCCGGACACTGAGATCCAGCTCTGAGGGCCTTCTGGCGGTTCCCTCGCTGCGAGAAGCAAAGCTACAGGGAACCAGGCAGAGGGCCTTCTTGGTAGTGGCACCCACCCTGTGGAACACCCTCCCACCAGATGTCAAAGAGAACAACAACTACCAGACTTTTAGAAGGCATCTGAAGGCAGTCTTGTTTAGGGAAGTTTTTAATGTGTGACATTTTGATGTATTTTTAATCTTTGTTGGAAGCTGCCCAGAGTGGCTGGGGAAGCCCAGCCAGATGGGCGGGGCATAAATAATAAATTATTATTATTATTATTATTATTATTATTATTATTATTATTAGTGTGCACACACATAGGCTGGGATCCTCAATGGCGCCTTTCTTCACCCAGGGCAAAACCCCCAACTGGCCCTCCCCTGTAGCTATGGCACTGGGTAAGGGGACAGTCTGTTTGTGCCTTGTGCTTCCGGGTGAAGCAGGATGTCTTGGAGAAAGTGGACAGAAACGCTTTTCTCCTTCTCTCGCAACACTAGAATTCCTGGACATGCAAAGAAGCTGAAAGTTGGGAGATTCAGGGCAAATAAAAGAAAGGACTTCTTCACGCAGTGTGTAGTTAACCTGTGGAACTCCCTCCCACAGCAGGCAATGATAACCACCAGCCTAGCTGGCTGGATTGGACAAATTCATGGAGGAGAGGGCTATCAGTCATGGCTAGGCCCTGCCTGCATGATTGGAGGCAGAAATGTTTCTGGTTGCTGGTATTCCGCGGTCTTGTGTTCAAATCCCGCTTGCATGTTTCGTACAGGCATCCGGTTGGCGGCTCCTGTGCGAACAGGATGCAATTGGCCTGATCCTGCAGGTGCTTCTTATGTTCTGATGTCCGGGGCGCCGAGAAAATAGAAAAAAAAGAGCTGTGAAAATAGGCTGGTGAACTGTGCTACCACCCCTGATTCTGATTTATTCCTGCGTGGCAGAGGGTTGGGCTAGATGACCCTTGGGTCTCTTCCAACTCTACAATTCTAAACACCATGAGAAGGAGCCTAAGCACGAGGCAGGGAGAATTAGCGCTAATGGGTTGCATCTAGCATTACTCATACTCAGAGTAGGCTCATTGAAATTAACAGGCATGACTCACTTAGGCCCATTGTAATTAGTGAATCTAACAAAAACTGAATTGCCTGCGTCCCGTCCTGTTATTTGCAGTAATTCCAGGCAGCTGGCTGACGAAATATGACCCGTTCCTCACCATTATTTGACTGTGGTCAAACATTCCCAGATACTCCTTGAAGCCAAAACCTCCCTGATGTAATAGGTGACGACCTCTCTTTCTTTTTAGTTCCAACATTCTTCTATCTGATAGCAAAGTTGGGTGTGTGGGGGCCTCTTCTCTCCCTTCATCCTGAAACAGCCCCCAACGCGCCCCCCCTGGAGCTTCCAGACTTTCTTGCTGTTTTCGGGTGAGATTCCGCCGCACGCTGGGAAATTCAGGTTTGCGCAATTGTGGTTGGTTTGGAGCGCTTGCACAACAAACGCGATTCCCCTAGAGCATCAGGCTTTTTAGCAGCGAGGAAAAATGATACATTGGAAAGTGCAGGATAACGCTGGCTTAAACACAGCGTCATCTAACCTTCCTACAAGCAAAGCAGAGCGAATGCTCAATGAATGCATTGTGAGGACTCCGGAGATCTGACTTAACCCCTACTCCCAAGTATTTAGGGAAGGATACAAGCAGGGAAGGGACGCGGGTGGCGCTGTGGGTTAAACCACAGAGCCTAGGACTTGCTGATCAGAAGGTCGGCGGTTCGAATCCCCGCGACGGGGTGAGCTCCCATTGCTCAGTCCCTGCTCCTGCCCACCTAGTGGTTCGAAAGCACAACAAAGTGCAGGTAGATAAATAGGTACCACTCCGGCGGGAAGGTAAATGGTGTTTTTGTGCGCTGCTCTGGTTCGCCAGAAGCGGCTTAGTCATGCTGGCCACATGACCCGGAAGCTGTACGCCG
The DNA here is from genome assembly GCF_965112155.1 of Podarcis liolepis. Lineage (NCBI taxonomy): Eukaryota > Metazoa > Chordata > Lepidosauria > Squamata > Lacertidae > Podarcis > Podarcis liolepis. The sequence continues at coordinate 4,890,214 of NC_139559.1, read as the reverse complement.
GCTCCCTCGGCCAATAAAGCGAGATGAGCGCCGCAACCCCAGAGTCGGCCACAACTGGACCTAATGGTCAGGGGTCCCTTTACCTTTACAAGCAGGGAAATGAAGGCAACAGCCTTCCCCCTTTGTTTGCCTGCAGCACTCTATTCCCAGTGGTAGACTGCTTCTGCACATGGAGTTTCCTTAATACATTAACAAGAGTATTCAACAACTTAATAATAATTCAAAAATGCCTTTAAGCAGTCAGTGTAATAAGTCTTGAACTTTCATAGCTAATAGGTATTGGTAGACCTGTCCTCTGAATTTGTTCCCCATGCATTCAGTAACCGAAGCTGTCGGTCCATTTGCTTGAGTCTTCTCCATCCAGAACATTGGCGCTTCTTCCCAGGACATCCCAACTTCAAAAATTCAAACAAATGCAAGTCAAGATCAGAAAAAGCTTTCAAACCGAGGAAATGGATGCTGAGACAAACACTTAAAAAAAGAATCAGTGTTACTGATTAACAGCCTTTGTTTGGAAGGCAGCAGTTTGCGATTTCCCGGCACCGAATCTGAATGATACCTCTCTGTTTGCACGAAAAAGAACAGGAGTCAGGACGTCTCTCGGACAGTCAGATAATGAGGCCCAGCACAGAGTAGTCAAACACAGTGAAGGCCAAAGGACCTCCATTCGGCAGTCGGATTTGTGGTAGCTTGGGACTCTGTTTTCTGGGCAAATCATCTTCCTTGGGAGTATCTTCATGCCTGGCACCTAGGGCGGGCACCTTTGCCAACCTGGTGCCCTCCAGATGGTTTGGACTACAACTCCCATGAGCCCAAGCCAGGACTGGGTGTTGTAGTCCAAAACATCTAGAGGGCACCAGGTTGGCAAAGGAGCCCGTCCTGGGTGCAAGGACCGGTCTTTAGAACACACCGTTTGGCAGAATCCCCACCTGCGCCAACGAGAACTAGGAGTTTAATCCTTGATCCAGCACAGGGACCACATTTGCACAGACGTCTTATTTTGCAAACCCTGCGTCTATATTTAAACGGTGCGTGCTGTTTTTAATCATCTTATAATTTCAGGATTTATTTAGCACCTTGGCTCACCCTGTTTGAAGACACGGTGTTTGCAAAATCAGGAAAAGACGTGGGAGGCACGGAAACGCAAGCTGCACCCAAAAGGCGCTGAGGGTGCGGAAAGTTTAGAGGTGTCTCTGGAATGGCTCATCAGAAACTTCTTCTCTGCCTCCTCTGTAGATTAGATCTTCCCGCCCAGCTCCCGTCGCTCTGCTCTGAGCCTCTGCAAACACACTGCAAGAGACGGGCCTTGAAGGCAGGGGGGAGTTGGGGAGAAGATGGGAAGCCTCTACCAATGATCATGAGGTCCAGTCACTTTAATAATAATAATAATTAATAATAATAATTTATTATTTATACCTTGCCCATCTGGCTGAGCCTCCCCAGCCACTCTGGGCGGCTTCCAATTGAGTGTTAAAACAATACAGAATTAAATATTAAAAACTTCCCTAAACAGGGCTGCCTTCAGATGTCTTCTAAACATCAGATAGTTGTTTATTTCCTTCACATCTGAAGGGAGAGCGTTCCACAGGGCGGTCACCACTACTGAGAAGGCCCTCTGCCTGGGTCCCTGTAACCTCACTTCTCGCAATGAGGGAACCGCCAGAAGGCCCTCGGAGATGGACCTCAGTGTCCGGGCTGGATGATGGAGGTGGAGACGCTCCTTCAGGTATACCGGACCGAGGCCGTCTAGGGCTTTAAAGGTCAGCACCAACACTTTGAATTGTGCTCGGAAACGTACAGGGAGCCAGTATGTTATGTGGTCCCAGTGGCCTCTCCCAGTCACCAGTCTAGCTGCCATATTCTGGATTAATTGCAGTTTCCGAGTCACCTTCAAAGGTAGCCCCACGTAGAGCGCATTGCAGTAGTCCAAGCGGGAGATAACCAGAGCATGCACCACTCTGGCGAGACAGTCCACGGGCAGATAGGGTCTCAGCCTACGTACCAGATGGAGCTGGTAAACAGCTGCCCTGGATACAGATTTGACCTGTGCCTCCATGGCCAGCTGTGAGTCCAAAATGACTCCCAGGCTGTGTACCTGGTCCTTCAGTGACACAGTTACCCCATTCAGGACCAGGGAGTCCCCCACCCCTGCCCACCCCCTGTCCCCCCAAAACAGTACTTCTGTCTTGTCAGGATTCAACCTCAATCTGTTAGCCGCCATCCACCCTCCAACCACCTCCAGGCACTCACACAGGACCTTCACCGCCTTCACTGGTTCTGATTTAAGAGAGAGGTGGAGCTGGGTGTCATCTGTGTACTGATGAACACCCAACCCAAACCCCGTGATGACGAGCAAGAAATGGATAGAATTATTGAGTTGGAAGGGGTTGTCTCATCCAACCCCTGCATTGCAGGAATCTCAGCTAAAGCATCCATGACAGGCGGCCATCCAACCTCTGCTTAAAAATCTCCAAGGAAGGAGAGCCCTTAACCTTCCAAGGAAGACTGCTCCTCCGTTGAGCATCTCTTGCTGCCGTCTGAGGCAACTGCCTCGCTTTGTCTCACGAGTGGGCAGGCCACGCTTGTAGAACTTGGCAGGGTCAAGGACGGGGGCAAAACTACTTCCTTGGCTCTGCCTCTCATTGCCTCTGGCTCCACCCACTGTATGGACTCCCTGCCTTCCTCTACTCCACTCCCAAAGGGCACCCGCCCCTTCTGTCTCCAGCTGAAATGAATATTCAGACCTCGCCACTGTATCTGCTCAGAATAGTTGCTATCGTTGCTTTTCTCTCTGTCCTCAGCTGTCATCCCAGCCCTCAGACTGGAAGCGCCTACTGCTTTTTCCGCCTCCTTTTTAAAAAAATCCTGCCTATGTTGCTCCGAAACGTGCCATGTAGACGTGCCATTCCATTAATGGGGGGGGGGGGGATTCACCACACCTTTGTCCTTCCCCTGAACAACCCGGGAAGGTTCAGTACTGCAGCGACGAACACCCCACAACCAATTCTCTTTGTGTCCGCTGCCCAGAATAGCCTCCACCTCAAGGCCTCTCAACCAGTTAAACTTGTTATCAGAGGAGCCCAGGAAGAGCTCATGCCATGGGTGGGAAGAACAAACGTGCTCAAGAAAGTGATAATTAACTTGCACAAGTCCTGCCTGGGACCGAAGGGAGCCAGGCTATTTCACTAGTGTTTCTCAACAGAAATATTTCAACCATGAGGACTAGGTACTTGGGGTTTTTTTATGATGGAAGAGTATGGGGGATATCAATATTGTGGAGGGGAAGCACGATAACGCCACACAAGTGGGGTCTCTTTGTGAATGAACCCCCCCTCCCCGATTCTGCTCCACACATTGAAGTCCAACCCACTGTGATTTAGGAAACCCAGCTTTAAAATTCCTGACAGATGGTCAGCTGACTTCTGTGGTTTTATTTTAAAAAAAAAATTGGCAAAAAACCCAACAAACATCACATTTCCAAAATAGGAGCTGTAAAACACCAACAGTGGAATTTCCATACCCAATAAATGATTTGGTGATTAGCTCTTATGGTCAGAAGGCTTTTCGGTTCCCAGATTGAAACAGAGGTGATTAATTTCATCGGCATTTTTTAATCTGCATAACAAAAGTTTGTTTGGTTTGAAATTCCTCCTGTCTGTTTTTTTGGGTGGAGACTAGGAGTTGCTGTTTTGCTTTTGAACTGTTTTGGTTTCAGAAAAGCAGAAAGGCAATAATGTGCGTCACTCGTAAGCCTTGCCATCCCCGCTTCTGCAGCAAGAGAGAGGAATCAGCAGCTTCAGGAAAGCACCAAGATTTGCCGAAGAAATAAAGGAAGAAAGGAAAGATGATAGATAGATGATAGATAGATCCCGCTAAAAGGGATGTGTGTGCATTTTCAGGTGTGATACAATCACATACTGACAAACTCAAGAGTTGATTTTGTGCCTTTGCTCAACAAATCCGTTTCTGCCGTTAAGAAAAGTGAAAAGGAAATACAAAGTTTGGGATAAGGCTTGCTTGATGCCCTGTCATATAACCTCCCTGCAAGCAAATAAGAACAGATGTTCCCCCCCAAAAAACCTATGTCTAACCTCCCCAAAACTTTGTGCAAACACATAAGCGAGCAGACTTAGCCAAATGGGTCTCATTGTTGGGAAGGCACGGGAGGTGGAAAACCAGGAGGGTGGAAGTATGGAATGGAGCTTCCTGATGTGGCTGACTGGAACCCTGATCAGGATCACTTTGCAGAGGCGGTTTCAGGGTAGCTTGACCGGTTTGACCTCAAGGAGGGTCACACTGCCGGGGGCACCCCAACAATGCTGTGGAATGGAGTGCAAAAGGCGGGAGGTGCCACATTTTTGTGTCCCACAGAGCCCTGCTGGAATTGGAGAGCCCAAAGTCCACCAAACTTTACTGCAGGTCCCACTTTCGTCATTCGTCCCATGATATTAATGATATCCTGTCCTTCTTTAAAAGGAGCCTAGAGCAGCCTCCTAGGGTATAGGATGGGTTTAATTTCTGTTTTCATAATAGATGTTTTGCTGTTCACCTCGAGCCTCTGGGACAGGGTAGGACATGTGCTTGAGTAAATGAACAGGAAGCAGAAGCTGTGCTTTTCAAGCTTGGACTATTTCAATGCGCTCTACGTGGGGCTACCTTTGAAGGTGACCCGGAAACTGCAATTAATCCAGAATGCAGCAGCCAGGGAAGCTTTTAATGTTTAATAGGTTATTGTATTTTAGTGTTTTGTTGGAAGCCGCCCAGAGTGGCTGGGAAAACTCAGCCAGATGGGCAGGGTATAAATAAATTATTATTATTATTATTATTATTATTATTATTATTATTATTATTATTATTATTATTATTTCTTGTCCTGACTTCTCCAGTACTTTGCCGGTTGCTCAATCTTTTCCTGAACAGCCTGTGCTTGGCTCTGAGCTGCTGTGGTTTCCCTTTTCTCACCAATTTTGGGACTTCCTCTTCCATATTTGGTTCGCCAGGCGCCGTGCAGGTTAGGCTCTTGAGTCATCCTAGGACATGCCTAAACCCCAGAGGTGGCGTGGCTCCTCCTCAGGAACTCTGGCAAGCTGTCATTGGGATGTGATGAAGGATTTGCTGTTCTGCAGAACTCTTCCGTCAGCTTCTCATTTCACCCCAACACCGATCCTGCGAGGTAGGGGTTGGTTGAGAAATGGTGCATCTGCCTAACCTTCATGGCTAAGCGAACATTTGAACCCGGATCTCAGCATCCAAACCCCACCACCCTAGTAGAACACAGAGGGTGCTTTGAGGTGGGATCAGGACTTCTCGAACCTTCATTGCTTTTAGCAATGTCTGTCCACGCAATATACCATATTTTTTAGCTCTATAAGACTCACCTTTTCCCTCCTAAAAAGAAAGGGGAAGTGTGTGTGCGTCTTATGGAGCGAATGCAGGCTGTGCAGCTATCCCAGAAGCCAGAACAGCAAGAGGGATTGCTGCTTTCACTGCGCAGCGATCCCTCTTGCTGTTCTGGCTTCTGAGAGTCAGAATATTTTTTTCCTTGTTTTCCTCCTCCAAAAACTAGGTGCGTCTTATGGTCTGGTGCGTCTTATAGACGGCACTTGTCACAAAATGCCAAGCTATATTTAACGCCCACCCCGATTTAATTCACTTTCACCCCATCAGGAACCACCCAAAGAATCAGAACACACAGCCTTTAGCTTCATACAATAGGCAGCTTTCTATGTTGCAATACATAGGACCCATGTACCTACGGGACTGCCTCTCCTGGTATGCCCCGCGGAGGACCTTAAGGTCCACAAGTGACAACACTTTGGAGGTCCCAAGTCGCAAGGGGGTTAGATTGGTCTCAACTAGGGCCAGGGCCTTTTCAGTACTGGCCCCGACATGGTGGAACGCTCTGTCACAAGAGACTAGGGCCCTGCGGGACTTGACATCTTTCCGCAGGGCCTGCAAGACAGAGCTGTTCCGCCTGGCCTTTGGTTTGGACTCGGTCTGACCCTTATGTTTCCCTCCCCTTATGGTTTTGATCTATGGGCTACTTTTAAAAAGAGGCTGCATTTTAAATTGCATTTTAATTGTATTTTAAATTGGTTCCCCCCCCATTATGTTTTTACTGTGATTTTAATGGTGTTAGCCACCCTGAGCCCAGCTCTGGCTGGGGAGGGTGGGGTATAAATAATTTATTATTATTATTATTATTATTATTATTATTATTATTATTATTATTATTATTATATACAGGCCCATGGGAAAAGGTTCAAATTGAGAAACAAAGACACACAACTGTGTCTATCCCCCATGCGGTTTTGGGCCTAGAGTTAACCTTCCTGGGAATAGCAGTTTTTCCTCCTCTGTTTCAAGTTGCTAGTCCTGGGTGTGGAAATAGAAAGACCATGCCTAGTGAGCTGTCAGAAACCACAGGCCAGCTGAGCCTGACTAAGACCTCCCCCACCAGCCAGGTGTGACCAGTTTATCATGGATTATTGTGAGAATGATTGAAACTGGAAAAGTCCCTTCTCTGGAAACCGTGGAGGTCTGCTACCAGTCAGTGCAGACAGTATTGATCTAGATGGGTCTGACTCAGCAGAAGTCAGATGCATCTGCTTTGCATGCAGAAGATCTCAGGTTCAACCCCCAATGGCCACTCCAGATTAGGGCTGGCCTTGTCCCCTGCCTGAAACCCTAGAGAGCCTCTGCCGGTCAGTGTAGACAATACTGAGCTTGTTGGACTGTTGGTCTAACTCAGTATATGGCAGCTTCCCGGAGGTCAGGCTCATTCATCCGAGACCACATAACACTGGTCTTGAAAGACCTACATTGGCTCCCAGTACGTTTCCGAGCACAATTCAAAGTGTTGGTGCTGACCTTGAAAGCCCTAAATGGCCTCGGCCCTGTATACCGGAAGGAGCTTCTCCACCCCCATCGTTCTGCCCGGACACTGAGGTCCAGCGCCGAGGGCCTTCTGGCGGTTGCCTCATTTCGAGAAGCCAAGTTACAGGGAACCAGGCAGAGGGCCTTCTCGGTAGTGGCACCCGCCCTGTGGAACGCCCTCCCACCAGATGTCAAAGAGAAGAACAACTACCAGACTTTTAGAAGACATCTGAAGGCAGCCTTGTTTAGGGAAGCTTTTAATGTTTAACAGACTACTGTATTTTAATACTTTGTTGAAAGCCGCCCAGAGTGGCTGGGGAAGCGGCGTATAAATACAGTGGTACCTCGGGTTAAGTACTTAATTCGTTCCGGAGGTCTGTACTTAACCTGAAACTGTTCTTAACCTGAATCACCACTTTAGCTAATGGGGGCCTCCTGCTGCCGCCACACCGCCGAAGCACGATTTCTGTTCTCATCCTGAAGCAAAGTTCTTAACCTGAAGCACTATTTCTGGGTTAGCGGAGAAGCGTATGTAACCTGAAGCGTATGTAGCCTGAAGCGTATGTAACCTGAGGTACCACTGTAATAAATTATTATTATTATTATTATTGTTGTTGTTGTTATTATTATTATTATTATTATTATTATTATTATTATTATAAAACAGATGGGTGTGCGAATTGCTGGTGGCATAGCATGACCTTGCAAATGCCTCTGTTGTCAGTTTGATGGTTGAGTCTTGAGAAGCCTGGTCTGCCGATGTGTTTCTTCCCAAACCCGGAGGGCAGGATAGTTTCAGCCTCCCACGTTGCAAACACCCTTGGGATGACACGTAGACATTCTTCTCCTGTTGCAATCTTAGACTATATCCCAGGCTGGCAGGAGAGGTATATTTAACCTCTTACTAAACTGCAGGGTTTGGGGTGGTGTTGTTTTTTTGCAATACTGTAATTAATTGATGGGTTCCGGGGAAATCCTTGCTTTTGGACTCAAGGAACACCTTTGCTCCACCACCCTTTCCAAGCAGCTTGCAAGCGGCAGGTTGGGATGGGACTATACCGCAGGGGTGTTGCCAGATACTTAAAAGATTTGGGCAATAGGCACAGATTTGCATATCATTTGCAAGTGTAAACCTCTGGGTATAGTTGCAGGTTTTCAGTCCAATCCCAGTTATATCTACTCAGAAGTAAGTCCTGTTGAATTCAGTGGGACTTGATCTCAGGTTGTTGGGGCTAGGATCACATATCATTAAATGAATCACGGAAAGCCTGCTAATTCCCCATCCAGATCTCCCAGGGAAAATTCCTCAGTTAATTTGTGCCCCACTCCAGATTGCCCAAAATCCGTTCCCCTTCAGCATATATACCCCAATGAATTTCCCTAGGAGCTCCTCTTTGAAGTAAATTAAATTCTCCTTCAGTTCTCCCCATTCATTTTCCCCTAATCAACTATAGATAAAACCAGCTAAAATTAATTTATCCCCCCTCCCCAAAAAATCAATGTCTTACCCACTAACCACCCCCCAGTTCATTTCCCCCTGAATTAGGTAAAGGGACCCCTGACCATTAGGTCCAGTTGTGGCCAACTCTGGGGTTGCGGCGCTCATCTCGCTTTATTGGCCAAGAGAGCTGGCGTACAGCTTCCGGGTCATGTGTCCAGAATGACTAAGCCGCTTCTGGAGAACCAGAGCAGCGCACGGAAACGCCGTTTACCTTCCCGCTGGAGTGGTACCTAGTTATCTACTTGCACTTCGGGTTTCGAACTGCTAGGTGGGCAGGAGCAGGGACCGAGCAACGGGAGCTCACCCCATCGCGGCGATTTGAACTGCCGACCTTCTGATTGGCAAGTCCTAGGCTCTGAATTAATTACTCCCCAAAACTCGGGTGACTTGGAAAAAGATTTGAGGCCCATGCTCCTTAGAACCGCTCCTAGCGACACACCTGCAGGGTGGCTCAATTCTATTGCCCAGGTGCTGATTCATAAACAATGCAGAGAACAGCGCAAAGAATTGGTGTCACCACCTCCAAGGTTATTACAATGAGAAGCCAACCCATGCTACTCAGACCTGCACACCTGAGCCATGTAGTTATTATACTTCGTGCACTACTATTATTCGATCACCTGTTTATCTCCGCTTTCCTCCAAGGCACTCCGGGGTTGGCAGGCACTCAAGGCTGGTTTCTTCACAACAACCCTGCGAGGCTGGTTAGGCGGAGAGGAAGGGAATGATGGGTGCAAGATAAGTGATCTTTATGGCAGTGGGGTGGGGGAAACAGTCTGAGTCTAACCTTTTTAGACCCGAGTAAGGCCCCTTGGTGGTAGAACATCCAAGTTAAATCCCCCAGGGCATCTAAAGCTGCTGCCAGTCAGTGAAGACAATACTGTCTGACTCAGTATAAAAAACGTGCTTTGTTTTCCGGTCTAACAGCACCAGCGCTGGATTTACGTATAAGCTAAACAAGCTATAGTCATACCTCATGTTACGTTTGCTTCAGGTTACGCATTTTCAGGTTGCGTCCCACGGCGACCCGGAAGTAACGGAACGGGTTGCTTCCGGGTTTCGGCGCTCGCGCATGTGCAGACACACAAAATGACGTCACGCGCATGCGCGGAAGCGGCGAATCGCGACCTGCGCAGACGCGGGTTGTGTCTGAAATAAATAATTAATTGCCTCCCAAAGGGGTTCCTGCCTCAGAAGGAGGACTGGGACCCCGGAAGGAGTGCGATTGAAGGTTCTGTACCAGTCAGGAAAAGACCGAGACCACACCAGGATTTTGGAGAAAAGCAAAGCCTCATCTTTCTGTTCAGGTTGTGAATGGACCTCCGGAACGGATCACGTTTGCAACCAGAGGTACCACTGTATAGCTTAGGGCCCCACTCTCTTGGGGGGCCCCCCAGAAAATTTAAAGGGAAAAAATGGATGTACATTTCCAAAATATAAGATAAAAAACAAATAAAACTTACATACAGCAACAGTGTTTTGTGTTGTATAGGCTCCTCTTTGTTATGTGTAAATGGCTTTAGATACCTATTAGGTCCATAAATTACCATGTACAGTGGTGCCTTGCAAGACGAAATTAATCCGTTCCGCGAGTCTCTTCGTCTAGCGGTTTTTTCGTCTTGCGAAGCAACCCTATTAGCGGCTTAGCAGATTAGCGCTATTAGCAGTTTAGCGGCTATTAAAGGCTTAGCGGCTATTAAAGGCTTAGCGGATTAGCGGCTAAAAGGCTATTAGCGGCTTAGAAAAAGGGGGGGGGAGCGGAAAAAAATCGGAACACTTGCAAGACGTTTTCGTCTTGCAAAGCAAGCCCATAGGGAAAATCGTCTTGCGAAGCAGCTCAAAAACGGAAAACCCTTTCATCTGGCGGGTTTTCCGTCTTGCGAGGCATTCGTCTTGCGGGGCACCACTGTAGCATATATTCAACACAAAAAACAGTGACAATTTGTTGTTGACAAAGGACAGCTGGACATATAAAAGGCCCCCTGACCTTCAGTAGCTGAGGGCCACATCCAACCTAAATCCGGCCCTGAACAGCACCATCCTAACAATGTCTACCCAGAAATAACTCCTCTTGCATTTGGTAGCAGTTGCTCCCAGCCAAACAGGATTAGGATTGCACCCCCAAATCCTCTTCAACTGAAATGCTCTGGCTCCCAGAAGCAGCTGCTACAAACTTCAGTTCATTTCTTCCCTCTTCTTCCTCTCTTCACCTTTTCATTTTGCTTACAGGCTGTTCTCCACTGCTCTTTTCCACAGGGGATTTGACAAATTAGTAGCTATCCATGGCTATTAGTTATAATATACTCCCATGTGCAGGAACAATATCCGCCTGAGCAGGGCCATCCGGCTGCACCATTCGGCAGAGTGAGGCAACTGCCTTCGGCGGCAGATTTGTTTATTTCATTTCATGTTTGGAAATGTTGCAATAAAGCCCCCGGGCAGTTTGCAAAAACACACCCATTAAATTTATCAATGAAAGGCAGTTGAAAACAGGTGCAATAAAAACATCTCAAATATAATTAAAAGCAAAAGCAAGTTAGAAAGAGACTCAAAACGCATGCCACCTTTTGCATGTCCGGATAGGCCCGCCTAAACAAAAGTGTTTTAAGCAGGTATTGAAAATAGTAAAGGGAGGGCACCTCTGTCATGTCAACAGGCAGGCAGTTCCAAAGTGGAGACGCTGCCCACTAAAAGACTGATTTCTTGCTAGTGCTTTGGTTGGTGGAATTGGCACTACTATAGGTGCCACATAATAAGGCTAAGGGAGCTGGGCATGTTTAGCCTGGAGAAGAGGAGGTTAAGGGGTGATATGATAGCCATGTTCCAATATAGAAAAGGATGTCACATAGAGGAGGGAGAAAGGTTGTTTTCTGCTGCTCCAGAGAAGCGGACACGGAGCAATGGATCCAAACTACAAGAAAGAAGATTCCACCTAAACATTAGGAAGAACTTCCTGACAGTAAGAGCTGTTTGACAGTGGAATTTGCTGCCAAGGAGTGTGGTGGAGTCTCCTACTTTGGAGGTCTTTAAGCAGAGGCTTGACAACCATATGTCAGGAGTGCTCTGATGGTGTTTCCTGCTTGGCAGGGGGTTGGACTCGATGGCCCTGGTGGTCTGTTCCAACTCTATGATTCTATGATAATGTCCATTCTACATTTGTAAGGACTCGACCATTTGGTGTGGCAGTGCCTACACTGTGTGTGTGGTTTTTTTTTATTAAATTTTCTGTTTTACAATTTAGAATATTCATTTAGACAACCTTAAAATATCAGCGACTTCCCTTCTTCTCTTTCCATGGTTCATTTTGCGTAGCATAAATCCTTGCATATTTTATATAAACTAAACTATTCCATTATTACTTCCAGCAAAACTTATTCACACTGTTGAATGTATCTTAATGCTGCCAATGTTTTCAAGTGTACACAATTCCTCCCCATATATACAGTAAACATTTTTCCAATCAAATGTTCTTCTTGTTCTCTTATTCTACACGTTAGACCTGCAAGCTGTGCATATTCCATCAGTTGACATTCTACTTTAGTTGGGACCTCCCTGGAGTTAAATACCATCTGTAAATCATTTCCAAATAGTTCTCCTTCAGAGGGCAGCATCTACAAAATCCCTGCCTATTGAGAAGCAAGTGACCGCCTTCACTGTACAGTTGTACCTTGGTTCTTGAACAGATGCGTTCTGGGAGTCCGTTCGACTCCCGGAACAGGACATTCGGCTTCTGAAAATCATTCGAAAACTGGAACACTCACTTCCGGGTTTCGATCTTTCAGGAGCCGATTTCTTTGGGAGCCAAGGCGTTTGAGATCCAAGGTACGACTCTACTCTTTTCAGTGCCTGCTAAAAAGATTCTTGTTTAGACACGCCAACCCAGATGTTGAGAAAGGGGAAGTGGTTTTAATACATTTTAGTATTTTAACTTTTGCGTATTTTAAAGCAGGGTTGCAGATTTTTCTTGATTTTATTACTTTAGCTATTTGTAAGCAACTTTGAGGGTTTAAAAACATTTTTTTATATAACAATCCCCCAATGTCCTGCTTGCGGTCTTCCCACAGGCCTCTGGTCGGGCCACTGTGAGAACAGGATGCTGACTCAGAACGGACCTTTGGCCTGATCCAGAGGGGCTGTTCTGATGTTCTCACATTCTTCACATGGGGTTCCCAGCGGCATGTGACTGACGGCTGTGGGAAACCAGATGTTGCAGTGGCGAATCTTCAGTCTGAGAGTATTGCTACAAACAGGCCAGGCACAAGTGCCATATTAAACGAGGGAACCTGGAATTGTTGTCTGGAAAAGTCTGGCTTAATAAATAATAATAATAATAATTTATTATTTATACCCCGCCCATCTGGCTGGGTTTCCCCAGCAACTCTGGGCGGCTTCCAACCAATTATTAAAAACAATACAGCATCAGACATTAAAAAGTTCCCTTCAGTTGTCTTTTAAAAGTAAAATAGTTGTTTATTTCCTTGACATCTGCTGGGAGGGGGTTCCACACAGCGGGCGCCACCACCGAAAAGGCCCTCTGCCTGGTTCCCCGTAACCTCACTTCTCACAGTGAGGGAACTGCCAGAAGGCCCTTGGAGCTGGACTTCAGTGTCCAGGCAGAACGATGGGGGTGGAGACGCTCCTTCAGGTATACTTGACCGAGGCTGTACATTGGCTCCTTTTTATTTTCTTTACTTACACACTTTTAGACTGGCTTTCGGGGCCCCAAAACCCTTGCTGAAAAAGATCTGTGGGCTCCAGCCTCAATGGTTATACTCTGCTTCCACGGTTGGAATCAGTAATGCTTCTGAAAACCAGTCACTGGAAACAGCAGGAGAGCAGGGAGAGGGGTCTTGTGTTCGAATCTCGCTTGCGGGTTTCCCATAATGGGCATCTGGCTGGCCACTGTGTGAACAAACTAGATGTGCCACTGGCTTGATCCAGAAGGCTGTTCCTATGTCCTTGCATCAAACAAAATAATAGTAGCTCATACCCTCCAACATTTCTCCAATGAAAATAGGTACACCCTATTCCATCCTCACCAACCACAACAACATCTTATTATTTATACCCCACCCACGTTTAAAAAAACATAATGAAACATTAGACATTTAAAAACTTCTCTATACCGGGCTACCTTCAGATGGCTCAGGGATCGGATAACTCCATACCCTCCAATATTTCCCTGATGAAAATAGGGACGCCCTAAGGAAAAGCAGGACATTCTGGGATGAAATCAAAAACCGGGGTGGCTTCTGTAAATCTGGGACTGTCCCTGGAAAACAGGGACACTTGGAGGGACTAACAACAACAATAATAAATTATTTATACCCCGCCAATCTGGCTGGGCTTCCCCAGCTACTCTGGGCGGCTTCCAACAAAATATTAAAGTACAGTAAACATTAAAAACTTCCCTAAACAGGGCTGCCTTCAGATGTCTTCTAAATGTCTGGTAGTTGTTCTTCTCTTTGACATCTGCTGGGAGGGCGTTCCACAGGGCGGGCGCCACCACCGAGAAGGCCCTGTGCCTGGTTCCCTGTAACTTGGCTTCTCGCAGTGAGGGACCCGCCAGAAGGCCCTCAGAGCTGGACCTCAGTGTCCGGGCTGAACGATGGGGGTGGAGACGCTTCATCAGATAGCTGAAAACGTCCCGCCAAAGGATCGATAACCCAAGGCCACACATTCTCTAATCTCTTCATGTTCATGGATTCCTGCCGCTGCTGTGCCCTGTTCAAAGTCCTTAACTTTTCCTGTTTGTTGAATAGACAGGTGAGCCTCAAAAGAGGATAGCGGGGTGGGTGTGTCTTGAATCCCTTCTCTTTTCTTTGGGTTCTTTTATTGCAGGGGTGACTTTCTGGTTCCCTTCCAACTCTACCATTCTATGATCCTTCCTTCTATGGAAAACTGAAAATTCACAGTGTGCCATCACCCCCACTCCACCGTGACGGGCGCTGTCAGAATTTCCCAAAGTGTTACTCACCGATAGAGTTGCACAGATCCTTTCCTGGACATGAGATAAGATGCGGCTTCTGGTGGAGTGGGGGAAGAAAGCCCGTTGTTGAAGGCCTGAAATATTCTCCGAAGAGGCTTGCTAAATCAGACTTAAATAAGGCTTAACAGCAGCGCAAAATCCTGGCTCTCCCAGCGACTACCTAGTTTGATTTGGGGCTCCCTCTCCAAAATGCCTTTGGGTGGAGATGTTAGCAATATGAGCTAGATCATGGGTAGGCAAGCTAAGGCCCGGGGGCCGGATATGGCCCTATCGCCTTCTCAATCCTGCCCGCGGACGGTCTGGGAATCAGCGTGTTTTTACATGAGTCATAGAATCATAGAATCATAGAGTTGGAAGAGACCACAAGGGCCATCGAGTCCAACCCCCTGCCAAGCAGGAAACACCATCAGAGCACTCCTGACATGGTTGTCAAGCCTCTGCTTAAAGATCTCCAAAGTAGGAGACTCCACCACACTCCTTGGCAGCAAATTCCACTGTCAAACAGCTCTTACTGTCAGGAAGTTCTTCCTAATGTTTAGGTGGAATCTTCTTTCTTGTAGATTGGATCCATTGCTCCGTGTCCGCTTCTCTGGAGCAGCAGAAAACAACCTTTCTCCCTCCTCTATGTGACATCCTTTTATATATTTGAACATGGCTATCATATCACCCCTTAACCTCCTCTTCTCCAGGCTAAACATGCCCAGCTCCCTTAGCCGTTCCTCCCTTAGCCGTTCCCCAGTCGAATGTGTCCTTTTATTTAAAATGCATCTCTGGGTTATTTGTGGGGTCTGCTTGGTGTTTTTACATGAGTAGAATGTGTGCTTTTATTTAAAGTGCATCTCTGGGTTATTTGTGGGGCATAGGAATTTGTGCATTTCCCCCCCCTTCAGAATATAGTCCGGCCCACCACAAGGTCTGAGGGACAGTGGACCGCCCCCCTGCTGAAAATGTTTGCTGACCCCTGAGCTAGATGCACGGCAGGCAATTTGATGGACTGTCTGCCACTCGCCCTTACAGGAGCCAGTGCGATGTGGCGGTTAGACCGGTGGTTCGCTAACTCTTTCAGGCCACTGCTACTTTGGTTTGTTCTATAAACTCGCCCCACTGTCCCCTGTCCTACCTAAAAAGCGTTATTCAAAGGAGCTGTTGGCATGACCTACTAAAGAAGACAATAACACAATAAAATTCGGAACAGTTGCACATCAATTGCGCATTTATTCAAAATCCAGCTAAAACGATTTAGTTTAATCAATTTAACCAAACAGGAAGAGCTGTTTGACAGTGGAACAGACTCCCTCAGGAGGTGATGGGTTCTCCTTCCTTGGAGGTTTTTAAGCAGAGGTAATAATAATAATAATAATAATAATAATAATAATAATAATAATAATTGTACACCTTCCCATCTGGCTGGGTTTCCCCAGACACTCTGGGCAGCTTCCAACAGAACACTAATAGCAGAATAACAGTAAAAACTTCCCTAAACAGGGCTGCCTTCAGATGCCTTCTAAAAGTCTGATAGTTGATATCTGATGGGAGGGCGTTCCACAGGGCAGGTGCCACTACCAAGAAGGCCCTCTGCCTGGTTCCCTGTAACTTGGCTTCTCACAGTGAGGGAACCACCAGAAAGCCCTCAGAGCTGGACCTCAGTGTCCGGGCTGAATGATGGGGGTGGCGACATTCCTTCAGGGATGCTGGGCTGAGGCCATTTAGGGCTTGAAAGGTTGGGTGGGCATCTGTCATGGATGCTTTAGCTGAGATTCTTACATTGCAAGGGGTTGGTCTGGATGATCCCTGGGGTCCCTTCTATGATTCTATGGTTCTCTGATGAACCTGATCTGGTGATACTAGCTTCTCAAAGTCTGAAATCATTTACACCTCCAGCACCCCATTGACCTCTTGCTACCCCTTATTTAACCCTGCCACTCAGAAGGGGGTAGCGCCATCCACTTTGGAAATAGCCGGGTTTCAGACCAGGCCTGAGTTCAAATCCTCCTTAAGATATGAAGCTCACTGGGTGGTCTTTGGCCAGTCACTCTCTCCTTCGACTGGCCTACTTTACAGGGCTGTTGTGAGGATAAAAGCGGGAGAGAAGCATGCATTGAGCACGTTGGGGAAAGGGCAGGGTAGAAACACAAGTGAATGAAAACATCACAATGGAATGGAACCTCCTGGCTCATAGGCAGTCTATCTGGATATCAATAGCTAGGGAGCAAATAACAGGGGGGAAGTTGTTCCCTCCCTGCACTCCTTGTGCTCTCCTTGGTAGCATCTGCTCGTGGCCACTGTGGGAAGCCAAACATTGGGTTGCACGGATTCTTGGACTGATCTGAAAGTGTAGTTCTTATAGGTTTGATTGTTCCTGTAAGGGTTGTTGTTGTTGTTGTTGTTGTTTAGTCATTTAGTCGTGTCTGACTCTTCGTGACCCCATGGACCAGAGCACGCCAGGCACTCCTGTCTTCCACTGCCTCCCGCAGTTTGGTCAGACTCATGTTTGTAGCTTCAAGGACACTATCCAACCATCAAAATAAAAAAATTCCTTCCAATAGCACCTTAAAGACCAACTAAGTTAGTTCTTGGTATGAGCTTTCGTGTGCATGCACACTTCTTCAGATACATGTGTATCTGAAGAAGTGTGCATGCACACGAAAGCTCATACCAAGAACTAACTTAGTTGGTCTTTAAGGTGCTATTGGAAGGAATTTTTTTATTTTGACTATGGCAGACCAACACGGCTACCTATCTACTACTATCCAACCATCTCATCCTCTGTCATCCCCTTCTCCTTGTGCCCTCCATCTTTCCCAACATCAGGGTCTTTTCCAGGGAGTCTTCTCTTCTCATGAGGTGGTCAAAGTCTTGGAGCCTCAGCTTCACGATCTGTCCTTCCAGTGAGCACTCAGGGCTGATTTCCTTCAGAATGGAGAGGTTTGATCTTCCTGCAGTCCATGGGACTCGCAAGAGTCTCCTCCAGCACCAGAATTCAAAAGCATCAATTCTTTGGCGATCAGCCTTCTTGATGGTCCAGCTCTCACTTCCATACATCACTACTGGGAAAACCATAGCTTTTACTATACGGACCTTTGTTGGCAAGCTCCTGATTTTCCCTGGGAGGGCACCCCAGCAACCATAGGACGTATTGCATCTCATTGTCACACAATACTACAACTTGTCCTTGGGTACATGGCGTTTTTTTTATTAAAAAAAAATACTGTTGGGGGGAAGTGGAAACGGTGTGACCATGAGGACTAGCACAATTCTCTTAAAAATAAAAAGCCAAATTCTTTGGGGTTATGTAGAGGGTATCTGCATTGTGTTCTACAACCTCTTTTGCAGCGATGGCCAGATATCTTTTGGCCTTATGGAAGCTCCCTCTTAATTGCCTTTCGTTTTTGTTTTTTTGTCAGCTCGTGCGGGGTGGGGTGGGGGGCAGATCAGCAGACACCCCACTCCCTCATATGGGGAGAGCCCGGCACTGCCTACCAGCCATTTCCTGAGCTTTTGGTGAGTCTCTCTTCCCCCTTGCCAGACATTTGAGCAACCCCTGCTGCTAATCCTTCTGGCTAATGAGGTACCCAGAGCAGTTGCAAACTGTTTAAAATGCCTCTCTTGCGAGGATTAGGGGCGGGGAGAGGGAGGAGAAGGCAGAAGTCGCTTTGGGTTAAAAAGGGCTCCAGGTCTGGCCAATGCTTTTGTGTTCGTGATTCACTATCACATATGAGAGAAGGGGGAGGGGGGGCAAGCCTTTGGGACTTCCTGCCACCCTGTGGGTAGAAAATCATCTTCTCTTTCTTCTTCTTGGTTCATGACTGCCTCCAGCCCTGCTGTCCCCTTTTCTCTCAAACACTGGCTTTTTAAAAAATAATAATAATAATAATGCAAAAATTGTGCTGTAATCTTCTAGCATTAAACAGAGAGTGTCTTTTGGGGATTGGGAGGGCAGCTGTAGGTCCCAAGAATTGCCAAGCTCCCAAGAATTGCTATTGATGTTATGAATTGATTTTTCCCCCCTATCATGCCACCCCAGCCACAATTCAGGATGAATATATTCATTAATATGAATACAGAAAACGACACAGATCTGTACTGTACCTGTATAGCCACGTAACAAAACCAAAATCCCAATCTGAAGGCGGGTTGCGTAGCCAAGAGAGGATTGTCTAGCACATGGGTAGGCAAACTAAGGCCCGGGGGCCGGATCTGGCCCACTTGCCTTCTAAATCTGGCCCGCGGACGGTCCAGGAATCAGTGTGTTTTTACATGAGTAGAATGTGTCTTTTTATTAAATTGCACCTCTGGGTTATTTGTGGGGCCTGCCTAGTATTTTTACATGAGTAGAATGTGTGCTTTTATTTAAAATGCATCTCTGGGTTATTTGTGGGGCATAGGAATTCGTTCATTTCCTCCCAAAAAATATAGTCTGGCCCCCCACAAGGTCTGAGGGCAGTCGACTGGCCCCCTGCTGAAAAAGCTTGCTGACCACTGGTCTAGCATCACCCAGAAAATAGGTGGTTTTCAATTCTTCTCCGTTCCCCTCTTTGTTCTAAAGCAAGCTTCCCCAAACTGGTGCCCACCAGCTGTTTTGAACATAGGAACGTTGGGGAGCTTCCTTATAATGAATAAGACCTTTCGTCCCTGTAGCTCAGTATTGTCCACACTGGCCGGCAGCAGCCCTCCAGGACCAGGGTCTCTGCTAGACCTCCCTGAAGATGCCTGGGATTTTGGACCACGAGGATCTCTCTGGCCACTGCAAGAACAGGATCCTGGGCTCTCTGTGGCCCTCCGGCCTGTTCCTGCAGCCATGCTTGTCATGTGTACTTAGCAGGGAGTGTGCCATTGCTGCGTGAGGGACTGGGAGATGCTACCCCACTCCCCACGTGGGGTGTTATTTATCCTGTTAACGGAGAAATATGAGGGCTCCCTTGGAGAAAAAACAAGGACACCAGCCAGGAATAGCAGAGCAAAACAGCAGCCAGTAGGCTTGGTCTTTATTGAAGACTGTCGCCATAGGACTCCCACCTGCCACCAGGTGAAACAAAATGGAAGCCCAGAACAAAAGAAGACCCCAACTTTAATTAGCTGCTAATCCCCATGTTACACCCCCCAAACTACATCACTCATACATCACGGTTACATCATGAAAGGGGAGGTCTGGTGGCAGTAATCTGAGCATCCTGGACCCTGCCCCATGGTTCTCCTTGCCCTCCACCAAACCCCCATCAAGTGTATCAAAAAAGATATTTACATTTATCTGTTTCCCAGCCAAGTTAATCACACCCTTTTGTCTTCATCTGGGTTTGTTATTTCTGGAATGGCTACCTGTCTGGCACTCAGGTATCAGGATGCCAGGGATTATCACTCAGGCAGAGGGACTGCTGAGCAGCTGAGCTCACACGTCTATATGAATTTCTGAAGTTTTCCCAGTGAGCCAGTACAGAGATACATTTATCAGTGAATTCTTACGTTTGGTATTGTGCAGCAAAGGCCCTTTGAATAGATAGGAAGAAACTGTGGTGAAGTGTTTTGTGGGGACAAATCACAAAAGTCACAAAAGCGATTGTGCTGATTTTGGTAGTGGGCTGCATGTGCATGATATCTGCTGGAGGGGCAATTCCCCCCAACGTATACATAAATTCCTGCAACAATCCCCCCTCCTTTCCCCTGTGGAAAAGCTGTGGCTGATCATCTGTTCCTTCATCTGGTCTTTGGGGAGAACATTGCTCTGCGTGATGTACTGGGAGGTTGGCAGATAAGACCTACGCGAATCTAGTAACATTTGAAAGGGAGTAGGGCTTTCTCTTTGATGACGCTGCCTTCCTCCGCTTGTTCTTCCCCTCTCTTAAAGCTGTCAGATCCTAGTATGTGGAAAGAGCACAGGTGATGTTGGGAAGGCGGAGGCAGGGGGAAGTGGGGGGAGGAGGGTAGGGAATAATAATAATAGCCAAGTGGGGGCTGGAGCTGGCAGGAGGTCCAGACGGGAACTGATTTTCTTTCTCCAGGGCTATTTTCATTCAATGAGTTCGCCTCCCTCCTCTCTCCCTTTCCCCAGGCTCCTCCTGATAGGCTGAGGCCCCCATTTGAAGTGCCTCTCTCCTCTCCGATTGGCCAGCGGGGACAGCCCGGTCTGAAAGCAGTGGGCGGTCCCTTGCCTTGAAATAGGCTGCTCAGCGCTCAGCCCTCTCTGCCCAGCGCCAGCTCCTGCCTTTGTCTGCCGGGTGCTGTTTGTCTGAGGGACGACAGCACAGAAATCCCGGCTCTGGAGCAGCGACAGCAGCACTTGAGCTGTGCCAGGAGGGGTGGAAAAGACCTGCAGGGTCAAGGAAGCCCGCCGGGTCTCAGCCACTGATTTTGCCCTATTTTCCTTCTCCGCAGCAAAGTGTCAGGCCAGCAGCGGACTCCTGTTGATCGAGAGCGGGGAGGCAAGCCGGAGCGGCGTTTTTCCAGGGTGGGCTGCCCTCTGTGGAATGTGACAACCCCTTCCCTGCCACGGGACACGGCAGCGGTCTAGAAGCATTGCGGTGAGTGCCATGCCGGTGGAGACCCTCCAAGCCAGCCACGCCATGAAAGGCGTCCCGGCCGCTGCCCCCTTCACCTCCGCCATGCCGTTCCGAATCCTGAACAAGGGCCCGGAGTACTTCCGGCGGCCGACGGCTGGCGCTGCTGCCAAGAAGCCCAGCGCGGTGGAGAGGCTGGAAGCGGACAAGGCCAAGTATGTCAAAAGCCAGCAGGTGGCCAGCACGAGACAGGAGCCGGTGAGGGCTCTGTTCCTCAAGCAGCCCCTCTTCACCCCAGGGGTGCGCCGGGTGATGCTCACCCCCAGCCGGAAGACCCCGCAAGGAGGGCGCCGGGCGGAGGCGCGTGGGGCCGCCAAGACCTCCCTGAACCTCGAGATCCTCAACAACCTGATCAACTTCTGCGACAGCCCATTGTCGTTCCCCAAGCCGGAGAAGAGCCCCGCAGAGCACAAGTGGGGGGCAGGGGGCCAGGGCTGGAGCCCCGGGAGCCTCCCGGATACCCCGAGGAAGAAGGGCCACCCGGCGGAAGGCATGAGCAAGCTGTCCCAAAGCTCAGCCTCCTCCAAGCCGCCCAGCACGGTCGCTGTGCGCAGGGTGGACGTCCGGCCGTGCGGGGCCTTGAGGGCGAGGGTCGCCCCCAGCATCCAGCTGACGCCGGTCCCCTCCTCCCCCGCGCAGGCCAAGATCCTGTCTGCTGGCCCCCTGAGCTCCCCCAGCCCCCGCGGCGAGCTGCGGACAGACAGCGCCAGGCGCCAGACCTTGCTGCACCGCTCCAAATCGGACCTGAGCGACCGGTACTCCCGGGCGACGGCGGACCTTGAGCGCTTCTTCAACTACTGTGGCCTGGACCCGGAGGACATGGGGGACGTGGAGGTGGAGCGTTTCACCCGGGCCAGTTCGGACATTGTGTCCGTCAAGTTCCACAGCGTCAGCACGGCCAGCTCGGAGGGCACCCGCTCTCGCCGCAGCGCCATCACCTTGGAGGAGAGGCAGGCCGAGCGCATTCCTTACGGCATCTCCATCATCGAGCGCAACGCCCGGGTCATCAAGTGGCTGTATGGACTACGGCAAGCCAGAGAGTCCCAAAAGGTATCCAACGTATAGCGGTACTTTGGCGGGCTCCAACAGGAAGCGAGGAAAACAAACAAACAAACTTTCCCCACCCCACCGTTTGTTTCAGTGTGTGTTTTTGATATTTACTGTTGGAGGGAAAACGTTGGCAACTGTTGCATGGGGTTTGTGCGTGGTTCCTTTTGAGAAATGTCTGGTCTGCCTTGGGGCAGCGGGGTGGTTCAGATGAGGCGTCCCATAACTTAAATCCCTGCAGAAAATCCACCTGGGGAAGAGAAGTATCTGGGCTTCTGAATCTCCAAAAAGTCCAAAAGGAAGAGAGTTCATTAGAATGTCTTTTCCAGGAGTGAGAAGGCCAGAGCAAGCAGGTTGCTAAATTCTTGCCAAGTCCTAGTTACAGATAGGTAGCTGTGTTGGTCTGCCATAGTCAAAATAAAAAAATTCCTTCCAGTAGCACCTTAAAGACCAACTAAGTTAGTTCTTGGTATGAGCTTTCGTGTGCATGCACACGAAACTGTGTATCTGAAGAAGTGTGCATGCACACGAAAAACTCATACCAAGAACTAACTTAGTTGGTCTTTAAGGTGCTACTGGAAGGAATTTTTTTATTTTGCCAAGTCCTGTAAGGGATGCATAAGGATGGAGCCCCCTGAATATGTGGGGATTGTTACAACAGGAGGAAGCAACCCATTGGAGGAGGGATCTGCAAACTTCCAGGTGTTGCTGGACTCCAACTCCCATCCACACTGACCATTGGCCATGTTTGGTAGTGGTGGTGCTCTGGAAATGTGGGGGTCCATTACTGGTGGGTCCAGTTGAAGGGCCTTCGCAGACAACTCTTAAGCCAGACATTGCTGTTTTAATTCCCAAGGTCTTGGTCGCACCCGTTTGTGTGCTAAGCCTTGGGAATCTGTGCAGCACAGAGCAGACAGGGATAAGCTTTTGCAGAAGCAACAATGGGATTGTTAACAATGGAAATCTTAACGGCTGAGAGGGCTGTAAAAAAAAGAACCCACCGGGCCTATTGTGAGAGAGGCGGAAGAATGCAAGCTGTTTCTGCAGGCGCCCAGGAAATACCTGCTTGGGCCTGCAAGCCCAGGAAATAGCCAATCACCCATTGACCTGTGGTGGCATTCTGCCCTGGAAGTTTCCCCCCCAAAGACCCAAACTGGGCAATTCAGTAGAGTCTTGTCCCAGGGTGTCCAAAACAAAGGGAAGTGAATGATGGGATGCTGATAGCATCCTTGAGGATGTAGCAACTGCTTTTGCAACCTTTTGGTAATGTGGAGGTGTCTTCCGGGTTCAGGGGTCTGGGTTGTTAGCCAGGAAGGTGTGTGGACCTCTCTCCCCGAGCTTTAGGGAAAACCCCTTGTTTCCAACAGCTTGTGCTTGGGGGCACGTGGCGCTGAGTCTTCCATCAAACAACCGCCGCCTGTGATGCAACCATCCATGTCCATATCCTATTGTTTCTGATGCCAAGCAAGAGCTCTCTGCCAGGGGGGAGAACGTAGAATAAACTGGCTGTCATCAGCCAGCAGGTTTCCCAAAAACCCTGAGCCTAATTTCCCCCATCCTAAACCTTTGGGGAGGTGACTTGGGTCATACACGTCTTCTTAAAACCCCTTTTAAAGAAAGATAATTGAGAAATGTGTTTGATGATTGAACCAGACCGTGGGACCCCTCTGAATTGTTTGCAGAAAACAAAGGATCCTTTTCTGTCCAGGCTCTCCTGGGAGAAAATTTTCTCTCCCAGTCACCAACTGAGCAATAAAGGGACATTGAAGGGGCATGGACTGAATCTCCTCATGTTTTGGGGACACTCGCTGTCCTGCCTGTTCCTTGAAGGATACAGCTGGCTAACGCACAGCTCTTTTGACTGTGTGCCAATACTGCGAACCGTTTGCAGGTGTGCTTCCACCTGTCTGGTGTTTGTGCACCTATTCTCCTCCGAAGGCTTGAGCTCAAAGCAGATAATAGCTCTCCTCTGCTTCCACCACCTTTCCATAACTGGATGTTGTTTTACGTGTGATTATCTCACCTCTTCTCCAATATGAATGGGGGGCTGTGAACTCCCCTTTGGAGAGGTGAGCCGAAGAACGTACTGTTGGGATCCACAGTTTCTGGTCGGATGGTATTTGCCCCGGCACCCAATTGTCTCGAGTCTTGCTCAGCCATAGGATTTCCTGTTCGGAAGGGGAGTCAATTCTGGCGCTCATCACTTTGGCTAGAGTGGGTCTCCTGTCTAATAAAGAATAGCTGCCCCGTCCCGTACAGGTGGCAAACAGGGAGCAGAAAAAGGCTGGAGGGAAATGGGTGAAGACATCCAGACTGAAAAATAAAACAAGCAATTGTTTAAAATCTGTCCAGGACCTGACGCAGAAGATAGCCACCAGTAGTGGATTTATACCAGGCAAACCTGCCACTCTCCTGATGTTCCCAGGACTACAACCCCTATCATTCTTCCCCAGTACCCATGCTGGCTGGAGCTGATGGGATTTGTAGTCCAGCAATACCTTGATAGCCACAGGTCCCTCGTCTCTGGTGGATACAGATCTGTAACAGTCCGGCAGGAACAGAATTTGGCCAGGATGTTTAGCAATGCAGCCACCCACCTCTAGTCACCTTCCCCAACTTTGGCTACGTTTTTATTGTGTGTGTGTGTGTGTGTGTGTGTGTGTGTGTGTGTGTTTGTGTATGAGTGCAACTCCTTCTCTTTGTATTTCGAAACTCTGAGCCTGTTTGCATTGAAACTTGTTATTTATATAATGTTTCTTTGTATTTGTTCTTTCCAAGTTTGTATATTATTTTGTGCCCACGGTTGTGAAGTTTAGCTAGCAAGGGAAAGGCGGGGGAGAAAAACAAAAACAAAAACTCCTGTCAACTTATTTGTATTAAAGTCTTGTTCTTTAAAAAATGGCCTGCTTGCCTCCTTCTCTATCTCTTTCTCTCTTCCCGTCGGATAGACACACCCGGTTGAACGCATGTAACTTCAGCAGGAAAAGGGTATATTGGAACGGACTTGTCGGGGAAGGGTGCTTTTGTGTTTAAAAATAAGCCCTCTTTGCAGAAGGGAGGGGGGCGGTTCTGGAGCCAGCCTGCACAGCTGGGATTGAAATCTGTACAGAAATTGGGTGAATGGGTAGTATTTGGAGAGACGACAACTCTCTGATGCCACCTCTACTGAGGAAAAAAGCAAAAATCCTTTGGCCTCCTTCCCTACGTTATGGAGGGGTGCAAGCCTGACTGTTCACCTTTGCACATCCATCACGGCAAGCCTCTAGGCCTCCTGCTGTTGATATACTATGCTTCTTAAGAATGCAAGAAGAGATTGCAGGATCCTGTTCTCACAGTGGCCAGCCAGAAACCCACAAGAGCCCCTCTCCTCTCCTGTAAAGGTAAAGGGGTAAAGGGACCCCTGACCATTAGGTCCAGTCGTGGCCGACTCTGGGGTTGCGGTGCTCATCTCGCTTTATTGGCCGAGGGAGCCAGCGTACAGCTTCTGGGTCATGTGGCCAGCAGGACTAAGCCGCTTCTGGCGAACCAGAGCAGCGCACAGAAACACCGTTTACCTTCCCGCCGGAGTGGTACCTATTTATCTACTTGCGCTTTGACGTGCTTTCGAACTGCTAGGTTGGCAGGAGCAGGGACTGAGCAATGGGAGCTCACTCCGTCGTGGGGATTCGAACCGCCAACCTACGGATCGGCAAGTCCTAGGCTCTGTGGTTTAACCCACAGCGCCACCCGCAACCCTCTCCTCTCCTGTAGTTTCCAGCAACTGATATTCAAAAACATTGCTACCTCCAACTGTAGAGGCAAAGCTATTGCACTCGCTCCCGGTGGAGTATCAAGTCAGATTTAAGGTGCTGGTTTTGACCTTTAAAGCCCTTTGTGGCTTAGGGCCCTTGTATTTACGGGACTGCCTCTCCTGGTATGCCCTGCAGAGGACCTTAAGGTCCATGAATAATCGTTGCTTAGAGGCCCTAAAGAAGTCAGATTATCCTCCACCAGGGCCAGGGCCTTCTCAGTGGTGGCTCCGACCTGGTGCGATGCTCTGTCCCATGAGACCAGGGCCCTGCAGGATTTAACTTCCTTCCGCAGGGCCTGTAAGACAGAGCTATTCTGCCTGGCTTTCAACTTGAACTTAGCCTGATCTTTTATTCCCCTTCCTTCCCTCCCCCTCCCCTTTTTGTGAAGATTACCCGCTCTGGGATCCCACAGCTATTTCTCCCCTGGTCTCCTCGCTGGCCCAAATAGGACTAATTTAGCCAGCTAGCCCTGGTGATCATCTACTGTTTATTGGATGGATTTCCCTCCTAAATTGATTTTTGAATTCTGAATATATTGTTATTCACGTTTTATATTTTATTTTATGCTGTTTTTTGTTGCATCAATTAAATGTTTTAAATTTGTTGTTAGCCGCCCTGGGCCTGGTTTTCTGAACCGGGAAGGGCAGGGTATAAATAAAAAATTATTACTATTATTATTTTCCATGAATTTGCCGAACCCTCTTTCAAACTCATCCAAATTGGTGGCCTTCACTGCAAGTTTTCCCAAAAAGCACAATGGCCCAAAGAAATTGGTGCTAGCACCATCGGCCCAACTTTGCTGTGTTAATTCACATTATGAATCAAAATGCATAGCGTCTCTTGCTGTGTTAGAATCATAGACTTGTAGAGTTGGAAGGGGTCTCCCAAAGGCCATCTAGTCCAACCCCCTGAAATGCAGGAATCTCAGCTAACAAATTTGTTAACTAACAAACGTGATGGAACAGGACATGATATTTCGATATTTCATTATTATTTTGACACCCCTCGTTTCTGCACTTTTCTTCTCTGCTCTCAATAAATATGAATTACAACCTGCCTTTCAGGGCCCGTTGCCCATCCAAGGCGAATTAATTCAAAGCAATAATAGCAATGCATAAAATAGCCATCAAATCCATTAATTTAGAAGAAGCATTAAAAAAAATCAAACAAGTTAAAGGATGTTTATGAAGGGGCTGTGCATATTTCCCTAGGAAGGGAGTTCCAAAGGTGTGGATCCACAACTGAAAAGCCACTGCCTTTGGTATTGTGCCATTTATCACATCGAGACACAGAACAGGTCCTCTGATGCTGATCTTAAAGTTCAGGCAGGCTTATATAGGTAATAATAATAATAATAATAATAATAATAATAATAACAACAACAACAACAACAACAACAACAACAACAACAACAACAACAACAACAACAACAACAACAACAATTTATTATATATACCCTGCCCATCTGGCTGGGTTTTCCCAGCCACTCTGGGCGGCTTCCAACAGAATATTAAAATACAATAACCTGTTCAACATTAAAAGCTTCCCTAAACAGGGAAGGTGATCCTCCAGATAACCAGGTCTCAAAAATCATCCAGGGATTTAAAAGTTAAAACCAGCACCATATTGGGGGGGGGGGGGTTGCTATTAAGAAAACACAAAACAATTTGAAAACCTATTCCCCACATGGCTTGACCAATGCCAGCAGACACTTGCCTTACCTTTCTGCTACTCGCTTGCATTTTTTAAAAACATCTAGCCTGTTGAAGAAGACTTCTGTGGAACTCCAAAGCTGGCATACTATTTCATGACTTGTTGGTTGGCCGAATTAAGTGCCTTGTTGTTCCTTGCTATCTCTCTGCGTGATCCAGTGAAAGTTAAAGAATGAAATGATAGGTAAAGGGTAAAGGGACCCCTGACCATTAGGTCCAGTCATGGCCGACTCTGGGGTTGTGGCGCTCATCTTGCTTTATTGGCCGAGGGAGCCGGCGTACAGCTTCCGGGTCATGTGGCCAGCTTGACTAAGCCGCTTCTGGTGAACCAGAGCAGCGCACGGAAACGCCGTTTACCTTCCCGCCGGAGCGGTACCTATTTATCTACTTGCACTTTTGACGTGCTTTTGAACTGCTAGGTTGGCAGGAGCAGGGACCGAGCAACGGGAGCTCACCCCGTCGCGGGGATTCGAACCGCCGACCTTCTGATCGGCAAGTCCTAGGCTTTGTGGTTTAACCCACAGTGCCACCCGCGTCCCTGTGGACCACGTCCCTGTGAAATGATAAACTCCCCCCAAATCCAGGACAGGACACATAGTGAGGCAAGGAAAAAGGGATGTCTCCTTTGTTCATACAGTCCTTTAGCTGTGATTCTTCCATACAGGGGGTTGGACTAGATGGCCCTTTAGGGTCCCTTCTGACTACAGTTCTGTGGTTCGGTTGGGAAATGCTTCTGTCCCAAGAGCTGAGCTTATAGGGGAGACCAAAATACGCCTCGTACGAAATCTGCTAAGTGCGCATTAAAAACAGCAAAGCCTGTTTTGCCCTCTGCCTAATCCCTTCTGTGCCAGCCTGCCGCCGTGCCCCCGTTTGAAATTTCAGCCGCGGGCCTCTGGCAGAAACCCGCTTTTGGGGAAAGAGAAAGGTTTTCCCTGGCTCACTGTTGCTCGAGAGGCATTAGCGGGAAAGGTCAGGCCGTGAGAAGCGGCCCTTATGATCTCATTTCTGAGAATGGACCCAGAGGGAGCGCAGAGAGGGAGGGAAAGAGAGGGGTGAGGGGGAAAACTCCACCACTGGACAATTTGAGATCAGGAGTGGTGGCCAGAGGGCCTGCAGAAATTGATCTGCACCTCCAAAACTGATAGGGGCTGCAGGGTCCACAGGGGTGGCGGCAGAACTCCCCAAATTCCCAGCTTTCGTTTAAAAACAAAGAATAAAACACAGCCAGGGTTGTGGAGTGTTTTTGCAGCATTTCTCAAACTTGGGCCTCCAGCGACTGTTGGACTACAACTCCCATCATCCATAACCACAGGCCATGCTAGCTAGGGATGATGGGAGTTGTAGTCCGGCAACAGCTGGAGACCCAGGTTGGGGGAAAAGCCACTGGATTAGAGTGTCTGATTAGGACCTGGGAGACTATAGAGTTCACTTCCCCACACGGCCATGAAGCTGATGGGAGTTGTAGTCCAAAACATCTCCAAGGCGCTGAAGGTGGCAGGCGTGGTTCTCCTCCTACCCATTTTATACTTACAGTGAGGGAGGTGAGGCTTAGAGTGAGCAGCTGGCCAACGGCCGACCAATGAGCTTCATAGCTAAACTGGGATTTAAAAAAAATTATTGATATTTATTCAAAAATGTACAAAAGTTGATGCTCATTGCAAAACATATTTTTATAGTACACCACTTAATCTAGTTAAGAACAAAGGAAAAACGGAAAAAAGGAGAGACCGAAAGACAGAGAAAACAAAAGAAGAGGCGGAGAGATAGATTAAAGGACTTCCGCTTCTCTGTCCTGAAGCTAAATATAGTATCCAACTCATTAAAACCAAACCACTCTATCTCTTGTGAAACCAGTATTTTTTCAATCTTCAAATACCAAAATAACAGGTTTTCTTGTTCATGAAAAAAGCCCATGGGAAGTTTCCAATCCTGAATATATGTCAATAATGATTTTTCTCTCTATTTAAGCATGTTAACTTTGCCATCTCAACCGAGTCCAATAGCTTTTCACCAGCCGTTCCTCTATAGTGGGTATCTTTCCACCATGGCTCAGTCGGGATTTGAACCCTCAGCCCAATCTTCTAAGCACTACACCGCACTAGCTTTCGGAGGATAGCTTGCAGAGACTTGGCTTGTGAGTCAGAGCCGCGTGGGAGCTCCGCAACGCAGCTTAGCAGCCTCCCAAGACCTCGCCCTGCGTTGTAACCCAGCCCTGAAATTTTGCTCTTCTCCTCTGCCCCTGCCTGGGCCAGCAATCTGTGTCCCCTGAGCTCCTCCGTAAAGGTTGGCTGTGCTCACTGACCACTTGCCAAGTATGACTTGGCCGTGGTTGCAAAGGCAGCCGAGGGAAATCCTGTATTAATGCACTCAGGGCGTATTTGGAGCTAGAAACACATTAGCGCTTCCTGCAGCCTCGCTTTCCCTCTCCCCCCTCCGTCTTCAGAGAAGTGCTGCACAAGTCCCATCTATGCAACAGCTGGCCAGGAAGCGATACACAAACACAAACACACACACACAGACACACACACACAAAAAAGTGATTTCATTGAGTCCACTGTCTGCCAATCTCTTACCCAGCCAAATCTGAGGTGTTGGTACGAACATAATAGCTCGGGCAGCTGGGTTACTTGAGAGACCACCTTGTTCCTTAAATGTAATTAATCAGTCCATCAATTACGTCCCACCTTTTCCCCCAGATGGGGGCTCAAGGCAGCTTGAACAAAGTAAAAATAAATGCCGATAAAAATACAAAAAAGCTAACGACGCATAAAAGGGAAGGGTTTAAAAGCAAAAAGCCCAGTGTGGGAGGGGTACAAATTATTGTTATTATTATTATTATTATTATTATTATTATTATTAATATTGGATCAGAACCATGTAAAAAACAAATCTGTTAAAATACAGAGAGTAAAACAGCACTATTTGAAAGCCCTTTCCTGAAAAAAAGAGTTCCCATTCCCAAAGGCCCATTGGAATAAGAAAGGCTTTACCTGCTGGTGGAAGGAAAAGGAGGGAGCCAGTCTGACTTCTCCAGGGAGGGAGTCCCAGAGTCTAGGAGCAGCCACCAAGAAGGCCCTATTCTGCATCCCCACCAAGCATGCTTGTGGTGGGACCGAGAGAAGGGTCTCCCCTGAAGATCTCAGAGCCCAGTTTGTATATACCCAGGACTAACTGCGTTCTGCAGGAGATGGCCTCCTAAACTCACTGGATGTTAACTTGGAGCCGGGCTTTTAGGGAGGTTGTCCTGGTACTACGGAATACCATTTCTGTGAGATATGACAGGACAGGCACCTATCAATCAATCAATCAATCAATCAATCAATCAATCTTTATTATGGTCCAGAGACCGAACAAATAGTTACAAAGCAATGTACAATTCAGACAGCCTACCTCCAGGTTAAACAAGCATTTTGTTCAGACTTAAAGATAGGGATCATTGGTTCTTGCAACCACCGATACCGGTCTTCCAATAGGAACCTGACATAGTGAGCCTCTGATTTTCCCGTATTTATCTGCACTCTGGAAATAACCGAAGACACTTTTGTTTCAACAAGCTTTTCCAGGTTTTTTGTCCCTGTTCTTTAACCTATCCCCACCTGTTTCTTGTACCGTTTTTGAAACAATTTCTCCCCCTCCTCCCCAAAATCAGAGGAACAGTGCCTGTACATTTTGACTGATTGATTGATTGATTGGATTTCCCTCCCACCCTTGTCTCCAAGGACCTCAGTGTGATGTACATGGTTCTCTCCATTCATTTAATCAAAACAACAATCCTGCGAGGTAGACTAGGAGGAGAGACAGTGACTTGCCCCAGGTCAGTTAGTGAGCATCATGGCCGAGTGGAGATTCGAACCCCAGTCTCCCAGGTCCTAGCCTAACACGCTGACCACTACACCACACTTCCCCTCTGCTCCAAAACATTGCAGAGGGAAGCTGGCAGTTGACACCACCAGCCCCTGGACTGACAGGCAGGCGAGGCTGGTTGAGAGCAGGCTGAGATTGACAGGCCAGCGCTCCACTTGCCCTGACGGGACCCGCCTTCACTTGCTAGAAATTATAATGAACACAAAGCAAGGTTTTGCTCCATCCTTTCTGGAGGGCAAATCCCAGAGCTCTCCCAATCCTTTCTTTGCTTTCATAAACTCAGGAATCAAGAGTTGGATGAAAGAGGGAAATCTATGCACCCCAAAGAGGCAACTCCACTAATAATAATAATAATAATAATAATAATAATAATAATAATAATAATAATTTATACCCCGCCCATCTGGCTGGGCTTCCCCAGCCACTCTGGCTGACTTCCAACAAAATATTAAAATACAATAGTCTATTAAAAATAAAAAAATTCCTTTCAGTAGCACCTTAAAGACCAACTAAGTTAGTTCTTGGTATGAGCTTTCGTGTGCATGCACACTTCTTCAGATACACAGAATAGTCTATTAAACATTAAAAGCTTCCCTAAACAGGGCTGCCTTCAGATGTCTTCTAAAAGTCTGGTTGTTGTTTTTCTCTTTGACATCTGGTGGGAGGGAGCTCCACAGGGCGGGTGCCACTACCGAGAAGGCCCTCTGCCTGGTTCCCTGTAGCTTGGCTTCGCACAGTGAGGGAACCGCCAGAAGGCCCTCAGAGCTGGACCTCAGTGTCCGGGTAGAACGATGGGGGTGGAGACGCTCCTTCAGATATACTGGACCGAGGCCGTTTAGGGCTTTCAAGGTCAGCACCAACACTTTGAATTGTGCTCTTTGAATTGTACTTAGGATTGATCCCCAATATTTGCAGCTGAAGTTGGCTCAGAGAATGCTGGGAGGGGAGGTTTGAATGAGGCTCGCTGCTCTTTGCTCCTGTTGGCAGCGACTCAGAAGGGGCAGGACAGGAACAGGAGGCAAGTCCGGGCCGTGAGCTTCAAGAGAGCAAGGCAAGCTACAACGGAGTCATTGCCTTTCAGCTGAACCACATAATAATAATAATGGCATACATCATTCTCCACCTCCCCATTTTATTGTCACAACGACAACCCTGTGAGGTGGGTTAAACTGAGAGTGAGTGACCAAGCTGGGGTAGGTCACCAAGCTGGGGTAGTGAACTGATGTGGCCAAGGCAGGCCGAAGTATCTCTTATGTACAAAATTGCCTGACACCAAGTCTTAATCTGTGCACCTTCCTTAGCCATGCGGAATCTCTCTCAGACGCAAGGGCCACATTAATTTTTAAGGGAATTTCCAGGGGCCGCATGCCAGTGGAAGGCTAGAGGAAAGATCAGGCAAAGCAAAAAATGTGTTTTGTGTTGTGACGTCACACACCTCTGTCCAGGCAAGCCAGAGGCATTCTCAGAATTCAAGGATGCAACAATGGGGACTAGTCGCTTGATGTTTCTGTTTGATCCCTTCTCTCTTTTTTTGTAGTTTTTCAACATAACATTTTCAACAATAATTAAACATATTTTTGCATCTTATACATTTTTTTTGACATCCATCAATCACATCTGAAATTTTTCCAATCTAATTACCTAATTTACATTTCTTATCTTCACTATTACATTTAAATCTCATAACTAATATCTCTCTTCTTTCTCTTCTTTGCAATCTTTCATATATTTCTCCTTACAAAACTAGCGCAATTTGTTGATTACAGTTGCTCTTCAAATAATTCGTGTATTTCTTCCAATCTTCTGTAAATCTCTGGTCCCGCAGGTTTTGAATCCGTCCTGTCATTTTATCCAATTCTGCGTAGTCCATTAATTTTGTCCTGTTTGATCCCTTCTCTGTCGTCAAGACCGTCCAGGAATTCAGAGTCATCTTCCCAGTAACATAGCTATAGGGTGGAAACATGGTGTCACTGGCAAAGTGAGAAGGCTGTCAGATATCCTAAGAATGTTTATCCTTCATCCAGCTCCTTCTAGGACAATGTTTGCAGATGACTTTGTTCTTTCAAAGCGCTGATTGCACGAGGCCACATCATAAACCCAAACAACGTAATTAGCCTTCCTGGCACGCGGCAAGAAGACGTCCAGAAACCACGTCATGCGACCAGTTCAAAACATGTTGCGTTGGGAAGAATGAGCTCTTGCCTCTGGCCATGGGGAGGAAAGGGTGTTGAAGGATGCCCATCACTCTCCCTTTCCCTTTGAAGTCTCCTCTTACCGTAACTTGGGGACTTTAAAAACAGGTTCTCCTTCCTTCCTGTGATCACTTAAGAGCTCCTGAGGAGGCGGGAAGAGGAGCCTGTGAGTTCTGCGAAGCTGAGATCAGAGATACCCATTGCAAAACCCAGCCGGTCTGGGTACAAAGTCCTTCTGCAGCAGGGGATTGCAGGATCGTATCATGTAACCCTCACCCACCCGTAGAGCTGATAGCAGTTTGATGTGTGTCTCTGCGTGAATTTAGTTACGGATAGGTAGCCGTGTTGGTCTGCCATAGTCAAAATAAAATAAAAGAATTCCTTCCAGTAGCACCTTAAAGAACTTCTTGGTATGAGCTTTCGTGTGCTTGCACACTTCTTCAGATAGTTCAGTTGGTCTTTAAGGTGCTACTGGAAGGAATTCTTTTATTTTGCGTGAATTTAGTTGAGCAAATGGGATGGAAGGAAAGGGTTAAACACACACACACACACACACACACAGTGTCACAATCCCCACAATACACAGGAGTTTTTGAGTTTTTAAACAAACAAACAAAAACCACCGGTCAAAGCAATCATGGGTCTTGCACTTTTTATATCCTCCAAATTCAGGGAAGACAGGAGTAAGAGAAAGATATATATAAATCTGTCAATTTTGGTTTCTCTCTCTTTTAATTTCCAATCCTAACACCATTTTCTTCAATCTTAAATTCAGCCTTGAACTATTTTCTGCATGAGGTTTTTTTTTTTAAAGAAGTTTTCAGAAAAAGTAACCTGCATTTTATTCTCTTAACAAACAACCGGAACTGAACGGAGCTCAGTTCTGGCACCTCTCAGGTAGGGGCCATTGCTATTCTAAGAAAACAAGGGAGGCGTTCATAGTGAACTCCAGCATCTCTTTTTCTAGAAAAATAGCACTGAGAATAGCTCTTCTGGATCAGGCCAGTGGCTCATCTCATCCAGAATTCTGTTCTCACAGTGGCCAACCAAAAGCCTGTGAGAAACCTACCTATTTGTGTGTGGTTTTGCCCAACAAATTTTCTCCCGCTTGGACTACTGCAATGCGCTCTATGTGGGGCTACCTTTGAAGGTGACCCAGAAACTACAACTAATCCAGCTAGACTGGTGACTGGGAGCGGCCGCTGGGACCATATAACACCAGTCCTGAAAGACCTACATTGGCTCCCAGTACGTTTCCGAGCACAATTCAAAGTGTTGGTGCTGACTTTTAAAGCCCTAAACCTCCTCGGTCCAGTATGCCTGAAGGAGCGTCTCCACCCCCATCATTCACTAAGGTCCAGCTCCAAGGGCCTTCTGGCAGTTCCCTCGCTGTGAGAAGCCAAGCTACAGGGAACCAGGCAGAGGGCCTTCTCGGTGGTGGCACCTCCCCTTTGGAACACCCTCCCATCAGATGTCAAGGAAATAAACAACTACCTGACTTTTAGAAGACATCTGAAGGCAGCCCTTTTTAGTGACGTTTTTAATGTTTGATGTTTTGTCGCATTATTATTATTATTCTGTTGGGAGCTGCCCAGAGTGGCTGGAGAAACCCAGCCAGATAAGCGGGGTATAAATAATGAATTATTATTATTATTATATGGAGGGGCTCTCAGCATTAACACCCCGACAGATTTTCTTCTCCATTAGATCCAGCACAGAGCAAAAAGGCCTTTGTGTCTCCAGCTTCCTGCCTGTTTCCAGCTCAGGTCTCACACATACACTGGGTCTTGTCCTTCCATCTAGCACCTAGGTGAGTTGGGTGGAAGAAATGCCCACCCATTCACCTGTTATAACTCTTGCAACATGGCACATTCTTTTGGGATGCTGAAGAGGACATTTAAGTGGCCAGTTAAGGCCAGTGTCTTACAAAGAAATTTATCTGACTATTTCAGCAATGGAAATCCCCTGTTAGATTCTAACCCTTTCTGGGTATAGGACCCCAAATACGATAAAATACGATAATATGATACTCCTTATAGTCATTGTCCCATTTGTTGTTGTTTAGTCGTTTAGTCATGTCCGACTCTTTGTGACCCCCTGGACCAGAGCACGCCAGGCACTCCTGTCTTCCACTGCCTCCCGCAGTTTGGTCAAACTCATGCTGGTAGCTTCGAGAACACTGTCCCACCATCTCGTCCTCTGTCGTCCCCTTCTCCTTGTGCCCTCCATCTTTCCCAACATCAGGGTCTTTTCCAGGGAGTCTTCTCTTCTCATGAGGTGGTCGAAGTCTTAGATCCTCAGCTTCAGGATCTGTCCTTCCAGTGAGCACTCAGGGCTGATTTCTTTCAGAATGGAGAAGTTTGATCTTCTTGCAGTCCATGGGACTCTCATAGAGAGCAACATACAGAACAACAAAATTGAAAAATCTACATAAGACATTCAAAACCCAAGAAGCCTGCTATTCCAGCTGTCTCAATCTGGTTAGCCCCCTAAAAACTCTGATGCCCCATTTTTAAATTCAATATACTCCCATACAGACTCCTTACAATGCGTTTAAAACCAAAATTGCATTTGGGTAGAAATTTCCAAGAACTGGAAGTGACTCAGGGAATCATCTAGACTGACCCCACCAAAACCACAACAGTTTGTTAACTTGCCGCCCACTCCACGGTTGGCACTGTAAGGAGCTATGGGTACGGACCCTGCCTCATATTGTCAAATCCTGTCCTGACTCCCACCCCACTGACCAGAGAGTGCAGACATTCCTGTTTGACCCCCTGTGACTCCCCAGATGCTGTTGAGGGATGGAAAATTCTTCCCAGACTTCCTCAGAGATCAGCTTACTGCTGGGTTGGAGCCTAAGGATCAATGGGTCTAATTTTAGCCAGAAGCCATGATCTCTGCTGGATACAAATATCTACTTTCTTCATTTAAAAACACACCCACTCTCCAAGGCCCATTGACTCAAAAGCATCCAATGCATCTCCTTGTCTGCAAGACGGACAAAGAAATCTGGGCGTTTGGTGTGCTGATTTAAAATTTACTAAGTCAGCAGGGGCTTGTCTGCATTGATTGGGAACAATCAGAACGCTCTTCTGCACACAACTGATAGATAAACTATAGAAGTGGAAAGCTTGGCCCCAGCAGGAGCAAATAAGAAGTAGTTAACTTATGGAACTCACTGCCACAAGATTTGTTGAGGACAGCCACTAACTTGGAATATGTAGGTTGTTTTTGTTTTTTTTGAAGGACTAAACAATAGTTAATGAACAATAATAATAATAATAATAATAATAATATTAATAATAATAATACTAATTTATTTATATCCCGCCCTCCCCAGCCAAAGCTGGGCTCAGAGCGGCTAACAACAATAAAAGTAACACAGCATTCTAAAATAAATTAATTTTAAAATCAATTCAAAATCAAATTAATGGCAACCATTGGGCTAGAGTTCTGTGAGGATTACCAAAGGAGGGGGTCAGGCTGTGCCTTGGCCAAAGGCCTGGTGGAACAGCTCTGTCTTGCAGGCCCTGCGGAAGGATGTCAAGTCCTGCAGGGCCCTAGTCTCATGTGACAGAGCATTCCATCAGATCGGGGCCAGTACTGAAAAGGCCCTGGCTCTGGTTGAGGCCAGCCTAACCTCCCTGTGGCCCGGGACCTCCAAGATGTTTTTGTTTGAAGACCGTAAGGTCCTTCGTGGGACATACCAGGAGAGGCCCGTAGGTAAGAGGGTCCTAGGCCATATAGGGCTTTAAAGGTTAAAACCAGCACCTTAAACCTGACCCTGTACTCCAGTGTTTCCCAAACGTTTTTGGGCAACGGCACACCTGTTTACTGAAAAAAAATCTCGCGGCACACCACCATTAAAGCCCCGCCCCGTGACGTCAGCGCGCAGCGTCACGCCGGGAGGGACGCACAAAAGTGAAAGTTTTTTCCCTCGGCAGCTCCTCGAAAGGCTTCTCTCAGCTGCGCTCACTCTGCCTCGGAGAGGATTTCCCCTCCGGTCCCATGCGTTCGTTTGGGGCATCGCTCCGGCTGCTCCCTCTCCCGCCGCGCAGGAGCGATGCCTCTCTCTGGCTCTCCCTCCGCGCAGGCTGAGGGAGGGAGGGAGGGGCGCGTGTGACCCGTCTCTGCTGGGAGACCAAACCCAGCGAGGCAGAGTCGCGCGGAGGCGCCCAGGCAGCGCTGCCGGCTGCGAGGAGGAGCGCCAGGCAGCAGCAGGAGGCGCGGCCTCTCCTCGCCGCCGCCACCCCGCCTCTCGCCGCCCGACTCGCCCGCCTCCCTCCAGGCATCTCGCGGCACACGAGGCAACGTCTCACGGCACACTCGTGTGCCGCGGAACTCCGGTTGGGAAACACTGCTGTACTCCACCGGGAGCCAGTGCAGCTGGTATAGTACCGGATGAATGTGATCTCCCCATAAGGCGTCTCGCCGCGGCATTCTGCACCCGCTGGAGTTTCTGGGTCAGTCTCAAGGGCAGCCCCACGTAGAGCGAGTTACAGTAATCCAGTCTGGAGGTGACCGTCGCGTGGATCACAGTGGCTAGGTCAGGGCGAGAGAGGTAAGGAGCCAGCTGCTTAGCTTGGCGGAGATGAAAAAATGCCGCCTTTGTTATAGCTGCAATCTGCGCTTCCATGGAAAGGGAGGTATCAAAGATTACACCCAAACTCTTAACGGACGGTGCTGGCACTAATTGTACCCACCACAATGCGATGACACCCAGCTTCTGTGTAAGGCTCAGGAGCAGGCTGGACCAGATCTTCCGATCAATAGCCAATCTCATCGCCTCTGGAGGAGACTGAACGCTGGACAGCAAAAACAAAATTCCTCACCGCACCCCGCCGGGCAGACTGCACAGAACTCCCCGGCTGTGGGACGGCAGCTTACACCCTAGATCACTTTCCCTCGCACCTGTTGGCATCTCAGAGATTGGGTTTCGGAGTAAGGAATGAGGACAGAGGCCCTTCGCTCCCCTGCCATCAGGAATCCTTCATTTCCTGGGGCCTAGATGGTTGCAGGCAATTTCTTTCGCAGGGAATTTTTCAGAGTTTATTTGTGTGCTACGGGCCTGGGGAAAACCCCTCTAGAGAGAGGAATGCAGTTTTGCGTAATAATTATTTAAAGTCCAGTTTTGCAGGTTGACCTGGAAGCTCATAACTCAGCCACCAACTCTTTGGAGGACCCCGAGACAAGTCAGGCAGTTTTCCTCATCTGTAAAATGGGCGTGTTAACCTACTATCATTGCTCTGTGTTGTCCTTCTGCCGACCTCGACCTCTGTCTTGCCTTATTCGTATTTTACACTGTGTCCTTTTGCTTCTTCGTATGTTTTATTACACATAAACCAAACCTCTTGTCCTTTCTGATCTGAAGAAGCCTTCATGTGAGTAATAATAATAATAATAATAATAATAATAATAATAATAATACCCCACCCATCAGGCTGAGTTTCCCCAGCCACTCTGGGTGGCTCCCAACAGAATATTAAAAACATGATAAAACATCAAACATTAAAAACTTCCCTGAACAGGGCTGCCTTCAGATGTTTTCTAAAAGTCCGATAGTTGTTTATTTCCTTGACATCTGATGGGAGGGCGTTCCACAGGGCGGGTGCCA
The DNA here is from genome assembly GCF_965112155.1 of Podarcis liolepis. Classification (NCBI taxonomy): domain Eukaryota; kingdom Metazoa; phylum Chordata; class Lepidosauria; order Squamata; family Lacertidae; genus Podarcis; species Podarcis liolepis. The sequence goes on along the minus strand of NC_139559.1, from coordinate 4,851,074 downwards.
CCACCAAGAAGGCCCTCTGCCTGGTTCCCTGTAGCTTCACGTCTTGCAGGGAGGGAACAGCCAGAAGGCCCTCATCACTGGACCTCAGTGTCTGGGCTGAACGATGGGGTGGATATCTCGTGATATGTCCCAGGCCAGTAGGGAGATGATTTGCAAGCACAATTCAAAGTGTTGGTGCTGACCTTGAAAGCCCTAAACGGCCTCGGTCCAGTATAGCTGAAGAAGCGTCTCCACCCCCATCATTCTGCCAGGACACTGAGGGCCAGCTCCGAGGGCCTTCTGGCTGCAAGAAGTGAGGTTACAGGGAACCAGGCAGAGGGCCTTCTCGGTAGTGGCGTCTGCCCTGTGGAACGCCCTCCCAGCAGATGTCAAGGCAATAAACAACTATTTTACTTTTAAAATACAACTGAAGGCGGCCCTGTTTAGGGAAATTGACACTGTATTGTTTATAATATTCGGTTGGAAGCCGCCCAGAGTGACTGGGGAAACCCAGCCAGATGGGCAGGGAATATATAAATATATTATTATTATTATTATTATTATTATTATTATTATTATTATTATTATTATTATTACAAAGCTAAAGAAAGGATACTGACAGACACCCTTCAGTCTCATAGGACTAAAATCAGCCGTGATTCCTGCATTGCAGACGGTAGGACTAGAAAACCCTTTAGCGCCCTTCCAAGTCTATGATTTTACCTCAAAGTGCATGGAAAAGGGGAAGAAAGGCTTCCACCACGCCCACAAGAATTCCACTGAAATTTTCTCTCTCTCCTGATGCTTTTTAAAATGCTGTTTCCGTTCTCCTTAATTGGCGGCGAATGGTGAAAATAAAACGCCGAATGCCTATCTGATGCAGCAGTTGTCCTGACGTCACTGAGGAGTGGGAAGGGAGGAAGACCAGAACTGTGCCACATAGAAGGACGAGCGCCGAAGGAGGAGGTGGTCCCTGGGAGAAGGGTAGGATTCTGGCAGCCAAGCTGTGAGTCACTCAGCCTTGCAGTCATCCTCTGAGCTCCTGAGTCACGGATCATCCTGCCACCCTGCCTTATTTTGGGAGAGGCAGGAGAAGAGAGAGGTGCCACCCACAAGACAACCCTGAGTCAGAATTCCACCCTACACAAACCCCCCACATATCCATAGGATCTCTTGGGGGGCAACTTTCCGTCTTCCATATTATGTAATCAAAAGGTACATTTAATAGTACAGTCGTACCTCGGGTTACAGACGCTTCAGGTCACGTTTTTTCGGGTTATGGGCATGTCGAAACCCAGAAGTACAGGAACGGGTTACTTCCCGGTTTCGACGGTTGTGCATGTGCAGAAGCGCTAAATCATGCTTTGCGCATGCGCAGAGGCGCCGAATCGCAACCTGCACGTGCACAGACGTGGGGCTGCGGGTTGTGAACGCTGCAAGTTGCGAACGTGCCTCCCACACGGATCACATTCGCAACCCGGGCATCCACTGTAGTCATAATAACAAGGCTAATCTATGCTTAAAGCACGGCCATTATTTTAACAATATTATTGTTATTAATTATTATTTATTTGGAAATAAACTAAATCACACACACACACACACACAATATTTTCTCTCCTGTTTCTCCTTCCTCCCCCCCCTCAGTCGCCCACTCCCATCCTTTAACGCCTCGTGAGTAAATCCAGGGAATATGGGTTTTAGCGGAGTCCTTTAAATAACGCAGATGAAATCCAGACCTTCAGGCATGGCCAAAATTGGTCCTCCAGCTGTTTTGGGACTACAACTCCCATTATCCCTGACCACTGGTCCTGTTAGCTAGGTATGATAGGAGTTGTAGTCCCAAAACAGCTGGAGGGACAAGTTTGGCCATGCCTGTCAGAGAGCAAAGAAAACCCTAAGGGAACTTTGCGAGTAAACGGGTCAAGAAGAGTGTGTAACGTGAAGGGGGGAAAGAGAGGGGCTATGTCTTTCTTGGTTCAGGTCTGGTAGAAAGCAGGAAGACACTCAACAACACTTACAGGAGGTAAATTCCCTCAGAACTACACAGCCAGTCAGAGCCAACCATGAGTTACCTCAGCAAGGATCATGCCATTCTGATTGGCTGCGAGGGGTGACCTTCACCGCCCTCTTGGTTGGTTAGAATTAACCCTTAGGTTACTAATGGAATGATCTCTGTTGCTGCACTTCCAACAGAAACAGCTTTGGAAGGAAAGGAGGGGAGAGACGCAAATTCCTCTTGGTTCTAGTTCCTCCTGCTCCTGCTAGCTGCTTTTGAAGGAAGTAGACAAGAGAGGGGAGGGGGGAAAGAAAGCATTTGTTGCTTGAAAGAGCAGGCTAGACCACTATCTCTCAAGTAGGATGTGCTGGGCCCGGGGGTTAACCCGAGCAACGCGGTCCAGGTCCGGTCCCGAATCCAAGGATTCCGCTAGGAGTCAGTCCGACAGGGCCAAGGCAGGACACGAGGCAGGAAACCAGGCTAGGTCAGGCACAGGGTCTCAGACAGGTTCCAGCAAGCAGCAATGTTGTTCCTGCAACCTGGGGTAGGGTCCGACAGCCTTTTATCTTTGTCGGGGTAACAGCCGGTCCTCATCCCCCGGCGACTCACCTCCCTGTCTTGCCCAAAGGCGAGCACTCCTCCTGCGAGTACTCAGGTCTCTCCTTCTCTCCAACCTTAGTCTCTGCAGCTCGGGAGATGTCGGTGGGTGACTAGACCCAGAGGCCGCCTCAGCCTCCCCTGACCCAACTGGTAGTGGAGCAGCTGTAAGTGATGGCCCAGCTGAAGGCAATGAGGTAATCCCCACATCTGGAGCCAGGGCAGGATCAGGCCCCTGACTCGGCCCAACTGGTGTTTGTTGCAGGGGAACCTGTGCAGACTGATACCCTTCAGGATCAGGCCCCAGACTTGGTTCAGTTGATGCCTGAGGCAAAGGATCCAGTGCGGACTGAGACTCATCTGGTTCCGAGTCCGAGCCCCAGGCCATCACATAGGACCACTCTTGGAGATGTGCTCCACCTCACTATTCAAAAGGGCAAGCTGGAAAATTTGCCTGCACAAATGTTCTCAGGTGAAAGCTCCTCTGCACACCTGACCTAGCAGGCTGGAGGGATGTGTCTCTGTCTACATGTGAGTAAGCTTCCCCCTCCCCCCCCCCAGCTCACTGTTTCAACCTGCAAGGTGGTTAGATCATCTGCCAGGAGATCCACTTCTGAATAAATCTCTCCCCTCCCTGGTTTGTGGGTTGAAACAGCAGGCTGGGGTTTCCTGCTCATGATAAGGAGAGTCATCTTCAAAATATCTCAAGGGCTGTCACATAGAAGATGGAGACAACTCCCCCCCCCCCCCGCTCCAGAGGTTAGGACTTGAACCAATGGATTCTAGTTACAAGAAAGGAGATTCTGCTGGAAACATCAGGAAGAACTTTATGGCAGAAAGAGCTTCCATGGAACAGTTTCCCTTGGGAGGTGGTAATAACAATAACAATAAAACAATAACAATAATATTTTATTTATCCCCCACCCATCTGGCTGTGTTTCCCCAGCCACTCTGGGCGGCTTCCAGAAAAATAATAAAATGCAATAATTCATCAAATATTCAAAACATCCCTAAACAGGGCTGCCTTCAGATGTCTTCTAAAAGTCAGATAGTTGTTTATTTCATTGACATCTGATGGGAGGGTGTTCCACAGGGCGGGCGCCACTACCGAGAAGGCCCTCTGCCTGGTTCTCTGTAACCTCACTTCTCGCAGTGAGGGAACCGCCAGAAGGCCCTCGGTGCTGGACCTCATTGTCCGGGCAGAACAATGGGGGTGGAGACACTCCTTAAGGTATACTGGGCCGAGGCTGTTTAGGGCTTTCAAGGTCAGCACCAACATTTTGAATTGTGCTCCGAAACGTACTGGGAGCCAATGTAGGTCTTTCAGGACCGGTGTTATGTGATCTCGGCGGCCGCTCCCAGTCACCAGTCTAGCTGCCGCATTCTGGTGGACTCCATTTCAGCGAAGGTCTTTAAACAGCGACTTTATCCTGTAGTAGCAATTCCTTCATCATAGCGGGTTGGACTAGATGACCACCGAAGGTCCCTTCCAACTCTGCAAGCCTATAATTCTACAACTGGCCAAGGTTGCCACCCTAAATGCCCGAGTGGAGGATACGAACCCTGGTTTCCCAGGCGCTAGTCCGGCACTCTAACCACTGTGCCACGCTGCCTCTCAGAAATTCTCGGCAGATAAAAAGAAACGAGTTGCAGGCAGACCTACAGACCCAACATTGGCCTCCCTCCACATCTTTTATCTCGGCATCCGGAGCCCGTCAGTTTTCCCTTTTCATCGCTTTGCAATCTCAAGTCAGCTGCGTGTTCTGAGCAGCGGGTGGAAAGTCAAGGGGCGGCGGGCGGGTGTCGTGCGCCCCCAAGAAGCAGCAGGACGTGTGGGCTCTGCGCTAATGCGCGTGCAATTATGATCTGTACGTTTTGGAGGAGCATCATTTCCACGTGACAGCTGGCAGCCGCCCCCTCCTTTGTCTCGCTCCCCTCCCCACGCAGGGGGCTGCTCATGTACACAGGGAAAAATGGGGGAGCCTGGGGGGTGTCGGGGGGGGGTTTAGGCAGTTGCTATAGCAGCCCCTGTGGGATGTGCGGTGATCACTCAGCCCATGCTGCCAGGCGCAAAGGCGGCACAAATCCATACGGATCCCCCGAGGCTACGCGTTATCTCCGCAAATCGCCAATCCGGGGCTGGAGTCGATGCAATTTTTTTAAAATATTGCCTCGGCTGAAGTGTGGCGGAAACATTAGGAATCGAAAGGCGACGGGCCTCTCAATCCTCTTGCATGACTTGGCCCGTTGTTGGCCTCTGAAAACCTACGGGTGCTTCTCTTCAGACGCTCGGATCCCGAATTTTAATTTATTTATTTATTTGGACTCTCTGGGGGAGCGGGGGCGTGGGTCTGTGTGTAGTTGGAGGTGGGGACGTGAAGGGTCAAAGACGTTCCCTCTTTCCCTTAATCACAGTGTCTCCAAATCGTAGTCCCCTGCATTGCTATTGCACGTGGAGGCCCCCCCCCTTGTGGGGTTCAGAATGCGACTTTATGCGTGGGGAGGGAAAGCTACTGTATTATTATTATTTATATCCTGCCTTTTCCCCAGATCAGAACTCCAGGCGCCTTGCACAAATTAAAACAACATGGATAAAATGCAAAAAAAGTAGAGCTAAAATCCTATAAGGATAACCGCTATAAAGTAATTGAACTTTAATGGAATTGAAACAATGGAGGATAAAAAAATCTATTAAAATACAGATAATAGAAACAGCACAGCACTTGGGGGCGCAGTCTTTACCTGTGGGTGGGAGGACAACAAGGAGGGAGCCAGTCTAGCCTGTCTGGGAAGGGAGTTCCAAAGGCTGGGGGCAGCCACTGAGAAGGCCCTGTCCCTCATCCCCACCAAACGCGGGGAGCAGGGAAAAGGCAGGCAGGAAAGGGTTAAGCATCCCTCCTCACTAGCTGTCTCTTGGCTCAATCTCCTTCCCTAAAGCTCTTCTTTTAAAGCAAAACATTGTGCTTGCATGTAATGGGTAGTTAATATAGCTGTGTATCAGCTGCGATTCCTGCATTGCAGAGGGTTGGTCTAGATGACCATTGGGGTGCCCTGCAGCTGTACATTTCTATGATTCTATGTGTAGTTGAGGCTAATTGGTGGTGGGGATGGGGCTGGCCTTTTAACCCTCAGATCTGCAGGTTGCACTTGTGAGCCAGGATCTGAACCCATGCTTTGAGCACTTGAGATCCTAATACAGTGGTACCTTGGGTTAAGTACTTGATTTGTTCTGGAGGTCCGTTCTTAACCTGAAACTGTTCTTAACCTGAAGCACCACTTTAGCTAATGGGGCCTCCTGCTGCCGCTGTGCGATTTCTGTTCTCATCCTGAAGCAAAGTTCTTAACCTGAGGTATTATTTCTGGGTTAGCGGAGTCTGTAACCTGAAGCGTCTGTAACCTGAAGCATATGTAACCTGAGGTACCACTGTAATAATAATCTTATAAATCTGACTTTCATCACCTGCCCTGTGGATTCCCCGTGTTGGCCTTTGACTTGAATTTTGACTTTGGGAGTTACCATACATTCTGGCCCATGTGCTCTGCAAATGCATTGATCCCTGGCAGAACCCCTGCTTTGAATGTAGAAGGTCCCAGGATAAATTCTCAGCATCTCTAGGTAGGGCTGGGAACATTCCATGCACGAAAGCTTGAAGAGCGCAGCTGCCAGTCTGTGCTGGCAATACTGAGCATTTGTTAGGTAAAGGGACCCCTGACTGTTAGGTCCAGTCGTGACTGACTCTGGGGTTGCGGTGCTCATCTCGCTTTATTGGCCGAGGGAGCCAGCGTACAGCTTCCGGGTCATGTGGCCAGCATGACTAAGCCGCTTCTGGCGAACCAGAGCAGCGCATGGAAACGCCGTTTACCTTCCCACCAGAGCGGTACCTATTTACCTACTTGCACTTTGACGTGCTTTCAAACTGCTAGGTTGGCAGGAGCAGGGACTGAACAATGGGAGCTCACCCCGTCGCGGGGATTCGAACCGCCGACCCGTGAAGCCAAAAAGATTTGGAGGGAAGTCACTTCTGGGAGCAGCACAATCCTCTCTGTGTTTCCTCAGAAGTAAGCTTCCTCCCTACTGTGGCGAGGGAAGTTCTTTGTCCTCTTCGGAGGAAGACAGCCTCAGCTGGGAGGTGTTAACAGGTTCCTTGACTTAAGAGGATCAGCCATTACAAAACAGGGAAGGGAACATGGAAACTTGAACTCGCTACTCAGGAAAGCCTCCCACCCTCCCAGGCGCAAGAACCCCTTAGTAGCTGTGATTCCTGCATTTCGGGGAGCTGAACCAGACAACCCCTTGGGTCGCTTACACCTCTACAGTTAGATGACTCTATTCTTCTTCTCCATGCAGTGGGTGTTAAACACTGTCACCTATTCCAACACCTATTAAAGCAGGGCTTTGGGTTGCACCATCAGGACCTCAATACCTTCCTTCAAATCAGAACCAGTGAAGGTGGTAAGGTCCTTTGTTGAGTGTCGGGAGGCGGTTGGAGGATGAATGGCGGCTAACAGATTGAGGTTGAATCCTGTCGAGACAGAAGTACTGCTCTTGGGGGACAGGGGGTGGGTGGGTGTGGGGGACTCCCTGGTCCTGAATGTGGTAACTGTGCCCCTGAAGGACCAGGTGCGCAGCCTGGGTGTCATTCTGGACTCACAGCTGTCCATGGAGGCGCAGGTCAATTCTGTGTCCAGGGCAGCTGTTTACCAGCTCCACCTGGTATGCAGGCTGAGACCCTACCTGTCTGTGGACTGTCTCGCCAGAGTGGTGCATGCTCTGGTTATCTCTCGCTTGGACTACTGCAATGCGCTCTATGTGGGGCTACGTTTGAAGGTAACCCAGAAACTACCACTAATCCAGAATGCGGCAGCTAGACTGGTGACTGGGAACCAGTGCAAGTAGATAAATAGGTACTGCTGCGGCGGGAAGGTAAACGGTGTTTCCATGCACTCTGTTTCCATCACGGTGTCCCATAGTGCCAGAAGCGGTTTAATCCTGCTGGCCACATGACCCAGAAAACTGTCTGTGGACAAACACTGGCTCTCTCAGCCTGAAAGCGAGATGAGCACCGCAACCCCATAGTCACCTTTGTTAACGGAGAAATCAGAGGGCTCCCTTGGACAAAAAACAAGGATACCAGCCAGGAATACCAGAGCAAAACAGCAGCCAGTAGGCTTGGTCTTTATTGAAGACTGTCGCGACAGGACTCCCACCTGCCACCAGGTGGAACAAGATGGAAGCCCCGAACAAAAAAGCCCCCAAACTTTTATTAGCTGCTAATCCCCATGTTACACCCCCCCCCAACTACATCACTCATACATCATGGTTACATCATGAAACGGGAGGTCTGGTGGCCGTAATCTGAGCATCCTGGACCCTGCCTTATGGTTCTCCTTGCCCTCCACCAAACACCCATCAAGTGTATCAAAAAAGATATTTACATTTATCTGTTTCCCAGCCAAGTTAATCACACCCTTTTGTCTTCATCTGGGTTTGTTATTTCTGGAATGGCTACCTGTCTGGCACTCAGGTATCAGGATGCCAGGGATTATCACTCAGGCAGAGGGGCTGCTGAGTAGCTGAGCTCACATGTCTATATGAATTTCTGAAGTTTTCCCAGTGAGCCAGTACATAGATACATTTATCAGTGAATTCTTACATTTGGTATCGTGCAGCAGAGGCCCTTTGAATAGATAGGAAGAAACTGTGATGAAGTGTTTTGTGGGGACAAATCACAAAAGTCACAAAAGCGATTGTGCTGATTTTGGTAGAGGGCCGCATGTGCATGATATCTGCTGGAGGGGCAACTCCCCGCAACCTATACATAAATTCCTGCAATGCCTTTGACTGGACCTAACCGTCCAGGGGTTCTTTACTTTTACCTTTACCTTACCATTGGGCTTTCAATGTGGCCAGGCATGTTCAGCAGCCTTTGACTCCTTTGTGCCAAAGGCTGAAACGATTATTCTCCTAGCAATGGAATTTATAGCTATGAACACCGCAGGCTACAACTGGACCCTCAGTGAAGACCCCCTCAGTTCCAGCGGCTGAACTAGTCTGGCCACATTGCGGCAGAACCTGATGCTTGCGACACCGTCCGTCAAGCCACCTGCCAGTGATCTATGGGAGACATGGAATGGTGTGCAAACCCCGGACTGGCCCAGGACATTTTCCTGGCATGCGGCGAGGGAGCAGATTCCTTTCCATAGGCAAAAGCTGACCAAGACTGACAGCTGAATCTTACTCCAACGCTGGCAATTGGGCAGCAGGTTACCTCTGGGGACACAAGGCAGGTTGCAGCGCATGTCACCGAGGTCCCACGCCCAGTAGACCGGCCAGCAGTTCCGTGCCGTGCGCCAGGTAGACCGGGAAGCCCCTCGATCTCTGGAGGAAGACCGGCAAGACCTAGCTTTCCTGGCCGGTAGACCGGAGGGGAGCCGAGGGCCAGGAGACCGGGAGACCGGGCAACGCCAGCCCCTCCGGCCGGTAGCCCAGGCTTTCCGAGGGCCGGCGCCCAGTAGACCGGACAGCGGTTCCGCGCCGTGCACTGTCCCCCAATACCTTGCTGGCAGCCCCAGCCTCCCAACCAACATAGGCCACCTGAGGCATTCGCCTCGCTATGCCTAATGGCAGAGCCGGCTCTGACCAGCTCGGATGCTTTCTAGCCACTTCTCAGTTTTGTGTGGGTGATTGGCCCCTGCTACAATTTTTTCCCCAACCTGCCCCCCCCCAGGTATTTTGGATTGCAACTTCCACCATCCCTGGCCTGGGTGAGTTGTGTATGTGAGGGGTGTTGATGGGACTGGTAGTCCCAAACTACTGGAGGGTGGCAAGTTGGAGGAGGGTGCCAGAAACAGGGAGGTGAAGCGTTCTGACCAGTAGGGGGCACTGTTGTTCCAGATCCGTCCCTCCAGCACCCCTTCTGGTCAGGATGCTTCTCACCTTCGGATATGTGTGTGAGTACATTGAATGGGAAAGATGGAGGGCACAAGGAGAAGGGGACGACAGAGGACGAGATGGTTGGACAGTGTTCTCGAAGCTACCAGCATGAGTTTGACCAAATTGCGGGGGACAGTGGAAGACAGGAGTGCCTGGTGTGCTCTGGTCCCTGGGGTCATGAAGAGTCGGACACGACTAAACGACTAAACAACAACACATTGAATGTTGATGCCAGATAGGATATGAGTTGAGTGTACGCTAGTCCCTGCTTGCACCTTTTTTTCTCTACACATGAGAAATCCACATAGCTCCTTGGGGGATGACAGAGATTAAAATAACCAGACAATAATATTAATAAACTGGGTGCTTTAGTGATGGCAGCCACAACAAGACCAAAGAATACCCATTTTTAAAATCTCAATAATAATAATAATAATTTTTATTTATACCCTGCCCTCCCCAGCCAAGACCGGGCTCAGGGCGACTAACACCAAATATAAAAACAATTGATTGAAATACAGCTTAAGAAACAAAATTAAAATACAACATTAAAACATTAAAATGCAGCCTCATTTCAGTGGAAACTCAATCAAAAACCTTTGGGGGGATAAAAACGTCAAGTCTTCACCATGGCTAACCATCCAAACTGGTCCTATGTGGGCCAGAAAAAAGCCAGGGAAGTCCCCAAATAGGAGTTACATCGCAGGAGGATAAAGGAAAAAAGAAAGAGTGGCAAGATTGTCCAAAATCCTCTTGTTCTTGTTTTTTAAAGGGTTTCCTATATTACAGCTGGGATAACTCAGTTGGGAGTGTTGAAATTTCAGAGTTTGGGGCTGAAGCCCCACGTTGGGCAAAAAGATTCCTGCATTTCAGGTTTGGGGCTAGATGATTCTCGTGGTGTCTACAGTTCAATTATAATGCCTGATTGGGAATCACTACCATCTCACTTGCATCTGATTTGAATTTCAGTTCAGCTCCAAATTATATTTCTGGCCTGCGGCGACCTCTAGTGGTGGGAGCTTTATTTGCACGCTCCAGTTGGGGTTGACTTTCCCGCAAGTTGAGTTTAACTTGGATGATCCAGTCCAGTGCTAGATTTACGCATAAGCTAAACAAGCTATAGCTTAGGGCCAGCTCTCTTGGGGACCCCCCAAAAAAATTAAAGAAAAAAACAGGATGTACATTTCCAAAACATAAGATAAAAATCATATAAAATAAAACCTACCTACAGCAACCGTGTTTTGTGTTGTGTAGGCTCCTAGGATGTAAGTCATGGGTCCCGCCTGCTAGCCTGCTCCCTATAATATCCCTGGTTTGCTCCTTTCTATATATAGGGTGCCTACATTCTGCATGGACTGGTTGCATGGCAACATGGGCAAATGGCTTTAGATACCTATTAAAGGTAAAGGTAAAGGGACCCCTGACCATTAGGTCCAGTCATGGCTGACTCGAGGGTTGCGGCGCTCATCTTGCTTTACTGGCCGAGGGAGCCGGCATATAGCTTCCGGGTCATGTGGCCAGCATGACTAAGCCACTCCTGGCGAACCAGAGCAGCGCATGGAAACGCCGTTTACCTTCCCGCCGGAGCGGTACCTATTTATCTACTTGCACTTTGATGTGCTTTTGAACTGCTAGGTTGGCAGGAGCTGGGACCGAGCAACGGGAGCTCACCCCATCGCGGGGATTCGAACTGATGACCTTCTGATTGGCAAGCCCTAGGCTCTGTTGTTTAACCCACAGTGCCACCCACGTCCCAGATACCTATTAGGTCCATCAATTACCATCTAGCATATATTCAACACAAAAAACAGTGGCAATTTGTTGTTGACAAAGGACAGCTGGACATATAAGGAGCCCCAGTACCTTCAGTAGCTTAGGGCCTCATCAAACCTAAATTCAGCCCTGCTTGGATCTGTTCATTGTGAAAATATATTTCAGTGCGAGCAAATGAGCATGGTGGGAGTGTCAGAATCCTGCATGTTGGATTCAGTAAACACCAGTGCGAGAGCTATAGGCATTAGGAGGAGTAAGGATCTACTGCAGACATAGGCGAACTCGGGCCTCCAGATGTTTTGGGACTACAACTCCCATCAGCTCCATCCTAAGGGAGCTGGGCATGTTTAGCCTGGAGAAGAGGAGGTTAAGGGGTGATATGATAGCCATGTTCAAATATATAAAAGGATGTCACATAGAGGAGGGAGAAAGGTTGTTTTCTGCTGCTCCAGAGAAGCGGACACGGAGCAGTGGATCCAAACTACAAGAAAGAAGATTCCACCTAAACATTAGGAAGAACTTCCTGACAGTAAGAGCTGTTTGACAGTGGAATTTGCTGCCAAGGAGTGTGGTGGAGTCTCCTCCTTTGGAGGTCTTTAAGCAGAGGCTTGACAACCGTATGTCAGGAGTGCTCTGCTGGTGTTTCCTGCTTGGCAGGGGGTTGGACTCGATGGCCCTTATGGTCTCTTCCAACTCTATGAGTCTATGATTCTATTCTATGATTCTATGATTCATTCCTAGCTAACAGGACTAGTGGTCAGGGATGATGGGAGTTGTAGTCCCAAAAACATTTGGAGGGCCGAGTTTGCCTATGCCTGATCTACTGGATCTCCCTACACAGTCACTCAGCCCAAGCAAAGATGTTGTCTGACCCACAGGCTGTGGGTCTCCTCTTTTGCTTGGATGCCAAGCTCACATGGTGAAAATGTGAATTTCGTTGAAAAAATGGCTCCTTCCTCTTTCTGTCCCCTATTAATAGCATTCGCCCTAAGGTGGGTTTCAGCAATTAAAACGCATTGAAAACAATTTTCTGGGGAATGATCTATAATGAATTGAAGAAAATGTTCAAGATAACTTTTAGTAAAAAAACCCAAAAAACTAGAAGCTTTTCTTCTAGGGATAATACCAAAAGACAACGATAATAATAATAATAATTGTTTATGTATGCTACAACTGTAGCTAGAATGGTTTTTGCCCAGAGATGGAAAGAAGATGCAGTACTAACCAAGAATGAGGGGCTGATTAAATTAATGGATTATGCTGAAATGGCAAGATTAACAGGTGTAATAAGAAACCAAGAAGAAGAAAACATTATCAAAATTTGTGGAATATTTGAAAAATTATTGTATGCAAATAAGTTCATTAGCATGGTAAAACAGGGTAAAACAAGCAGTTAAACATATTATCAAGATATGGGTAGGTAGCCGTGTTGGTCTGCCGTAGTCGGAACAAAATAAAAAAATTCCTTCCAGCAGCACTGTAGAGACCAACTACGTTTGTTATTGGTATGAGTTTTCATGTGCATGCACACTTGGTATCTGAAGAAGTGTGCATGCACACGAAAGCTCATACCAATAACAAACTTAGTTGGTCTCTAAGGTGCTGCTGGAAGGAATTTTTCCAGAAACTGAAAAGTAACTTAAAAATTGTTTAATGTGAAAATGCAGCATAAAACATTGAAATTAAAAAGAAACCACAAAAGGTGGGGGTGGTGGAAGTCAAATATATGTGTGCATCGGAATTGTGTGCGATTTGTGTGTTTGTGATTTGTATGTCTGTAAATTTTTGAAAAATAAAATAAACAGAAAGAAACCAAGAACATGTTACAGAATGCACCTCAATTAAACATCTGTTTCGTGGGCCACCTTGGGGGAAAACCCCCCAATTCAAAACAACTTGAAATCCAAGAAATAAGGTGGGGCCTAAAAGTAAATACCTCAGGGGTCAAAAGCCAGGATAAAAAGATCAGTTCTCACACTCCAGTACCAAACCCTTGAGTTGCTTGTGAATGTGTGCTATTACCCATTAAGAACATCCTCCTGTATTTCCTGTGGATTCTGACAGGTGTTGTACAGATGTTGAACGCAACTCAAAATACCTGAGAAAAAGTTCTTTATAAAAACTTAGTTTATTTCAAATTTTCAAAACTGTATTTACAGGATAATGAGATATAGCATCAGAGAGGGAAACAAAGAACGCAATAGTGGTAATTGCAATACCGTATTTTTCGCTCTATAGGACGCACCCGACCATAGGACGCACCTTGTTTTAGAGGGGGAGAACAAGAAAAAAAAATTCTCCCCCTCTCTGCTCAGCGCCCCTTTAGCGAAGCAGCAGGAGAAATGGAGCCCCTTCCATTTCTCCTCCCGCTTCGCTGAAGGGGAGCAGCGCAGCTCTCCCTCTCTGCTGAAGCCAGGAGAGTCTTGCTCTCCAGGCTTCAGCAAAAGGAACCCAAAGCCTTTGGAGCGCAGCACAAGGTCCCGCTGTGCTCCAAAGGCTTCAGGGATAGTCACTGCGCTCCAAAGGCTTCAGGCGGCTATCCCTGAAGCCTGGAGAGCGAGAGGGGTCGGTGCGCACCGACCCCTCTCGCTCTCCAGGCTTCAGTGAAAGCAACGTGTAGCCTCCGGAGCGCGGGGGGAGCGCTCCCTCTGCGCTTCGGGGGCTTCGCATTGCTATCGCTGAAGCCAAGGAGCCTGCATTCGCTCTATAGGACGCACACACATTTCCCCTTAATTTTTGCAGGGGGGAAAAGTGCGTCCTATAGAGCGAAAAATACGGTAAGTGAAAATGCATTTTGAAAGCTTTCCAAAGCTTCTTAAGGAGTTAGGCTTTTCTTCAAAAATCTTATCGAAATGATCTCTCCATTCTTGTCCTGAAGGAGGTGAAGAAGTCAAGATAATTGAGAGGCTAAGGTGTCAAAAGTGTCTGTCCCTCCCCAAGACTAGACTTTAATATTTATATGCTTGAACTCATGTATATCAGCAATGATCTCTCATTTTTAAAATCTACTGTAATTCAAAATGTATTGGATTATCGCTCCTAAATAATGAACTGTCTGAATCCCAACTTCATCATCTAAATGCCAACCTTTCCTAAACGACGACTTTCCACTAAGCTCAAAACAAAATGGTTTTTATTCCAGGTTTGTGCTGCCTGCTGGTTACCCGTCATGGAGCTCTTTCAAAGCTTTAAAAAATATTCCCTCTTCGCGTTCATCTTGGTATATTAACCAGCAACATTAACAATACTAACTTGACCAACATCATTCCCTCGATAGCCACTTTCCAAAGTCTTTCTTTGCTTTCCCAGAGATAAGAATAAAAGAAAGAAACATTCGAATGAACAAAGATCTCAAATACCGTCAGATGGTAAAAGCAACTGAAGTCCTAAAATATAGAAATGTAATTTTAAACTATCAATAAAGCTGGAGGAGGAAGGGGAGTTTGGCTGAAGTTTTTTTGTTTGGGGTTTATTTTTCAGATACATAGTACAAATTAACATTACAGAGGCAAATGTGGAAGAATAAAAGCCGAACATTGACTATTGTACCACAACTGTATTATACAAAGTTAATTGCTGTATCATTTAAACTGTAGAATTGTCAAATACATCACTTCAGCAGCAAAAACAACAACAACAACAAAAAAAAAACCATTTAGGAAACACTTTGAAGTGGACGAGGTGAAAAAGACAAAGATGAGACTGGTGGTCAGCTACATAAAGCTTAATATGAGAGTGAATACAACTCCTTTCTTCTACTGGATCATAGACAACAACCCAATCACAAAACAAAGATGACTATTTACAAAGCTCATTTAAAACTAAGTGAAATTGTGCATTAAGGAGAGGATTCTGTGATCCCAATCGACCTATTTTTCACTAATATCCATGGCAAGGATACTATATTATTATTATTATTATTATTATTATTATTATTATTATTATTATATTGTGTCCTTCCTCCCAAAGGATCCCAGGTGTCTGCTCTGATGTCTCTTGGACCAGGTACAAGGCAGAGACACCAGAGTGTCACAATTTGATGGCCTCGGACTCTAAAGTCAACCAGAAATTATATCCACACCAACCCGCCGACCTCCCACAAATGGATTTCATGCAGAGCAAATGGGGATCATTTGTGGTATATAGACTGATCAGACTTCCATTCATGTGGTTGTGTGCATCTATGAACATTTGGAATCATGTGCTCCGTGGGTGAGATTTGGGCCCTGGGCAATTTGCCATCCCTGGACTCCAGGCCACCGTAGGAAGTGAAGCGCTTTGCTACGTTGGAGGTGCGACAGAAAGAAAAATACTTCTTCTTTTATACTGTATTGGCCTGAATAGATGCCTCACTTTCCCCCCAAATTCCAACCGTGAAAAGTTAAAGTGTGGCATATATATGCAGCCAGGTACATGGGGCAAACGTTCCCCTTTTTTAAAGGGAAATTCCCTTATTCTGAATAGGATTCCTCGCAAGAAAAGGAAAAAGTTGACAGCTATGGTCCCCTGTCCCTCCCCTCCCCCTGTCTAGTATGCAGCCAAGAGCAGCAAGGAATGGAGAGGCTTATATTCGGGTATTTTCCCCCCTCCCCCCCTCCAATTTTAGAAGTGCGGCTTATACTGTATTTGGGTGCAGCTTATATTCGGGCCAATTCGGTATATTGCAAGCGAAAAATGGCCACTTCGCTATCAGC
The DNA here is from genome assembly GCF_965112155.1 of Podarcis liolepis. NCBI lineage: Eukaryota > Metazoa > Chordata > Lepidosauria > Squamata > Lacertidae > Podarcis > Podarcis liolepis. The sequence continues at coordinate 4,835,098 of NC_139559.1, read as the reverse complement.
AGAGTTGCTGCACGTCACGGAATGTTCACCAACATTATTTTCCAGGCAGATGTCATGCTTTGGCCCTCAAGCAGGGCTTGTAGGGATAAATACAGGGCAGGCAGAAGGGGGAAATCTCAGCTTTCGAGGCTGGAGGGTTTGGGGTGTTGTGCCACCTTTTCTCCAAAGAAGCTGCTCCACAAGTAAATGGCAGGCAGATATCCTGCAGGTAGAGCACAGTTAAAGCTGCCCCCGTCACATTCATGCCTTGGCTCAAAATGTTTTGAAACAGAACTGCCAAGGCGAGGTGAGATTTTACTGAGCCTTTTGCAGGAGGGTTCGCTGGAGACTTGATTCCCCCTGCTGCCGAATAAGGAGTGGGGTCCTTTTGATCTTCCCATCTTGGGCTAGCCCTGCTGACCAGTTCAACGTGGAGAAAAGACCAGCTTCTCCAGCCATCGCTGAAGCAAGGGGTTGAAAATGGCCAGTTTGACACATACACCCCTCGACCACAGCAGAAACGCTTCACGGTCTCTTGCAAGGATGTTGCAACCCAGACTGTGCCAGCAGAGGGCAGCTTAGTCCATTCATGGCACCGAGGCTCCAAATTGTGGGGTCTCTGAGCCTATTTATGTTTATGTGAAGCAAAAGAAGGGAACTCAGAGCGTCATCTTCAGAGCATGACTCTGTCCTATATAAATCAGGGATGGGGAAAACCTTTGGCAATCCAGATGTTTCTGAACTCTCACCAATCTCTGCAGAACCAGTGTCCAACACAGGCAGGATTATGTCTGTCTTTACCCAAATAAAGCCTGAAGCATAATATAAATAATATAAAGGCTGATGGCCGAAGAATGGATGCTTTTGAATTCTGGTGCTGGAGGAGACTCTTGAGAGTCCCATGGACTGCAAGAAGAACAAACCTCTCCATTCTGAAGGAAATCAGCCCTGAGTGCTCCCTGGAAGGACAGATCCTGAAGCTGAGGCTCCAAGACTTTGGCCACCTCATCAGAAGAGAAGACTCCCTGATGTTGGGAAAGATGGAGGGCACAAGGAGAAGGGGACGACAGAGGACGAGATGGTTGGACAGTGTTCTCGAAGCTACCAGCATGAGTTTGACCAAACTGCGGGAGGCAGTGGAAGACAGGAGGGCCTGGCATGCTCTGGTCCAGGGGGTCACGAAGAGTCGGACACGACTAAACAACAGCAACATAATATAAATCTGACCAGATTTTTCTGCATTTACCCAACAAGCTTGCCCCTTGCCCCTAAACGAGCCGGATAGCGTGACACACTTTTCACGGGCAGATTCAGCCTTTAACATACAGAGTAGTTCGCCGAACATTTTCTCGGAAGTCCAAAAGCCCAGAAAAGACAGCTTCCTGCGCCATCTGGGAGGAGAAAGAGAAAGCTGGTGCACTTTGCGTCCGACCACAGCCATGAATTCCTAGCCGCAAAGGCCTCTTTCTCAGGGAGTCTCTCTGCACCTGCCACCTGTCCAAACCGGAAGGCAGTTCCTGTTACCTGTGCCAAGGTTTGCTCTCCATGGCTCACAGAAACTGCAGCCCTGCTTGGCGTCTCTCCGCTATGCTCCTTCAGGGCTGCCCGAAGGCCGGATCATCATCCTCGTCCCCTTTAGCGAGTAGCCCGGTCCCTGGAAGTAGTGCCATCGGATCCCGTTCAGTTTACGGATATTGTGCTTCGCCGGGTAGTAGATGCCGTTCAGATTTGAGAGTCCACAGGCATCAAACCACCAACCTGAACGTGAATCGGGAGAAGCAAACCGCAGATCAGTGGGTCCCAAAGTAGGAGCTACCACCCCCTGGCTGTGGTGGGATTCAATTCCTAGGGGCTGAGGTCCCTTTGCCCCTCCATAAAATATTTGAGTGGGACACCCCCAAAAAGTTGATGGGCATTGCCATGTGTGTGGTGCCACATCTTGTGATTATTTATGCAGGGCGGGGCTTACCTGGCACCAATATTTTTTTCAAGTTGGCACCCCTGCTAGGGGGGCACTAAGAGGCATGGGGGTGTCGCTGGAAGTGGAAATGACTATTCACCTTTGAAAAGCTGGTATCGCTGGATCAAACCCATCAATTTTGTTGGAATTGTTGAACTAAATAGTTTTAATTGGATTCTGAATAAATGTGCATTTAATTAATTAGTTAATTAATAATAAAATTTTATTTATATTCCACCCTCCCCAGCCAAAGCTGGGCTCAGAGCGGCTAACAACAGTAAAAGTAAAATCACCATCGATTGATTGAAATATATTCTAAAATCAATTCATTCTAAGATCAATTCAGAGTCAAATTAATGGCAACCATTGGGCTAGAGTTCTATGAGGATTACAGAAGGAGGGGGGGTAAGGCTGTGCCTTGGCCAAAGGCCTGGTGGAACAGCTCCGTCTTGCAGGCTCTGCGGAAAGATGTCAAGTCCCGCAGGGCCCTAGTCTCTTGGGACAGAGCGTTCCACCAGATTGAGGCCACGACCGAAAAAGCCCTGGCTCTGGTTGAGGCCAGCCTAACCTGCCTGTGGCCCATGACCTCCAAGATGTTTTTATTTGAAGACCGCAAGGTCCTCTGTGGACATACCAGGAGAGGTGGTCCCGTAGGCTACTGTTTTGAATTTTATTGTGTTATTGCCTTCCTCAGTGGCTCATGCAAATCACTATTCATGCAAACCACGTTTTATAGTGTGGGGGTGCACTGGGGATGAGTTTATAGAACCAAGGGAGCAGCGGCCCCCAAAAAGTTTGTGAACCACTGCTGTCCAAATGCTTAAGCAGAAGACAAACCTGTACAGAGTGCTTAAAAACTCAAACTGCTTTGAAATGGCAAAGCTCTAAGGCTTTTAGTGGAGTCTTGGTTTGAAGAGAAATTTACACTTTTTGAAGCAATATGACAATGGAAACGCAGCCATCCTTAAAAAAATCTGCGCTTTCCCTAGTTTTACAACATAGCTCTCTGGCCAAGCAATGTGTACAAAAATGGAGGAAAGTGTGCATAAAATTGTATACATTAGTGAAAAAAACATGAAAAGGCATTCTATTAGGTGAAGGTGCTCTGCAAAAATATGTATAGCAGGGGAAATTACATGCAAATGTTTATAGAATTTTGCACTGAAATGCTGATGCCTTATATATGTGTGTATGCAAACTGATTTGGAAATGTGGAGCCTGGAAAAAGAGAAACTCAAGATTCAAAGCTCTTGGATTCTCACTTGACCCCTTCTTCTCTCCTCCCTTCCTTCCCAGTCAGGGAGCACAAAGGCCGACTTACCACCAGAAAGCATCTGCGCGCACTTGCAGTTCCGGCAGTTGTCATTGTCAGCGTCTCGCGTGCTGAAGCCTGTGCCTTGGAGAGGCAAGCCACTCTGCTGCCCAGCACTGCCTTTGTAGCCTCTCAAGAAAAGCCTGTGGAACAGAAGACCTCATGATGAGAAAGAACGAAATCCCCTACAAGTTGCAGCAGAGAGCAGGAAGGCAAAGGCTGGGGCTCCAGGACGGCATTTCCTTGTGTGGAGGACTAGTGATAGATATTTTTTGAAGGTGACCTGGAAACTGCAATTAATCCAGAATGCGGCAGCTAGACTGGGGACTGGGAGTGGCTGCCGAGACCATAAAACACCGGTCTTGAAAGACCTACATTGGCTCCCAGTACGTTTCCAAGCACAATTCAAAGTGTTGGTGCTGACCTTTAAAGCCCTAACTGGCCTCGACTCAGTATACCTGAAAGAGCGTCTCCATCCCCATCGTTCTGCCCAGACACTGAGGTCCAGCACCGAGGGCCTTCTGGCTGTTCCCTCACTGTGAGAAGTTTGGTTACAGGGAACCAGGCAGAAGGCCTTCTCGGTGGTGGCGCCCGCTCTGTGGAACACCCTCCCATCAGATGTCAAGGAAATAAACAACTATCTGATTTTTAGAAGACATCTGAAGGCAGCCCTGTTTAGGGAAGTTTTTAATGTTTGATATTTTATTGTGCTTTTAAGTCTGTTGGGAGCTGCCCAGAGTGGCTGGAGAAACCCAGTCAGATGGGTGGGATATTAACAACAACAACAACAACAACAACAACAACAACAACAACAACAACCCCAGAGTCGGTCATGACTGGACCTAATGGTCAGATGTCCCTTTACCATTTAAACTTGCTAAAATGTACCAGACAAGAACCAATGAGTGTTGGAAATGTAAAGAAAGGGAAGGGATTTTCTTCTACATGTGGTGGACTCATAAAGAGGTAAAGGCTTTCTGGGAAATAGTATATAACAAGTTAAAGAAAATATTTAAAAATACTTTAGTTAAAAAACCAGAAGCCTTTTTTATTGGGTGTAGTGGGCGAAGAGATACCAAGGGAAGATAAAAGGCTGTTTATGTATGCAACAACTGAGGCAAGAATTTTTTTAGCCCCAAAATGGAAACAAGAAGAAGTACCAACAAAAGAAGAGGGGCAGATGAAGATGATGGACTTTGCAGAAAACTGGCGAAGCTGACAGGAAAAATCCAAAACCAGCACAATTAAGTACAGTATTCCAAAAGGACGAGTAAATTTATGCAATATCTGAAAGATTATTGTAAGCAATTAGCAATTAACTTGTAATGAGAAGTCTTCTCCCTTTCTATATTTATTTAAATTTTGAGCTATTTTGTAATGAGTGTAATTGGAATTGGAAAATGTACAAAATGCAATGATATAAAGGTTAATTTTGAAAGCCATGAGGCGGGAGGGAAGGAAGTCAATAGGCTCTAAAGAGCCAGGGAGGTAAAGTGAATGATGTGAATGTATGTTATTAAATGGAAAATAAATAAAAATGAGAGAGAGAGATGATGATGGTGATGATGATGATGTTGATGTTTTTGGAAATCCACAAATACCTCAGCAGATCAAAAGCAGATGAAATGAGAAGTGCCCTTGCCTGGTGAGCAGAGGGCAAGGAGGACACCTTGAAAGAGCACCATGTTCTCTGAGAGAAACAGTTGCTCGCCAGAAACCCTTAGTCACATCCATAAATACCAGCAAGTTAAAGGAGGCTTGGCACACTCAGCTCCTGGATGGGCAGCTCCCAAGGAAAGTGGAGGTGAAGACACAAACAGAGCTGGAGATTTGCTAGGTGGCAAAGTTCTCTCACAAGAGGCCACCTGAGATGGGTTCAGATTCCCCATTAAACCCACAGGAGACGGTCCCTGCACCCGGGCTGATGATTTGCTAGGTGGCTGACCTCCAGGGCAAAGCACTTTCGGAACAACTTGTCCAAGCCCCTTTGCCTTTATCAGAGTAGGTTCAAATCTCCTTCTAAGCTGGCCAGAACAAACATTTTCATTTGGGTGGCTTTGGCTGATTTGGTGCTTGAAGCACGTACGGAAAAACCCCGGGTGGAATCTGCATGGAGCTCAGTGGTTTAGGAGGTGAGACCAGTTCTCTATCAGATTCCAGACAGGGATTAGCTCTAAAATGAAGGTGATCTCATACCCTCCAAGCGTCCTGATTTTCCAGGGACAGTCCAGGAATCACAGAAGCTGTCCCTGTTATGTACTGAGTTGAATAGGATCCATAATGCAGCAGTCTGATTGGTCCTAGAACAATAGGGTCCAGAATGCAGCAATCTGATTAGTCCACAGAAGCCACCCAATCCAGCTCCAGGTGGAAGTGAATCAGCAACCTGATTGGCCTACAGGTGAATCCCAGAATTAGCCAATCACGTGGGGCCCATTGTGTAAATAATCTACGGTATATACCGTATTTTTTGCACCATAACACTCACTTTTTTCCTCCTAAAAAGTAAGGGGAAATGTCTGTGCGTGTTATGGAGGGAATGCCTACGGGTGGCATGCCTACGGATTTTCCTCCTCTAAAAACTATGTGCGTGTTATGGTCGGGTGCGTGTTATAGAGCGAAAAATACGGTAAAGCAGACATTCTGGGGGAACATCCATTCCTCCTCACCGCTATGAGCTGAATAAAGAGCATGAAATCCACTCTCGACTCCGAGTATATTTCAGTCCCCGTTTCTGATTTGATCCCAAAACGGAAAAACAGACTCCTGTTTATCCTGGAAATAAAAGTCCTGCACTAAACGAAGGAGATGGTGAAGCTGGCATAAAAAGCCCATCCTATCATTTTGAAAGACAATGTCACCAATCCACTTTCACTGCCGTGCTTCTGCAGCCAACCACTTCTTAGCAAACACAGGGAGTGCTTATTCCTTTATTGTAAATGGAGCCTTACACTGTTTACTCAGAAGGAAGTTCCACTGTATTCAATGGAGTTTACTCCTACGTAATGGGGTAAAAAATGGTCAGTCTTAAACACTCAGAACTAAGTCCCACTAAGTTGAATAGGATTCACTCTCTGGTATGTTCCTGATCATTCTCACAGTTTCTACAGCGGCTCCCAACGCAAATAATAATAATAATAATAATAATAATAATAATAATAATAATAATAATTTATTATTTATACCCCACCCATCTGGCTGAGTTTCCCCAGCCACTCTGGGCGGCTTCCAACACAATATTAAAATACAGTAATGCTTCCGGGTTACTTCTGGGTTTTGCCGCTCACACATGCAGAGAAGCGCAAAATGACATCACGCGCAAAAGTGGTGAATCGCAACCCGTGCATGCGCAGATGCGCCGCTTCAGGTTGCGTTCTTTTCATGTTGCGAATGGTCCTCCGGAATGGATCCCGTTCGCAGCCAGAGGTACCACTGTACAGGGCTGCCTTCAAATGGTTCGGGGGTTGGATAACTCCATACCCCCCAACATATCTCTGATTAAAATAGGGATGTCCTACCAAACTCTCCAGGGATGCGGGTGGCGCTGTGGGTTAAACTACAGAGCCTAGGACTTGCCAATCAAATGGTCAGCAGTTTGAATCTCCGCGACGGGGTGAGCTCCCGTTGCTCGGTCCCTGCTCCTGCCCACCTAGCAGTTCGAAAGCACATCAAAGTGCAAGTAGATAAATATGGGATTGGGGGGGGGCAACTCCCATCTCTTGCGTGGGCGCATTTAGTGCCAGCACTGTCCGTTAAGAGTTTGGGTGTAATATTCGACACCTCCCTTTCCATGGAGGTGCAGATTGCAGCTATAACAAAGGCGGCAATTTTTCATCTCCGCCAAGCTAAGCAGTTGGCTCCTTACCTCTCTCGCCCTGACCTACCACTGTGATCCACGCGACGGTCACCTCCAGACTTGATTATTGTAACTCACTCTACGTGGGGCTGCCCTTGAGACTGACCCAGAAACTCCAGCGAGTGCAGAATGCCATGGCGAGACTCCTTACGGGGTCTTCGCTGCGAGATCACATTCACCCGGTGATATACCAGCTGCACTGGCTCCCGGTGGAGTATAGGATCAGGTTTAAGGTGCTGGTTTTAACCTTTAAAGCCCTATATGGCCTAGTACCCTCATACCTACGGGACCGCCTCTCATAGAATCATAGAGTTGGAATAGACCACAAGGGCCATCGAGTCCAACCCCCTGCCAAGCAGGAAACACCATCAGAGCACTCCTGACATATGGTTGTCAAGCCTCTGCTTAAAGACCTCCAAAGTAGGAGACTCCACCACACTCCTTGGCAGCAAATTCCACTGTCAAACAGCTCTTACTGTCAGGAAGTTCTTCCTAATGTTTAGGTGGAATCTTCTTTCTTGTAGTTTGGATCCATTGCTCCGTGTCCGCTTCTCTGGAGCAGCAGAAAACAACCTTTCTCCCTCCTCTATATGACATCCTTTTATATATTTGAACATGGCTATCATATCACCCCTTAACCTCCTCTTCTCCAAGCTAAACATGCCCAGCTCCCTTAGCCATTCCTCATAAGGCATTGTTTCCAGGCCTTTGACCATTTTGGTTGCCCTCCTCTGGACACGTTCAAGTTTGTCAGTGTCCTTCTTGAACTGTGGTGCCCAGAACTGGACACAGTACTCCAGGTGAGGTCTGACCAGAGCAGAATACAGTGGCACTATTACTTCCCTTGATCTAGATGCTATACTCCTATTGATGCAGCCCAGAATTGCATTGGCTTTTTTAGCTGCCGCGTCACACTGTTGGCTCATGTCAAGTTTGTGGTCAACCAAGACTCCTAGATCCTTTTCACATGTACTGCTCTCAAGCCAGGTGTCCCCCATCTTGTATTTGTGCCTCTCATTTTTTTGCCCAAGTGCAATACTTTACATTTCTCCCTGTTAAAGTTCATCTTGTTTGTTTTGGCCCAGTTCTGTAATCTGTCAAGGTCGTTTTGAAGTGTGATCCTGTCCTCTGGGGTGTTAGCCACCCCTCCCAGTTTGGTGTCATCCTGGTATGTCCCACAAAGAAACTTATGGTCTTCAAATAAAAACATCTTGAAGGTCCCATGCCACAGAGAGGTTAGGCTGGCCTCAACTAGAGCCAGGGCTTTTTCGGCTGTGGCTCCTATCTGGTGGAACGCTCTGTCACAAGAGACTAGGGCCCTGCGGGACTTGACATCTTTCTGCAGGGCCTGCAAGACAGAGCTGTTCCACCAGGCCTTTGGCCAGGGCACAGCCTGACTCCCTCCCTCGGCAATCTTCGCGGAGCTCTGGCCCAATGGTTGCCAGTGGCTTGATTTGAATTACCTTTTTCGCTCTATAACACGCACCCGACCATAACACGCATGTAGTTTTTAGAGGAGGAAAATCCGTAGGCATGCCACCCGTAGGCATTCCCTCCATAACACGCACAGATATTTCCCCTTACTTTCTAGGAGGAAAAAAGTGAGTGTTATGGTGCAAAAAATACGGCAATTTTATAATGAGTGATTTTAGAGTGTTGTGTTGTACTTTTGTACTGTTTTATTGTTGTTAGCCGCCCTGAGCCCGGCTTCAGCTGGGGAGGGCGGGATATAAATAAAATTTATTATTATTATTATTATAAATAGGTACCGCTCCGGCGGGAAGGTAAATGGCGTTTTCGTGCGCTGCTCTGGTTCACCAGAAGCGGCTTAGTCACGCTGGCCACATGACCTGGAAGCTGTAAGCCGGCTGCCTCGGCCAGTAAAGCGAGATGAGCGCAGCAACCCCAGAGTCGGCCACGAATCGACCTAATGGTCAGGGGTCCCTTTACCTTTACCAAACTCTCCAACATTTCTCCAATGAAAATAGGAATGTCCTAAGGAAAAGCGGGACATTCCGGGGTAAGATCAGAAAACCGGAATGGCTTTTGTAAATCCGGGACTGTCCCTGGAAAACAGGGACACTCGGAGGGTCTGAACTGTGGTGTCCATGGTTCTCTCCCCCCCCCCCATTTCATCCGCACAGCAACCCTGTGAGGTAGGTTAGGCTAAGAGATGGCGACGGCTGAGTGGGGATTTGAACCCTGCCGATAAACACCTACCATGCTGTTTGCATACAGCTGGCAAAGACCACATGTTACCTGTATCGCTGACGCTCGCTTCCCAGCTGGACCTTTTCGTAGTGGGCGTAGGCGCGATTTCCTTCCCAGTCCAGGAGTTCGACCCTCAAAGAATAGGCTCCCTGGTTGGTCAAGAGGTGGACTGCCTCGTTCCCCAGCCAGTATTCTCCTGCTGGATCCCCAAAGCCCTGGGAGAGGCAAAAGACAAAGCGCTAAGTGGGTTGCTCAATTAAGTTCTCGGCATATATCAGCTGAGAGGCTGTTCCTCCCATGAATATTGAATTCAGCCGGTGAGGACTGAAAGGATTGCGGTCGAAATGGGACCACGGGTGGGGGAGAGAGAGAAGAAATGGGATCAGCATGGTCCAGAGAACTCCAAGGTCTGCAGATGTACAATCATCATTTAGGGAAAAAATATTTAGGCAACCTTCCCCCCAAAAAACAGACAGATGAAGAGCAACAGCATGCTGAGTCTTCTGGAGAAAGGGACAGAAAACTGGGAAGAGGAACAGAACGGAATGGAGTATTTGGCAAGAGGACCACAGTTGGCTGGCTGGAACCCTGAACAGGAGCTCTCCACACCGCAATGTCTTGTAAAAATCAGATGGCACATATTTTTCGGGGGGTGGTGGGGGTTTCCATGGTAGGAAAGGTGAGATTAACTCTGTGGTCATTTCCAACACTATTGGTTGTATCCAATGTTAGTTCAGAGTAGACTCATTAATAGACATGAATAGTCAAAGTCCATTAATTTCACTGGGTCTACTCTGAGAGTAATTTAGTTGACTCCAACCTTCCGATTCCCTCTTGTTACTTTGTGTAACATGGAGAAGAAGCAGCTCCTGCTGTGTTATGTACTGCCCGGCTTCAGATCAGCTGTCTCGTTTTTTTACGTTTAAAGTAATTTATCCAGAAGAATGCCCATTTGCCCCCTTCCTTGAGTCCATCACTACTGAATAATTTTTTGGATGCTGAAACAGTGATTGGGGAGGGAGAGCAAAGTGGGTTGGTAACTTCACCTTGCCTGGCCAATCACTGCTGTGCAGAGCCCCGGTATACGGTTTCCCCCTGCTTGATTTGGGAGAGAAGATTGTGCAACTGATCAAACTGTGGCGAGCAAGTTTCCTCTGCATAAAATTATGCACACTGGCGCATGGCCTCAGGAAGCCAGTGGGTCAGCAAAATAGGGGTCAGCAAAGCCGTGGGCTGCTACTGGCCCCGTGGTGATTGCTATGTGGTCTCCGCTCTTTCTACTTTTGACCGAAAAGATCTGACGGATTGAGGATGACAAGTCCAAGGGAGAATCAGACCTGTTTGTACTCTTTCCAGTTCTTTTGGAAGCTGACGCTGCCATTGACTCTGTACTGGATCACTGTCCAGCCGCCTCCGTCCGTCTCCATATCACAATAGGTCTGTAAAGGAAGAAAGCAGAGGATGCTCAGATGGAAGGAACAAGAGGCAGAAACACAGCTGAGCCTATGGATATTGGAAGAATCTGATCTTTGCAGATGCCATAAGGACTTTTAAAAAATAAAAAATAAAATAAACAACGCTGGAAACTGATGCGGAAATGTGCAAGCACTGAACCTGGCTTGGAATAAACAATTTGCATGTGCGTAGTGCGGGTGGCGCTGTGGGTTAAACCACAGAGCCTAAGACCTGCCAATCAGAAGGTCGGCGGTTCGAATACCTGCGACGGGGTGCACTCCTGATGCTCGGTCCCTGCTCCTGCCAACCTAGCCATTCGAAAGCACGTCAAAGTGCAAGTAGATAAATAGGTACCACTCTGGCGGGAAGGTAAACGGCGTTTCCATGTGCTGCTCTGGTTCGCCGGAAGTGGCTTAGTTATGCTGGCCACATGACCCAGAAGCTGTACGCTGGCTCCCTTGGCCAATAAAGCGAGATGAGTGCCGAAACCCCAGAGTCAGTCACGACTGGACCTAATGTTCAGGGGTCCCTTTACCTTTACCTTTAGTCAACAGAGACTTCCACCAAAAAAAGCAGTGTTTAGATTCTGTGTTTAACTCCAGTGTCGTGATGGCAAGTAATCATTATTTAACAAGAAAAAGCATGTGATATTGAAGTGGCGTATACATTTTATGAAATGAAATAATAAAATAAATGCCAGAGAGGTGTTGCCCGTCAGTGTAGACAATACTGAACTATATAGGCCAATGGTCTATATAGAAGTTGTAAGGAAATTTCCTGTGTTCCAGAGCTCCTTCTAGGTCCTGCCAATTTCCCCTTGAACCCATGAATGTTCCCCAGCCCAAAGCAAAATCTAGCCACCAGAACCAAGCGCAGAAAGGCAATCCATTTGAATAAAATCTCCCTGCCCCTCTTTTGCTTAGCTGCCAATGTTTCTCAAACTTGGGTCTCCAGCTGCTTTAGGACTACAACTCCCATCATCCTTAGCTAGCTGGACCAGTGGTCAAGGATGATGGGATTTGTAGTCCAACAACGGCTGGAAACCCAAGTTTGGGAAACATTGGGCCTTTGCAGAACCCGTTTCTAGACCAGGACGTTTTCCAGACAGCCTTAGAGAGGGTCTGTTATGTACTGAAGTTCTCACCCTGGGCCAGCAGGGGGATACTGTGCATAGTTTTCACTCAGGTCTACATATGCAAATAAGGGATTGAAAATGACGTTCAGTGATTGGATAGTTACAGAAAGTGGTTACTGTTGCGTTGTAGTGGAGCTCTATATAAGAAGGGTGGCTGAACCCTTCAGTTCAGTTCTGGCCTGTGAATAAACAAGAGCTGTTTGAAGAATCGATGTGTTGTCTGATATGTTCATCCACAACTTAACAGGGTCAGATTCCTTTAGAAGCACCGACGGTAGGAGAACCAAGGTGCTTTTTTTAGCTGTACAAATTGAGCAATGATCCTTCTCCCTGCCTCAGTTCATAGGCTCTTGGGGTTTCACTGACCTTCTTGGGTTCAGTCAGATTGTTGATATGGAGGGTGTAAACCCCACTGAGATTAACTCCAGATTGGCGGATTTCTGCGCAGTCCTGGAACAGCCGGTCTTCTTTCTTTGGAGGAACTAGCAAGAGAAAGTAAAATGCTAAAGAGTTGGCCTCTCCAAATTAAAAAAGCATTTTGGGGCATGGATACAGCGACAGTGAGCTCCCAGTCTCAAGCAAATTTCCCTATTTGAAATGTGAATAAAATTCCTATAATTTGCTTGGGGAAAACTGCGATTATATTTACTAATTCCTGCCTTGTTCTTTCTTCATCAATCCAAGCTAAAGACCAGAGTGGGGAAACTGTGACTCTCCAGATGCAGCCAGCATGACCAATGGTTAGGGATGATGGGAGTTGTAGTTCAACAGCACCTGGAAGAGCCTCATCCTTCCAGTAATATTTTGGGCAGATCCACACCATGAATTTAACAAACACCCCAAGGAGTTCTGTGAACCGTAGCTTATTAAGTGAATTGTTGCTTAATAACAAGCAGCAAGAATTCTCATCGCAAAGCATTGGAAGACACAAGACCTACCCACCTTGGAAGAATGGCAGATGCAACTAATAGACTATATGGAGATGGCGGAAATGACTGGCAGAATCCGAGACCAGGGAGAAGAGTCGGTGGAAGAAGATTGGAGGAAATTCAAAATTTATTTGCAGAAACACTGTAAAATTTTTGAATGCCGATGACATTGAAATGAATTGAAGGGGTTCTAGCAACAAGGTAAAATGTAAGAGGGGATTAATAATAGATAAACTAATAGGACATGAATTTGCTGAACCAATTTTTTAAAAGGGATACAAAAATGGGAGACGTGAGGAAGTCAGGAAAATAAGTTAACTAAAGATGAGAAATTAAGAAAGAGGGAAATTTTGTTTTTCTTTTATATGTGTTTTTTCTTTTTCTCTTTTTTGTGTTTAATGTCTGTATTTTTTGTATTTTGTATTTTTGTATTTTGTACCTTTTTTGCTTTTGTATTTTTCTAAACTTTTCTATTGATAAAACCTAATAAAATATTATAAAAAAATATTAAGTGAATTGTTGCACTGTGCAGGGGAACTATACTTCCCAGGATCCTTTGGGGGAAAGCCAGATGCATTGTATGTGCTTCAAATGTACGTTGTGGATCTGACCTGAGTTTATTGCAGGTGGGGATGGGAAGACATCGTGTAAAAGCACTGAGTTTGAAAAGTTGCTACACTAATAATAATAATAATAATAATAATAATAATAATAATAATAACAATAATAATAATAATAAATTTGTACCCTGCCCATCTGGCTGGGCTTCCCCAGCCACTCTGGGCAGCTTCCAACAAAATATTGCTTTAATATTTAGAAAGCAACGTAGAATTTTAAGTTTTTCAAAAGCATCGCTCACAATGGAACACGTCCACTCTTTGCTGTAAGTTGCGCCAAATTGGCCTCGTGCGCTATTCTCCTGCGCATCTGAACTTTCAAATGACCCAGAGCATCGCTGGAGGCTTCCTCCCACTCCCTCTTCCCATTGGCTCGGCTGCTCTGATGTAAAGGAATGTTCACAAATCAAGCAGTCCAGAGGGGAAAGGCCTGATGATGGAACATTGGCAAAAAGGTGCAACTCTGCTAAGGAAAGGAAAGTTCATTTTGGAAGGGGAGACTAGGAAGGAGGGACAGGGAGAGAGGCTGCCGGCAGGTGGAACCTGTGTAAGCAGCCAGGAGAGTTCAGAAAAAGGAGTAAGAAGACTGTGAACTGTTGAGCTATCTCCGTCTGCGGTGGACCTCTGGCTAGCATGCACATCATCCGGAGCTCTCAAGCAGCAGCGGCTTGGAAGCTGCCTCATTTAAGATAAAGCGTGATTTATTTCGGTGGCTCTGAGCTCACCTTTGCCTTGGGAGACCAGCTGGACCAAATTCTGAACCGACTCCAAAAGCTGCAGCTGCTGTTGCTGGAGCAAGCTGGTGTTGCCGCTGGCGGCGTGGAGAGACTTCTCCAAGACCTCGATGGTGTCGCTCTGGCGGATCAGCAGCTGCTGCAGCTCCTCCTTCTCCGTCCGGATCCCTTCCAGTTCCATCAGGTGCTTTGTCTCCATCTGCAGGACTCGGGTCTCCAAAATACTGCCAAGGGAGGAAGGAGAGGGAATGAGGGCAACAGAATTGCAGGGCAAATGGCTGGCAGATTTGCACAGAGCTGGCAAGAGATACTTTTTCAGAAGGCGGTCAGCTTAAAAAGCGGGCACCTGCCTTGTGGGCTGCACAGTAACATCCACAGAGTTCATCTGTGGGATTCACCAGGATGTGGGTCTTGTTTTAGGTGTAAAGATAGTTGGAAATTTAGATGGGTTTCCTCACCCCAACCAAGTTGGCAAAAATGTACAGGATTAGAAGTAAAAAATGCTGGAAATGTTTAGATAAGGATGGCGATTTTTACCACATGTGGTGGCTGTGTAAAAAAACCAAAGGCATTTTGGGACAGTATATAAAGGTAAAGGGACCCCTGACCATTAAGTCCAGTCGTGGCCGACTCTGGGGTTGCGACGCTCATCTCACTTTCTTGGCCGAGGGAGCCTGCGTACAGCTTCCGGGTCATGTGGCCAGCATAACTAAGCCGCTTCTGGCGAACCAGAGCAGCGCACGGAAACGCCGTTTACCTTCCCGCTGGAGTGGTACCTATTTATCTACTTGCATTTTGACATGCTTTTGAACTGCTAGGTAGGCAGGACCAGGGACCGAAAAATGGGAGCTCACCCCGTCACGGGGATTCGAATCACCAACCTTCTGATCGGCAAGTCCTAGGCTCTGTGGTTTAACCCACAGTGCCACCCACGTCCCTTAACCCGAGGTACCACTGTATAAACAACGGCAGCTGGGAAACACTGGCCTGTGAGCGCTTCAGTTGGAGAGCAGCCTTTACCAAAGCTGTCAATGCACTTTGAAGATGCTGGAACTCAGGACAAAAGGAAGAAATGTGCTAAGAGGAAGCCATGCTTGGCAAGCCTTCACCATGATCAACTCACACCTGGAAAGCAATGTCCCCACTGTGGAAGGACATGTGGATCCAGAATTGGCCTCCACAGTCACTTACAGACACACTGTTAAGACCGTGTTCATGTAAGACAATCTTACTCGGCTATGAGGGATCACCAAAGAAGAAGACACAATCAACATGCAGACAGTTAAATGCTGATAGGGCACGTGGAGTTGGAAGGGCGCCAAGGGTCATCTAGTCGAACCCCCTGCGATGCAGGAATCACGGCTAACAGATGGCCATCCTGACAGAAGACCACCCAACCTCTGCTTAAAAACTTCCAATGAAGGAGAGCCCACCACCTTCTGAAGGAGTCCGTTCCACTGTTGAACGCCTCTTACTGCCAGAAAGTTATTATTGATGTTTAGTTGGAATCTCCTATCTTGTAACTCACTCCCCCAGGGGGCAGTGATGGTCATCAACTTGGATGGCTTTTAAAAAAAAAAGGATTAGGCAAAGCCACTTCTGCCATTCGGAGGAGGTGAATTTGCAGGCTTCCCAGCCCTGGCCTCCGTGCAATTGGGGGGATTTCCGGCTGCGTCACCTCCTGGCCAGCCAATTGGCTGACTCTGGGTGTGTATCCTGCCTTATTTAAACCAGGACGCAGCCGGGGATCTCCCTCTTTGCCACCTGCCAGCTGTTCCTGTTTTTCCCACCCTCCTGCCCTATAAGGTTTTCGTTCCTTGACCTTGCTATGGACCTCGGTTGGTCGCCGTTGAGGGGCCTGGTAGGAATTTTTCCACTTGGCAAATTGGCACCAGCCACTTGGTTTCCGCCTACCTTATTGCAAATCGTCACAACTTTATTGGTATTGGTATTGTTTTGTAGATGGAAGAGGGGAGGTAGTGCCATCACCTGCCCTGCATATTGAAGGGGAGTCCAGTAAAGGATTCCGGGGGGCGTAGCCCGGTCCAAAGCCTAGCGAGGTGAGGACCCAAGGCACGCCCCCTGGCGGTGACCCCGGGGGAGTCCCTAGTTGATGGCATCAGCAGGACTCCCCCTACTGGTGGTTAACCCTTCCCAAACTTCAAGCGGATGGGCTGAAGTCGGATATAGTCAGTTAGGACCAATGCCTAAGCCAATACTGCTCATCACCTGTAACCAATAAAGTTGTGGCCTTATCTAGCCCATTAACCTTAATAATTGTGTCATGTGTCATTATTTCCACTGGAGGGGGCCACGCAAATCCATGGAGGAGGAGATGGCTATCGTTGGTGAAATATACTCCGAGTCGCAAAGTGATTTCATGCTCTTTATTCAGCTCATAGTGGTGAGGAGGAATGAATGAAAGTCCCCTCAAAGTATCTGCTTTATATACATTATTTACACAATGGGATGCACATGATTGGTTAATTCTGGAATTCTACTGTAAGCCGATCAGGTTGTGGATTCACTTATATCTGGAGCATGATTGGGTGGTTCCTGCCAACCAATCATACTGCTGCATTGTTCTTGGACCAATCAGACTGCTGCATTCTGAATCCTATTGTTCTAGGACCAATCAGACTGCTGCAGTTTGGATCCTATTCAACTCAGTACATAACAGTTTGCTACTTGCCATGCTGACTTTGTTCTGCCTCCACAGTTGGAGGAATAAATGCTTCTAAATCTCAGTTGGTGGAAACTGCAGGAGGAAAGAGGGCTCTTGTGGTCAGGCCCTGTTTGCAGATTTCCTACGAGCATCTCAATAGCCCCTGTGAGAACAGACTGCTGGACTAGATGGACCTTTGGCTTCATCCAGCATCTAGCAGGGCTCTTTGTATGTTCTCATGCTTGCCATTTTTAGAGACCGTCCCCCAAGGAGAGAGTGCGTGCATGTGTTCTGGAGCAACGAAGGCCGGAACAAGCAACTTCTACGACTCTGTCGCCGCCGCCGCTGCTGCTGTCATCACCAGGCACTTCATCAGTTTATTTTCGCAGCCATCAGGGATTTCATTTTTTAAAAAGACAACTTCTCTCGTGATGCTTCTGCGCCATATTGGTGCTGCACAACTGGCTTCTCTCCCCGCTGCCCCCATCACCTTTCTTTGGCCAGGCGAGATGGCCATAAATTGGCTTTTCATAACAGTTTGGCACGGCAAACGCCTCTTGGGAACAATCCCAAAAGTGCTGCGGTTGCAAGAGAAATCATCCCCCAAAACTTTGTGAAGCCAGCTGGCCGGAATGCAACGAACTCTGATCTCAGCACAGTTTGGATCCTTCGCAAGAGTGGAGGGGAACTGCAGCATGGAAACCAAAGTCACTCCAAAGTGACTCCATATAGCTTTTAATTTTGATTTCTAGTTTAAGGAATATTTGAACCACTGACCTTCTGATCAGCAGGTCCTAGGCTCTGTGGTCTAACCCACAGCACCACCCGCGTCAGGGTAGACCCACTGAAATTAATGGACTGACCTTAGTCATGCCCATTATTTCTACAGGACGAATGCTGGATCCTGCCCCACTTTGAGAACTTGCACACCCTCCATCCCCAGTCATTGGAACTCGCTTTATCCTTTGCTCCTTATCTTCTGGGAACCAAGCAGCAAAACCCACAGGAACGTACATATTGGTCCTCAGCCAACAAATCCATTAGTGACCTAATGGAACGAGGTGCTTCTTTGGACAACACTGCTGGAATTAGAGAGAAACCAAGAGGTCCTCACATATCAGCAGAGCCATGGACAGTGATGGCTGGGAAGAGAAACTCAGTTCTTGGGAAGCTGAGATCTGCAGTCCAGGAGAACAAGACTGAGATAAGGAAGAGAGCCAATTGCAGCTGAGGACAGATTTATTTCAAAGCCTCCTGATTACATTTCTGGACAGGGAATCATCCCAGCCCCGCTGGGTTCTTGGTTCATAGGATTAGCAAACTGGAGATTCCTTTTACCCAAGAGAATGTGTTTGTAGAAACTAATGAAAGAGAGGATGATTTGCTTTAATAAATAGTAATAATTTTTTATCTATACCCTGCCCTTCCCGGTTCAGAAAACCGGGCTCAGGGCAGCTAACAACAAATTTAAAACACTTAATTGATGCAACAAAAACAGCATAAAATACAGTATAAAATGTGAATAACGATAAATTCAGAATTCGAAAATCAATTTAGGGGGGAAATCCATCCAATAAACATTCGATGATCACCAAGGCTAGCTGGCTAAGTTAGTCCTATTTGGGCCAGCGAGGAGACCAGGGGAGAATTAGCTGTGGGATCCCAGAGCGGGGAATCTTCATAAAAAGAGGAAAGGGAGGGAAGGAAGGAAGGGGAATAAAAGATCAGGCTGAATTCAAATTAAAGGCCAGGCGGAACAGCTCTGTCTTTCAGGCCCTGCGGAAGGAGGTTAAATCCTGCAGGGCCCTGGTCTCATGGGACAGAGCATTCCACCAGGTCGGAGCCATCACTGAGAAAGCCCTGGCCCTGGTGGAGGATAATCTGACCTCCTTAGGACCCGGGACCTCTAAACTATGGTTATTCATGGACCTTAAGGTCCTCTGCGGGGCATAGCAGGAGTGATTCCCAAACTTTCTCGGGCATCGCTCGCTTGGTTCCACAAACTCAGCCCCAGTGCCCCCTCTACCTTAGACTATAAAAAGTATTATACAAAATAGTGGTCCAACCCACAAAGGAAGATAATAGCAGTAACAATAAATTGTACATTTATTCAAAATCCAGTTTACAGCTATAGCTTCCCACATAAACTCACTTATCATAGAATCATAGAGTTGGAAGAGACCACAAGGGCCATCGAGTCCAACCCCCTGCCAAGCAGGAAACACCATCAGAGCACTCCTGACATATGGTTGTCAAGCCTCTGCTTAAAGACCTCCAAAGGAGGAGACTCCACCACACTCCTTGGCAGCAAATTCCACTGTCAAACAGCTCTTACTGTCAGGAAGTTCTTCCTAATGTTTAGGTGGAATCTTCTTTCTTGTAGTTTGGATCCATTGCTCCGTGTCCGCTTCTCTGGAGCAGCAGAAAACAACCTTTCTCCCTCCTCTATGTGACATCCTTTTCTATATTTGAACATGGCTATCATATCACCCCTTAACCTCCTCTTCTCCAGGCTAAACATGCCCAGCTCCCTTAGCCGTTCCTCATAAGGCATCGTTTCCAGGCCTTATAGGCACAGGCGTGTGACATTGATGCGCGCACACACAATACTATAGTTTAAAGGAACACACAGCAAAGAATATTGCATGAAAATACAAAATGCATACTAACAAAAACGTAAAGGTGAAATAAATATATAGCTGGAAGTATTTATATATAGCTACTTAGCAAGCATGCACAAACCATCAACCTACCTAATTTGCATCGTAACTAATTTATAAGAAAACCAGTAGCTCTTACCAATACTTAGCTATCTTGTGACTCATGACAACTCAGAAGCAGGAATACAAATAGTCATAGAATCATAGCATTGCAAGGGACCCCGAGGTCATCTAGTCCAACCCCCCCCCCCCCCGCAATGCAGGAATGACAACGTGACCAGATAACAATGTGGCCAAAGGAAATAGCTTGGAAAGCAATGAGAGCAAGCGAACTTTAAACAGAAAGCGAGGGAGGTGTTTTGCTCTAGGCTCTAGCCTGGTCAACTGTAAATAGGTGACTGATGCACATAAAGCAGGGGTAGGCAAACTAAAGCCCTGGGGCCGGATCCGGCCCAATCGCCTTCTAAATCCGACCCGCGAATGGTCTGGGAATCAGAGTGTTTTTACATGAGTAGACTGTGTGCTTTTATTTAAAATGCATCTCTGGGTTATTTGTGGGGCATAGGAAATCGTTCATAATTTTTTTCAAAATATAGTCCGGCCCCCGACAAGGTCTGAGGGACAGTGGACCGCCCCCCTGCTGAAAAAGTTTGCTGACCCTTCCAACGAAAGAAGAATAGCAGACGAAATTAATGGACTATGCAGAACTAGACAAAATGACAGGAAGGATTCGAAACCTGCGGGACCAGAGATTTACAGAAGATTGGAAGAAGTATATGAACTATTTGAAGAGCAATTGTAACCAACAAATTACGCTGGTAGGACTACAAGAGGTTTTGTCAGGAGAAATATACGAAGTGTTACAAAGTAGGAAAAGAAAGAGATCTTGGTTATGAGTTTGAAATGTAAAAAGGAAAGTAAGAAATGCACACTAAGAGATCAGATTGGAAAATTTTCAGACAGGACTGATGGAAGTAAAAAAAATGAATAAGATGTAAAAGTTTGTTTAATTATTGTTGAAAATGGAATGTTAAAAAACTAATAAAAATTTATATATATATATATAAAATAAAAAGTTTGCTGACCCCTGACATAAAGAGACCCACCTCCAGCAGCAGCCCTGAGCCCCTGAATATATTCTCTGCCTTGGAAAGAGGCAGCTCTGCAGGAATCCAGGTGTTCCTACACCTGCACAGGTGTTCCTACACCTACCTGTTTCGGTTCTGCAGCTTGTGGATCTCGTTCGTCTGCATCAGCAGCTGCTTCTCCAGCTTATTGGTGGACAGAGAGTTCTCCAGTAGCTGGATCTCAATGCGGGACGTCTGGTTGAGTACCTGCGCAAGGCACAGAAGAAAACCTGAAGCTGGAATGAAGTATAGTGGTCTATAAATATATTTCTATAAACGAAAAATACATTCTACTCTCACAACTACAGGATTGCAGATTTGGAAGGGACACCAGGGTATCATCTAGGCTGACCTCTGAAAGCTCATAACAATTTTTCCGTATTTCTTCAACCCTCTTTCCCCATTAGAAAACCAACCCACCTGAGCCTCCACGTCAGTCAGTTTCCTGGTCTGCTCCGCTGTTTGGTTCAAGAGGTTCGTCCCAATCTCCAGCATCGTGGCCGTCTGGTTCTGCACCACGTTCTGCTGGATCTGCACCATTTCCGACTTCATATTCATCTGGATGTAGCTCTCCAGCTAAAGGTGAAGCAGTCAAAATGTTAAGGGAAGAGAATGGCAGATGAAAGTGATGGACTACATGGAATTGGCAGAAATGACTGGCAGAATTCGTGACCAGGGAGAAGAGTCGGTGGAGGAAGACTGGAAGAAATTTAAGGACTATTTGCAGAAGCACTGTAAAATTAAGGAATGTTAAAAAGATGTCTGATGGAAAATAAGTGGTATTGGTTAAAAGATTTCTAAGAAAATGTAAATAGGGATTGATAATTGGAAAATTGATATTTATAATAGGTTAATATCTTGAGTGAGGATAAATGTTAGAGGGTAAGGATTTGCTGAACTTAATATCTGAACTGGAATACAAAATGGGAGGTGTGAGGAGGTCAAGAAACTAGTGAATGAAGCATAAGATTTGAAAATACTAATCTATTTTCTGTTTTGTCTTTTGGTTTTTTTTTGTTCTTATTCTTTCTTTTTTCTTCCCTTTTTTGTTAACTGTTTTCTATTGTGTATTTTTTATGTGTTTTGTGTTTGTATTTTTATATTTTTGTAGTTTTTCTTATGTTTAAATTTTGGAATTTTTTATTGTTTGTGAAACCTTAATAAACATTATTATAAAAAACAACAACAAAATGTTAAGGGAAGAAACTCCTCAAGACCTTTCCTCCCCCTCTGTCTTGCCTTCCTCCAGCCCATTCGACAAAAAGTCCTCTTTTCTCCACCCTCTCCCCATTTCCTCCTTCAGAAGAAATAATTGAGAAACTCATTCGGATGAAATAATTGCGGCGTTTGTCTCCAGAGAGGCACCTTGGCTTCTCTTGGCTCCACAATGGTGCCAAATCTGGAGCAGTTCTTGAGAAATATAACCCAGGGCAATTTGACCAAGATGAGGCTCAGGGATGCTTTTTGTGGTCAGGCAAAATCCTGAGCTATCTAGAGGTCATGACATGTTGTCAGCAAACCTGGAACGCTGCCTCCATGAGAGACTGGGGGTGGAATCTGCTTTTGGAAAAATTAATCTCTCTGAGAAATGTTGGCTAAGAAAAACGCTGGATGTTTATGGTGTCCCTGAAATCCCTCTCGTTTTCTAGACTCCCATTTTCTCTTGCAAAAATCCTGCTTCCATCCAACATACAGGTTTCAATGCTGGAGCTGGATAGCTTCTCTAAGAAAACAGGGGCTCTTTTCAAAGATGAATTGGCGGAGAATCTGCAGGAAGGAAAGGTATTTGCTCTCCCCGAATTCTCCTCTCTAAAAAGGAGATCTGAGATAGAATCATAGACTCATAGAATCATAGAGTTGGAAGAGACCACAAGGGCCATCGAGTCCAACCCCCTGCCAAGCAGGAAACACCATCAGAGCACTCCTGACATATGGTTGTCAAGCCTCTGCTTAAAGATCTCCAAAGTAGGAGACTCCACCACACTCCTTGGCAGCAAATTCCACTGTCAAACAGTTCTTCCTAATGTTTAGGTGGAATCTTCTTTCTTGTAGTTTGGATCCATTGCTCCGTGTCCGCTTCTCTGGAGCAGCAGA
Source organism: Podarcis liolepis (assembly GCF_965112155.1). Classification (NCBI taxonomy): domain Eukaryota; kingdom Metazoa; phylum Chordata; class Lepidosauria; order Squamata; family Lacertidae; genus Podarcis; species Podarcis liolepis. Next base: position 4,812,364 of record NC_139559.1, on the reverse strand, counting down.
AAACAACCTTTCTCCCTCCTCTATGTGACAGCCTTTTATATATTTGAACATGGCTATCATATCACCCCTTAACCTCCTCTTCTCCAGGCTAAACATGCCCAGCTCCCTTAGCCGTTCCTCATAAGGCATCGTTTCCAGGCCTTTGACCATTTTGGTTGCCCTCCTCTGGACACGTTCCAGTTTGTCAGTGTCCTTCTTGAACTGTGGTGCCCAGAACTGGACACAGTACTCCAGGTGAGGTCTGACCAGACAGAATACAGTGGCACTATTACTTCTCTTGATCTAGATGCTATACTCCTATTGATGCAGCCCAGAATTGCATTGGCTTTTTTAGCTGCAGCATCACACTGTTACTAACAGTGAACTTGTCGTCTGAGTGTGAATCATCATATACAGCCTCAGCCCAGTATACCTGAAGGAGCGTCTCCACCCCCATCGTTCAGCCTGGACAATGAGGTCCAGCTCTGAGGGCCTTATGGTGGTTCCCTCCTTGTGAGAAGTGAGGTTACAGGGAACCAGGCAGAGGGCCTTCTCGGTGGTGGTGCCTGCCCTGTGGAATGCTCTCCCATCAAATGTCAAGGAAATAAACAGCCATCTGACGTTTAGAAGACATTTGAAGGCAGCCCTGTTTAGGGAAGTTTTTAAAGTTTGATCTTTTACTGTGTTTTTAATATCCTGTTGAAAGCCGCCCACAGTGGCTGGGGAAACCCAGCCAGATAGGCAGGGTATTATTATTATTATTATTATTATTATTATTATTATTATTATTATTATTACAGCCCAAACAGCATCACTTGACCTGAAGGAGCGTCTCCACCCCCATCATTATGCCCGGACATTGAGGACCAGTGCCGAGGGCCTTCTAGCAGTTCCCTTGCTGCGAGAAGTGAAGTTACAGGGAACCAGGCAGAGGTCCTTCTCGGTAGTGGCACCCGCCCTGTGGAACGCCCTCCCATCAGATGTCAGAGAAAAACAACCACCAGACTTTTAGAAGACATCTGAAGGCAGCCCTGTTTAGGGAAACTTTTAATGTTTAATAGGTTATTGTATTTTAATATTCTGTTGGAAGCCACCCAGAGTGGCTGGGGAAACCCAGCCAGAAGGGTGGGGTATAAATAATAAATTATTATCATTATTATTATTATTGAGGGGAGGAACTCACAAAAACTTCCCAAGGAAGACTGAGCATGCTCAGTGAGCACGGAATATCGAGTGTCTATTTCAGGTGGGGCAGGGAATGGAATGGAGCATTCGGGAAACGGGCATGGCTCTCCAGCACCCTGAACAGGAGCACTCCATACGGGGTTCTCTGTAGCAACTGTGCATTTGTTGTGCGGCACACACAATCTTTGCCCCCAAGGCCCTGATATATTAGATGAAAAGAAGGCAAAAAGCACTGGCCCCCGGCCCCCGCTCCCTCTCCTGCTTCTCCTCTTCCCCCTTCTCCAACTGGCCGGCAGCTGGGAAAGGTCTGTGTGCATCTCTCCCTTGGGATCCGTCAACACCATTCCACATGGCTTGGGGCAGGGTAAGAATAAACATGTCATTTCCTCTAAAGCACTTCCTATTCCAGGCCTTTTGCTGATAGAGCTTCAGGGGAGAGCCAGGCTTAATCAGATAATTGCTGTGATCAATCCGCTATAGTTTCAACTGCATTGTTTAAAAGGCTTGCTAACTGAGCAAATCACCCGCTTGATGGACTGCTCGCAGTTGCTGGCCTGGAGTCGAGGAATATGGAATCCCAGCCACATCAATTCCAGGATAAAGTATGCAGCACAAATAACAGCTCAGGTGGTGCAGTTGGCTGTTGTTGTTTAGTCGTTTAGTCGTGTCTGCCTCTTCGTGACCCCCTGGACCAGAGCACTCCAGGCACTCCTGTCTTCCACTGCCTCCCGCAGTTTGGTCAAACTCATGTACGGAGCTTCGAGAGCACTGTCCCACCATCTCGCCGTCTGTCGTCCCCTTCTCCTTGTGCCCTCCATCTTCCCCAACATCAGGGTCTTTTCCAGGGAGTCTTCTCTTCTCATGAGGTGGCCAAAGTCTTGGAACCTCAGCTTCAGGATCTGTCCTTCCAGTGAGCACTCAGGGCTGATTTCCTTCAGAATGGAGAGGTTGGATCTTCTTGCAGTCCATGGGACTCTCAAGAGTCTCCTCCAGCACCAGAATTCAAAAGCATCCATTCTTTGGCAAAGGTGGATTTGCAGGGAGCTCGAGGTGGCTCAGGAGAGAGAGAAGACAACACTTCTTCACGCAGTGCATAGGGAACTCTCTGCCACAGGAGGCTTTGAAAGATTAGGCAAATTCGTGGAGGAGAAGACTTGTTGTTTAGTCATGTCCGCCTCTTCATGATCCCCTGGACCAGAGCACGCCAGGCCCTCCTGTCTTCCACTGCCTCCCGCAGTTTGGTCAAACTCCTGCTGGTAGCTTCTAGAACACTGTCCAACCATCTCATCCTCTGTCGTCCCCTTCTCCTTGTGCCCTCCATCTTTCCCAACATCAGGGTCTTTTCCAGGGAGTCTTCTCTTCTCATGAGGTGGCCAAAGTCTTGGAGCCTCAGCTTCAGGAGCACTCAGTGAGCACTCAGGGCTGATTTCCTTCAGAATGGAGAGGTTGGATCTTCTTGCAGTCCATGGGACTCTCAAGAGTCTCCTCCAGCACCATAATTCAAAAGCATCAATTCTACGCAGGGGTACACATACTGTCAGCATCGCCCTAGAGCCAGTGCACCAACTGGACTCATGCACCTCAACCCCGACTGGGCTAGGCGAGCTGGGTAGCACCGCCAGAGACCTCCTTTCTCACAGGAACAGGTCACAGTGCTGTGGACTCACAGCTTAGAGCTGAGAGCACCGGATTCACTGTCTCAATAATACAGTCGTTGCGCAGTAGAGTTTTGCAGAGTCTTGCAGAGTTTAAACCACTCGGAGAGCAGCTCTGTAGAATATCTTCCTTTTATTCTGTAACTACAACTATGATACAAAACTATATACAGAGCTGAATATTCTAAGCATAAATCAATGCTACACTGAGAGTCTGCAGCTGCACTTAGCAGCAATCTTATCTCTAGGATCTCTAACACTCTCACTTTCTCCGATACACTGACTGACTCTCTCTCTCTCACACACACACTGATATGTTGCTGGGCAGAATAAGTAGATAGGCAGGACACGCCTCCTCCTCTCTGGAGAGTCAGCAGAGACCATCAGGAGATCATCAGGAGATTCTTGGGTATGGGAGGGGTGAAATCTCCTCACATACCCCCTAAATATTTTGTGAAACTTTTTACTTTTGTCCATTTGCTTTTCCCCGATTTGGACTATAAAATGGTGATTTTCTTGAGTCAAAATGAGAATACCCCAAACATTTGTTTTTTAGAAAAAAAACCACTGAGGTAAACTATGGAACTCCCTGCCACAGGAGGCAGTGATGGGTTTAAAAGAGGATTAGACAAATTCAGGGAGGAAAAGGTTGTCGATAGCTCCCACCCACGACAACTAAACGCTTCTGAATACCAGTTGCTGGAAACCACAAGAAGGGAGAGAGCTCTTGGGTTGAATCCTAGCCTGCGGCTGCTTGAACAGGATGCCAGAGGGCAAATTTTGAAGAAGGGCTGTGTTTCAGTTCCCATTTTGTTTCAGAAAATGAGGTTTGCCTTGAAATGTGACATCTAAAAGCTGACCAGCGAAGTCCCGCTAAGCATCTGGGTCTGATCTGCCTGAAGGCAAAGAAGATGCAGCGGCAAAGAGGGGCATCCGCGAGTTGTCACTGAGAAAAACGGAAATACGCCTCAAGCTTAGGACGCAGATGAAAGTCAGATGTCCCTTCCTCTTTCTCAAGCCACCAGGGAGATGAGTTTCCCAAAACTGGCCTATTTTTAGGAGAGGTTGTTGTGAATCAAATGTTTGGTTAATTTGATAGATCCCAGGTGCCCCCTGTTTTTGGAAGGACTTGTGGGAGACAGGGAAATGGGGACTTCAGAATACAGGCTGTTGAGGCCCCTGAAGCAAGAACGTAGCAGAAAGAGATTCCTACTGTGGAGGGACCAGGCCTTGAACTAGGAGTCTCTGGGTGTGAAGGACCAGTTTTCCTGCATCACACGTTGCCTGTAATGATCTCAGGTAGGCAGGCAAGCCCCGATAAGAAGTAATGACTCTCCGGCAGTTTTATGTGCATTTATTTAAAACAACACATCCAGGGAACAGCTTCTCGCCTGCTCGCATTGGTGAGAGTTGGTCAGTCTCTGCCCCTTTCACAGCGGGAAGGATGCCAAATTCCTGCCCTTCCCCTCCTGCCCTTCTGTTGTCCTCTGACCTTATCCAGTCTCCTAAAACGGGGACTGAGAAGCTGGCCTTCCCCCTCCCTACTTCCACTTGACACACTCTCAGTCCTCTGCTTATCTGCTGGTTGCCTAGCAATGCTCTGGCTGCCTCCTAACTCTCCTGCTCCTTGAGAGCTAACAGTGTCATCTTCTGGAAGGGGGGGGCAAATTACCCCTTCTTGGCTGTGTCAGCCAGTTTTCATCTGCAGAGTCGGTCTCTCTCTCACTTAGCTCAATTTCTGAGTCTGAATCTTCTCCTACACTCAGATGAGCCATGTTCCTGACAATGCCAAGACATATGCAGATGGCTTTCAAAGGACTAGGTCCGATCCATGAAGGGCAGGTCGAACCAAGCCCCATAATAAACCCCAGCACCAAGTTTACCCTCTTCCCCTCCTTCTGCAACACACTTCTGGACACAGCAACTTTGTTAGACACGATTCTTCTGACGGTTAATTCCCCATAAGAAGAGCAGGGAGTACCATAGGTCCATAATAGCTGTCTTTCCTGAATATATGCCCTTCCCTGGATGACCTGGAATATCCCAAGAGAGAAGAGGACAGTCAGTCTGAGTTATGGGTAGCCCTTGCAGGAGCCAATGAACCAGGGGACAGATCAGTGGATAGAATGGATAAGGCAGGACCAAAGGTAAAGCAGACCCAGTGGAGAAAGAAGAATAAAGGAAAAACTTTGTGCCAAAGCAAGGCTCAGCTGGAGAAGGAAGCTCCTCCCTGTCTAGAAAGCACCATTGGTCAACCTGAATGGGCAGAGCGAGCTCATTTTCTCTAAAAAGGTGAACTCCTGCAATTCAGCCTCCCACCACAAGGGGCAGTCACGCCAAGATTCCAGCAGTGCCAATATATTTCCATTCTTTATCATTCACCATGGTGATTTAATAGGCTGCTGCTGGATTGCAGGAAACAGACATCTGGATTCAGCCTCAGATGTTGCCTCTTAACGCGACAATAAACTTCCTTGCAGCCACTTCCCTTGAGCGATGATGTGCACAGATGTTCTGCTGCAGATTGTTGAAATCTGAGGGCTTAGCAATAGCTTGTGGGTGGACTCCTCAAAAGGTGTTTGGAATGATGGAGAGAAATATTTCGATCCTTCAAATGTGTGGTGTCACCTACATCATCTGCGTGGCACATTAGGAGCCGTTTGTCGAGCAGAGGGTAGTATCTGGAGAGAACATTTCCACAAGAAGCCCGACGGCTTCTGGAGACTTTCCCTTAGTGTCATATCGTTAACCCTCCAATTTTGCCGGGCAAAAGTTTTGTTTATGAAAATGAACAAATTTGAGTACAGGAAACACAAGCAGAGGCTGGGGGAGGGGCGGTCACGGGTCGAGGCTGGGAGGAACACATTACCCAAAACAACATGCCCACCAACTGCAACTTGGCTTCTCATTTTCTTGTGGAAAGGGGCATGTCTAATGTTGGTTAAATGGAGCAAAAAATGGAGCAAGTAGAGGCAGCTGCCTTGAATTAATCAGGACTGAGTGTGAACTGCTTCTTGTTTGTCACAAATATTTTCCAGAACGTTTGCTTGGTGTAAGAGCGTAAGAAGGACCAGGCCAGTGGTCCGTCTAGTTCAGCCTTCTGTCCTCACATTGGCAAACCAGATGTGTGGTTCTTTCCTGGTTGGGTAAGGAAGTCTGTTACAGGAAGTTAACTTTATGCCAAGTGTGCTGGGCCTGGGGGTAACACGTGCAACATGGTCCAGGTCTGGTCCCGAATCCAAGGATTATGCAAGGAGTCAGTCTGACAGGGCCAAGTCAGGACACAAAGGCAGGAAACCAGGCTAGGTCAGGGACAGGATCTCAGTCATGGTCTGGCATCCCGCAATGTTGCTCCCGTAACCTGGGCCAGGGCCTGACAGCCTTTTATCTCTGTCGGGGTAATGGCCAGTCCTGATCCCCCGGCGACTCACCTCCCTGTCTCGCCCGAAGGCGAGCACTCCTCCTGCAAGTACTCAGGACTCTCCTTCTCTCAGACCTCAGTCTCTGTAGCTCGGGAGACGTCGGTGGGTTACTAGACCCAGAGGCCGCCTCAGCCTCTCCTGACCCAACTGGTAGTGGAGCAACTGTAAGTGATGGCCCAGCTGGAGGCAACGAGGTCATCCCTGCATCTGGAGCCAGGGCAGGCTCAGGCCCCGGACTCGGCCCAGCTGGTGCTTGTTGCAGGGGAACCTGTGCAGACTGGGACTCTTCAGGATCAGGCCCCAGACTTGGTCCAGATGCCGCCTGAGGCAAAGGATCCGGTGAGGACTGAGACTCCTCTGGTTCCGAGTCCCAGGCCATCACACCAAGTGAGGCTGTTGGTCCATCTAGCATAGCCCTGAAGATCCTGGCAGGATGAGGCCCATAGCCCATCCCGGCCAGCATCCTGTCCTCACACTGGCCACCCAGTTGACCAGGTGAGAAGCCTGCAAGCTGGACCCGGGCACAGCAGCACCTCTCCCCATAGAAGCGTTGGAAGGGAGATTGGAGGAGGCTCAGGAATCACCAGCGGGCAGTTGCCAGGAGGGGGCGCAAGAGCTGTGGTTTCTCTGCTGGGCAAGGTGCAGAGGGGTGAGATGACTTCGATCCCCTCGGCCAACTGGAGCAGCGGTGGAGCTGGCGCAGAGCTGGGCAGCTGAGCATGAGAGAGAGTGTGAACAAGAGTGTGTCCCTGATGGCCCGGAACTGCAGAAGTCAAATTGGAGCCGGGAAGCCTTATGTTCTTTTAAGCTGAGGCTGCTTGAGTTGAGGTACCTCCACTGCAGATGGTTGGCCTAGATGTCCCTCAGAGGTCCTTTCCAAATCTGTGATTCTGTGAACATCCCACAGTCGTGTTCTCAAACTCTGCTTCCAACTGCACCCCCCAGGTTTCTCTCCCCCTCCGGACTTCTCAAGACAGCAAAACAGCTGATGTATAGATGTAAATAGGGATAATAAAGCATGTATTTTTTTAAAAAAGTGTCCCCGGATTCATTGAAAAAAAAATCTGGTAACCATATCTTATACATCTCTCTCAAATCCCCTCTTACTTCCCCGCCCCCCAAACTATACACCTACAAGTGTGTTACCTCCATCACATGCAGAACTTCTCCAGCTCGATGTTATCCTTTTATATTGGTGAGGTGGCCATAACTTTAAACCGTAATCCATGCATGTTCTCACCACAGTTTTGAGTAAGGACATTATTTTATGAGTGGTTTTATTTTCAAACACCAAAACTGACATATTTTTCCATCGCTGGGAGGGAATAAAGCTCAGGAGCCGTCCATGCTTTTGCCTGACTCATACACTTTGATCACATCATCTGCCACATCATTCACCCAGGTCCAAGAGCTTTTCTTAGTGTCCCGCAGCTGTGGCTTGCAAAAATCTGTTCTTACCCACTGAATCAGATCTAACAAGATGTGTGGAAGATTCAATGAGAGATTCTGCTTAGGCGAGCTTCAATTCAGCTGATAACATTGGATATTTGCAATGCACATCCTCTGAACAATGAAAAAAGTTCTTGGTCCCCATGAAATTAACACAATACAAACAAAATATGGATTGTGCAAAAGTGTGGGTGAGCTCTCGATGACAGAATGCATACCAGATGACACATGTTCAATCCCTCACTGGTGTTCTAGTTGAGAGACCACAGAGGGCTACTGCCAGTCAGAGAAAAGCCTAGCATGCTATCCTACGCTCCCAGCCTCCAAGCAGCGATGCTACAGATATTCATGTTTTTTCTACTCCCATTGTGAGATTAGTGTGAGCAAAGTCACTTAAATGCCACAGAGTCCAGAGATAAAGAAACTTGCTAACAAGTGCCTGATCTGAAGAACAAGTGCCTGATCTGAAGAGAAAGGAAGAGAGAGGCTTTTTCTTTCTTAGCTAAGGCCTTGTACATAGCAAGGAGATATTCAACCAAACATACAGAGGAAAATTCCCTTGGAACTACACAGCCAATCAGAAGATGTGCTTCTTCAGAGAGGATCATGCCACTTTGTTTGGTGGCTAACCAACACCTCCACACAGCTCCCTCTCAGCTAGTTGGCTTTCACATCAAGATGATTAACCTTGAAGTTGTATGATCCTTGACTTCCAACAAATAGCTGATTTGCTCTTGCAAGCAGATTGCCATCAGATGTACACCGAAAAGAAAGACGTGTCTGGATCTACACGCCATTGTCGCATGCAGAGCACAATGATTCAGAAGTGAGAGCCTTGCGCCGTGTTTTAGAACGGGGAACATGGTGTGCAATTAAGCCAACTGTAGATAATAAGAGGGATAAAATGTGTAATGACAGCTTGGATTGCTTTACAGGAAAGTGACCCAAATAAGTGAGGCCAACATGAGGAAAGACAGAAATAGAGGGTCAGAAGTGAGTGTTCTGTTTGTTTTTTGTCCTTTTAATACATACCCCAGAAGGAACTCTGAGTTCCTTTTCTTGACAAACTTGCTAACTGGATTAGTCTGCTGAAGTCAAGTTTCATTCCAGTGCAACTCAACAGACTGTCCTGATGAATGCAATGAAACAGCCCATAAAGGGGCTTAAACCTGCAGAAATTGTATTAATTTGATAGTTGGGTGTTGCTGTGATGCTGTCCTCACATCCCTGTACTTAGGGATGTAAGGAGACTGTGATGTCCATCGTGTCATCCGTTCATAAAAACATAAGATGAGCCTGCTCCCACAGTGGCCAGCCAGAGGCCTGTGGGAAACATGCAAGCAGAATTCGAACACAAGAGCAGCCCTCTCCCATCCTGTGTGGTTTCCAGCAGCTGGCATTCATTGCTGCCTCTGACTGTGGCGGCAGAGCAGAGCCATTGTGGCTAGTAGCCATCGATGGTTAGTCATCTTCGCCATGAATTTCTCTCATCCACATTGGTGTCCATCCCTGCCTCTTGTGGCAAGGGGTTCCGTAGTTGAAGATTGCTCTCTGTGAAGATGTATTTCGTCTGTCCTGAGTCTTCCAATTCAGCCAATCTAAATCGAATGGCTGCGTTTCTAAGTCTTTTCAGGGTCTTCAGAATCTGAAATCTCAAGACCAAGGAGGTCTTCTGAGAGCAAACGACCACCGGCCAAAATTTCTGGCCATGCACGGCAAGGCCTGCTCCAGCTCACACGGAAACTTTGTTCCTGTTGAACCCAGTGGGATATGATGTTTTCCCTGGAGGCAGGAGGAAGTTTCATTGAGAAATCCAAGGCTTTTTCAAAGATCCCCAGGATTAACACAGGAAATGGGGAAAGAGGAAGCATCCATAAATGAAAATCTGATCTGTCTGTGTGTGTGTGTGTGTGTATTATATGCCTGTTGTCTTTGTCCATGGAGTTTTCTTGGCAGGGATACTGGAGTGGCTTGCCGGTTCCTGCTCCAGGTGGATCAGGTTTGGTCAAAACTCTCCACTATGACCTGTCCATCTTGGGTGGCCTTGCATGGCATAGCTCATAGTTTCTCTGAGTTATTCAAGCCCCATGGCAAGGCAGTGATCCATGAAGGAGTTAAAGCTATGGCCTTCATAGCAGTGATGTATGGAAGTTAGAGCTGGACCATAAAGAATGCTGATCGCCAAAGAATGGATGCTTTTGAATTCTGGTGCTGGAGGAGACTCTTGAGAGTCCCATGGACTGCAAGAAGATCCAACCTATCCATTCTGAAGGAAATCAGCCCTGAGTGCTCACTGGAAGGACAGATCCTGAAGCTGAGGTTCCAAGACTTTGGCCACCTCATGAGAAAAGACTCCCAGGAAAAGACCCTGATGTTGGGAAAGATGGAGGGCACAAGGAGAAGGGGATGACAGAGGAAGAGATGGTTGGACAGTGTTCTCGAAGCTACCAGCATGAATTTGACCAAACTGCAGGAGGCAGTGGAAGACAGGAGTGCCTGGTGTGCTCTGGTCCAGGGGGTCACGAAGAGGCGGACACGACTAAACGACTAAACAACAACAACAACAAGTGTATATTATAAAAAGACCCAGGGGGCTAAAAAAATGGGAAGGCAACAGATTGTTTTCTGTTGTTGTAGCAGAAGATTTAAAAAATGGGGGGAATTATGAACCACGTGTGTGTTTTACATGGGAGTTACATTCTGGGGGAACTTGTACACAAAGGCAAAAATTGCATATAGTCAGAATGACCCTGGAACCGCAACCCCATAACTATCCCTACCTTTTTGGAGACAGAGCTCCTGCCTCTAGTGGCAGGGAGTTCCACAGTATGATTATGTGCTGCTTTATTTTATCTGTCTTCAATCTCCCCACATTCAGCTTAATTGCACATCCACAAGCTCTACTATTGAGAAAGAGCTTTTTTTCTCTCCCCTTTCTCCATGCTGCACATAATTTTATCAGCTTCTATCATCTCGCCCTTTACGCGCCTTTTCTCCAAACTATAAAGTCTCAAAGGTTCCTGACCCCGAGCATTAGGAACATGCAGAAAAGCAGTTCTGAGTGGTACAATATAGCTATTTGCCCTGGATTTGAGCCAAAATTGCTTCCCATCTCCCAGCCTGTTCCTCCTTCCATTGATACTGATAGTAGCTGTTATGTACAGTGGTACCTGGGTTTTGGGTTACAGACGCTTCAGGTTATAGACTCCGCTAACCCAGAAATAGTGGTACCTTGGGTTAAGAACTTTGCTTCAGGATGAGAACAGAAATTGTGTTCCAGCGGCGCAGTGGCAGCAGGAGGCCCCATTAGCTAAAGTGGTGCTTCAGGTTAAGAACAGTTTCAGGTTAAGAGCGGACCTCCGGAACGAATTAAGTTCTTAACCCAAAGTACCACTGTACTAAGCTTGGATCCTAGAACAATAGGCAAGTAGGATCCTAGAATGCAACAACTGATTGGCCTGCAGAAAAAGACCAGTCAGGCTCCAGGAGGGAAGCAGAATCAGCCAATCAGACGGGACTCATTGTGTAAATAATGTACAGTGGTACCTCTGGTTGCGAACGGGATCCATTCCAGAGGCCCATTCGCAACATGAGCAGAACGCAGCTTGCGCATGCACAGGTCGCGATTTGCCGCTTCTGCGCATGCGCGTGACGTCATTTTGCGCATCTGCGCATGCACGAGCGGCAAAACCCAGAAGTAACCCTTTCCGCTACTTCTGGGTCGCCGCAGGACGCAACCTGAAAACGCTCAACCTGAAGGAAACGTAACAAGAGGTATGACTGCATATAAAAGCCTGAGATTTGGGGGGCAATTCAATCACTGTTTTACAAGCTGCAATAAAGAGCATGAAATCACTACAGGACTCTGAGTACGTTTCAGTAGCTCCGCAGGAACTGTAGCTATCTCTTAAAAACCACTCCAGTGAGTTTGGGGGGGGAGTGTAAGGACAGCTTGCTAATTCACTTTCTCTGCAGCCTCTCATTAATCATGGTTGCCTATTGCCAAGCGCACAAGACCCTCTGCTCCCCCTCCTCATTTTTCGCTTTCTCCCCGCTGCCCCATGTTTTCCTTTCAACTAAACCGAATCTCTCCCGCAATGCAAAACATTGAGTTCAGAAAGGAACTCGAAGCCCAGACCCCGTCGCCCTGATTTCTGACAAAGCCAGAATAACAAACTCAAAACCATCAAAAGTGCCAGCGAGGGAACGGGGACGGGGTCGCGGGCACATGCCTCGTTATTTTGGGAACAGCAGGACCGATCTGTGCTTTCGTTGTCCCTGGGAAGCTTCCAAAGAGGGAAGGATTTGCTCGAAATGTGCAGCGTAGCAGCGGTTTAAGGGAAGGAGGGAGAGAAATTCAGGGAGGGTGGAGACAAAGGAGAGATGGAGGATTCTCTCCTCCAAATACCGTTCTTTCTCTTCCCCTCTTCCACTGAAGGAAGGAATTCTCCACACCATTGCAAAGTTGGCTATCTTTGGTGGAGAAGGCTGGGGGAGCCCTATAGGGTCTTAATTTGCTGCCTGTTTATCTTCAAATTAAGAAGTTAGTGTGGCAGTGGCAGGGACAAACAGATAGTTTAAGGCTGCCAGACTCCAACAAGCAGACATGATCCAGAATGTGTCCTCAGCCAAGCCTCTTGCTTCTTATGGCATCAATATTCATGGTGTACACACTCGCTCTGTGTGTGTGTGTGTGTGTGTGTTAGGGATGGGAGGAAATTCAGTGTTGTTTGAATTTCCATTATAAAGTTGCCTAATTCGCGCCCTCGAACCAGTACAGTGGTACCTCTGGATGCAAACAGGATCCGTTCCGGAGCCCCGTTCACATCCAGAAGCAAACGCAACCTGTGTCTGCGCATGTGCGGGTCGCGATTAGCTGCTTCTGCACATGCGCGTGACATCATTTTGACCGTCTGCGCATGCACGAGCAGCGAAACCCAGAAGTAACCTGGAGCACAACCTGAAAGCACTCAGCCTGAAGCACATTTAACCCGAGGTATGACTGTACATGAATGGAGGTGCAACTATCCTCCGAAATTGGAATTCCTATTGGAATTTGGCCATGCAGTTCTCCAACCAGCCAATGTGTACAAAAACACATATATTGGGGGGAAGCGTGCATACCAATGGATATATATGATTGAAGATCACATTATATTTGGAGGAATCGCTCGGGGGGAATCATGCCTATCAGTCAAAATGTGCCTATTAGTTATTTGAAGAAATTCTCACTAAAATGCTGCTGGATTGACATGAGGATTAAAAGAAATTGAACTGAATTTAAGATTGGAAAAATGAGAAACCAGCAGAAATCACAAATGACAGATTCTTCCATCCTGGGGTGGGGGGGTGGGGTGGAGCACTCTGCATATGCACTAACAACAACAACATTTTAAATTGCATTTTAACCTGTATTTTAAATTTTGTTTTGTTTTGTTTTTTATTACGTTTTTACTGAAATTTTATTCATGTTAGCCACCCTGAGCCCGGCTCTGGCCGAGGAGGGCGGGGGATAAATAAAATTTATTATTATTATTTATTATTATTATTATTAACAACAACACTGTCCATTTCCCTGGCCTCCACAGGCAGGCATCATGGCCTGAAGGCAGGCAGAACTTTCCCTTTAACTGCCTGGCCAATATTTTTCTTACATTTTCCAATTCTTTCACAACCCCCTCCTCCCCTCCACTCCCCCCCCCCCCAATGCCTGCAACAGAGTTGTTTTTTCAGGACCTGAATCCAAAGAAAACAGGTCCCATTAAGTGCTTCCAGTTGGATTTATGAAAAACAGGCCTGCTTTGGAAGAGGAGCCTTGTGGCATGGGGGTCATGGGGACACGGGTCTTTTGGAGAGGCGGTCAGGGGGGGACAGCAGATGCCCCCCCTTCTCTGAGAAATCCTTCAGGTTCCCTGCAAAGCCACAATCAGGAAGCCCAGAGCCTCGGAGTTCAGCATGCATCGCTTCTCATTTTAAATGGACAGCAATGCAAACCTAGCCATAGCCAGAGACTTTCAGCACACTAAAGATTTGTTCTCAGCTTGATGAAGAAGAGTTTGGATTTGATATCCCGCTTTATCACTACCCGAAGGAGTCTCAAAGTGGCTAACGATCTCCTTTCCCTTCCTCCTCCACAACAAATATGTGAGGCGAGTGAGGCTGAGAGACTTCAAAAAAGTGTGACTAGCCCAAGGTCACCCAGCAGCTGCATGTGGAGGAGCGGGGAAGCGAACCCGGTTCACCAGATTACGAGTCCACCACTCTTAAACACTACACCACGCTGGCTCTGATGCGCCTCTTTAAGTGCCATGCCTTCCCACAAAGAACCCTGGGAGTTGAAGTTTAGTGTGGTTTGCAGGATTCTCCGTTAGAGGTCCCAAGCAGCCCACCAACACCAAATCTGCACACCGATTAACCTCCAAATCCTGGAGTCTTTAGGGGTGAAAATGGCTCTACCTGGTCAAATCACTGGGGGTGTGGTATGCCCATGTTTTCAGGACTTATAGATGGTAAAGGTAAAGGGACCCCTGACCGTTAGGTCCAGTCGTGGACGACTCTGGGGTTGCGGCGCTCATCTCGCTTTATTGGCCGAGGGAGCTGGCATACAGCTTCCGAGTCATGTGGCCAGCATGACAAAGCCACTTCTGGTGAACCAGAGCAGCTGACGGAAATGCCATTTACCTTCCCTCCTGAGCGGTACCTATTTATCTACTTGCACCTTGACGTGCTTTTGAACTGCTAGGTTGGCAGGAGCCGGGACAGAGCAATGGGAACTCACCCCGTCGCAGGGATTCGAACCGCCGACCTTCCAATCAGCAAGCTCAAGAGGCTCAGTGGTTGAGACCACAGCGCCGCCCGCGTCAACTAAAGCATCTATGACAAATGGCCATTGAATTTCTATTTAAAAACCTGTAATGAAGGAGATTCTGCCACCTTCCGAGGGAGTCGGTTCACTGATCTTACTATAATAAAAATAGTAACAGTCACTACAACAAATGTATAAATTTCTTGATATTTTAGTGTTGTCCTTTGGAACTCCCTGTCTATTGATTCCAGGCAGGCACCTTCCCTGAATTCCTTCCAGTGTTTAGACAAGCCCACCAAGCTATTTAGAAAGTTGATGCGAGTTTTAATCTGTTTCCAGTCGACTGTTATTTTAAGTTTCCCAAAGTTTTAACTTTGCGTTCATAATTTTTCTTATTGTCTTGTCTGTTTTGTAAACCTCTTTAAGTTGTTTTCTTTTAAAAGCCTTTCAAGCCATGGAGGAACTTTGTGGAATAAATAAAATAACAAATAACAGCAGCCACCCTCACCTTTGCATTTGCTGAAATTTGCAGCGCTGTGAAAATATTACAAATTTCATTTCAGTGAATCTGGCATTCTCGCCATAGCGGTCAACGTTTTCCCTTTTTAAAGGGAAATTCCCTTATTCCAAATAGGATTCCCTGCAAGAAAAGGGAAAAGTTGACAGCTATGATTCTCACGCTGCCTGGCTCTGTGCCAGACACGATTCTGTGATCGCGAATCTAATGCAAGGATTTGTGAAATGCACGCAATCCTGACTCGGATCTGACCATGCAAAGTGCGCCGAAATCTTTGCATGTCCTCTAGCGAAGAGTCTCAGCACTGGGATTCGGCTCTTGAGGAAGAAAGGAGTCGTGGTTGTTGCTGGAACCTCAGGCAGTAGTTCCTTGCTATTCTACCCCTGCGCTCTGTGTACATTTCGCCCTGCAAAGCGTTGCTGGGTCAGCCAGACTTTCCCAGTAGCTGCCTCCGGTGCAGCTGTGTACACAGAAGAGAGCAGCCGGACGTCCAATATCAAGAAGATCCTCTTCCAGAGGAACATGGAAAGAGTCCTCAGCTTAAAGTGGCTACAGAGCTTCTAAGAAGGGCTACTATTTTCCAGTGAGGGACTGCTCAGAGCCAGCTCAGAGCTAAAATGATTCTGATGCTCAGGGCATGGATGCATTTAATTTCTCTGTCTCTCTGCCCAACTTATTAACAGCAACATCAAGTCCCAAGCCAAATTGGTAGGTGCAGTCTTGTGTACAGTGGATGCTCGGATTGTGAATGTAATCCGTGCAGGAGGCACATTTGCAACCCACAGTGGCACGTCTGTGCACATGCGGGTTGCGAGTTGGCACTTCTGCAGATGCACAAAGCGCAATTTAGCACTTCTGAGCATGTGCGACCCCCGAAACCCAGAAGTAACCCATTCCAGTACAGTGGTACCTCGGGTTACATACGCTTCAGGTTACATACACTTCAGGTTACAGACTCCGCTAACCCAGAAATAATACCTCGGGTTAAGAATTTTGCTTCAGGATGAGAACAGAAATCGCACGGCAGCAGCAGGAGGCCCCATTAGCTAAAGTGGTGCTTCAGGTTAAGAACAGTTTCAGGTTAAGAACGGACCTCCGGAACGAATTAAGTACTTAACTCGAGGTATGACTGTACTTCTGGGTTTCGGCAGGTCCGTAACCCAAAAAAACGCAACCTGAAATGTCTGTAACCTGAGGTATGACTGTACTTGTTAAACTCACACAGCTTTATTTTATCAGTGAGATATTATTATTATTATTATTATTATTATTATTATTATTATTATTATTATTATTAATTCAATTTATATGCTGCCCTATACCCAGAGGTCTCAGGGCAGTTCACAAACAAGACCGCAACATATAAAATCAAACCAAAATCAATAACCCAATTAACCCCCCCCCCCAAAAAAAGAACCACATTCTAAAAGGGTGCTGGATGTCAAAAAGATCAACCAAAGGCCTGGTCAAAAAGGAATGCTTTTGCCTGGTGCCTAAAAGTATATAATGAAGGCGCCAGACGAATTTCCCTGAGGAGAGCATTCCACAGACAGGGAGCCACTGCAGAGAAGGCCCCGCTCTTGTGCTGCCACCCTCTGCACCTCTCAAGGAGGAAGCACATGAAGGAGGGCCTCAGAAGATGATCTCAGGGTCCGGGGTAGGTTCATATGGGAAGAGGTGGTCCTTGAGGTATTGTGGTCCTGAGACATTTAAGACTTTATAGGTCAAACCCAACACTATGAATTGGGCCCGGAAACTAATTGGTAGCCAGTGCAGTGGGACCAGGATCAGTGTAATGTGCTCAAACCATCTTGCTCCAGTGAGCAACCTGGCTGCTGAATTCTGCACTAGCTGAAATTTCTGAACCGTCTTCAGAGGCAGCCCTTTGTATAACCTGCTTTTTTAAAAAAAGGAAAAATCAATCACAAAGGTGAGCCTAATTAATTTGGCAGCTTTTTAAAGAGAGGTGTGTGTGTGTGTGTGTGTGTGTGCGCGCGCGCAAGTGAAATGAGTTAAATTATTTTTAAGATGAGATCCAAACTGGCTGGTTTCAGAGGTGCCGTCTCATGGCCAAAACATGCAATGTCAGAACATTGTAAAAAGAGCCCGGCTAGTGGATCGGTTCCATGGCCTGTCTGGCTCCCCTGTTCCCACAGTGGCCAATGAGATGCCCTCATGAGAAACCAGTGAGGAGGATTTGAACACAAGACCCCTCTGCCCTCCTGTGGTTTCCAGCAACTGATATTCAGAAGCATTGCTGCCTCCAGCTAGTAGCCATCAGCTAGTAGCTAGTAGCCTCCTCCTCCTCCTCCTCCAGGAATCTGTTTAATCCTCTTTTAAAGCCATCTAGGTTGGTGGCCCTCACTGCCTCCTGTGGGAGGGAGTTCCATAGTTTAACTCTGGGTGTGATGGCCCGGGACTCGGGCTCAGACTCGGAACCAGAGGAGTCTCAGTCCTCACCGGATCCTTTGCCTCAGGCATCACCTGAACCAAGTCTGGGGCCTGATCCTGAAGAATCCCAGTCTGCACAGGTTCCCCTGCAACAAGTACCAGCTGGGCTGAGTCCGGGGCCTGAGCCTGCCCTGGCTCCAGATGCAGGGATGACCTCGTGCCTCCAGCTGGGCCATCACTTACAGCTGCTCCACTACCAGTTGGGTCAGGAGAGGCTGAGGCGGCCCCTGGGTCTAGTAATCTAGTGTCTCCTGAGCTGCAGAGACTGAGGTCGGAGAGAAGGAGAGACCTGAGTACTCACAGGAGGAGGGCTCGCCTTCAGGCAAAACAGGGAGGTGAGTCGCCGGGGGATCAAGACCGGCTGCTACCCTGACAAAGATAAAAGGCTGTCAGACCTCGCCCCAGGTTGTGGGAGCAACATTGCTGTTTGCTAGATCCTGCCTGGGATCCTGTACCTGTCCTTGCCTGGTTTCCTGCCTCGTGTCCTGCCTCGGCCCTGTTGGACTGTCTCCTCATGGTACCCTTGGATTCGGGACCAGACCTGGACCGCGTTACTCAGGTTACCCCTGGGCCCAGCACACTGGGCAGCGTAATAATAATAATAATAATAATAATAATAATAATAATAATAATAATAATTTATACCCCGTCCATCTGGCTGGGCCTCCCCAGCCACTCTGGGTGGCCTCCAAAAGAACACCAAAATACTATAATACATCAAACATTAAAAGCTTCCCGAAACAGGGCTGCCTTCAGATGTCTTCTAAAAGCCTGGTAGTTGTTGTTCTCTTTGACATCTGGTGGGAGGGCGTTCCACAGGGCGGGCGCCACTACCGAGAAGGCCCTCTGCCTGGTTCCCTGTAACTTGGCTTCTCGCAGTGAGGGAACCGCCAGAAGGCCCTCGGTGCTGGACCTCAGTGTCCGGGTAGAACGATGGGGGTGGAGACGCTCCTTCAGATATACTGGACCAAGGCCGTTTAGGGCTTTAAAGGTCAGCACCAACACTTTGAATTGTGCTCGGAAACGTACTGGGAGCCAATGTAGGTCTTTCAAGACCGGTGTTATGTGGTTTTGGCGGCCGTTCCCAGTCACCAGTCTAGCTGCCGCGTTCTGGATTAGTCATAGTTTCCTGGGTCACCTTCAAAGGTAGCCCCAGGTAGAGCGCATTGCAGTAATCCAAGTGCTTCCTTTTACATGTTCAGAATCTTCCAACATTTGTGTTAATGGATGAATAATAGTGTTATGAGGGGGAGAGGGAGGGAGAAAAACTTTTCTGTATCAAACATATGTTGCAACAGGAGCGGGAAACCTGATTTTAAGAAATTGTATTACATTAAAGTAATTTGGTTGGATTTCTAATGATTTGGGAAATTAATATAAATAATTGCAGAAAACGTTATCAATTTTCTCCATGCCACACATAATTTCATCAACGTCCATTTGATTTAATTTCCCCAGGGATGCTCGGATAGAGATGATAAGGAAAACAAGAAAACAGGAAGATACAATGAGAGGTAAAGGAGGTGCTGTGGGATTGGTGGAAGTCAATGTTTGTTTTTCTTTTCAGTGTTTATATTATTAACTTGTAAGATATGGATTTGGTTTTTTTGTATGCGGGCTTTTGTGTTTTGTGTATTGTTATTTTTTGATACTTTTCGTGGTGTTGTGTGGAAAATACTACATAAAATTTACTTTAAAAAAAAAAATCATTTCCCCAGGGCTCTGATTAACCCCTGGCATAAAGAGGCAGAGTTGGTTCCCCTCTGAAAGTCAGCCTATATTTGCATCTTTGCATGCAAACCAGCAAATTTTATGCAAATCCCTGTGCCTGGACTGTACCCCTGGCCATTTAAGCAGCGCAACACATCCTGCTCAGAATCTCCATTTCAAAGTGACCGTGGTGGAAAGCAGACCAAAGAGCGGGGGCTCGCAAGCATCACTCCCCCTGCAACCCCCCATTCCATTTCTCACGAGAAGAAGGCCCAGAGATTCCTCCCCCTTAGCCAGGGAACTCAGTTCCTTCCAGTTGTCCACCGGATGCTATGGGACGCTCTCTGGTCCCAACCCAATCAGGGATGGAGTTATTTGCAGGTCTGACGCAAGCAGCTGTAGCTTAGATGACAGACGAGAGGTCCAGCCGGTCCTCTAGAGGGAAGACGACTTTTCTCCTCGCCATGGCTGTCTCCTATTTTGGAGGGAGTCGGCTGCCAAGAAAATAGGGAGGAGGGAGAGGAGAGCTGGGCCCCCCGATAGATATTCCTAGCTCCTTCTCTGAATCAATCAGCTTACCTCCCTCCAGTTTGTTACGGGGGGAAAATCTAGGTGCGAGGCTGCTCAGTCACCCAGCTCGTCGGGCAGAGCCCGCGGGTCCCTGCAGAATAAAGGAAGGAGTCCACCCACCAAATAGCTGTAGACCAAAATTTATTGCGCAACAGGTTCAAAGAGGAATTTTGAACCCCGAGGATGGGGTGACAAGGACTTTTAAAACTTTCCCACCATATCCCAGAATACAGTTCATGCAGCATCTGTTATGTACTGAGTTGAATAGGATCCAAAAGGCAGCAGTCTGATTGGTCCTAGAACAATAGGATTCAGAATGGAGCAGTCTGATTGGTCCTAGAACAATAGGGTCCAAAATGCAGCAGTCTGATTGGTCCTAGAACAATAGGATTCAGAATGCAGCAGTCTGATTGGTCCTAGAACAATAGGGTCCAGAATGCAGCACTCTGATTGGTCCACAAGAGCCACCCAATCCAGCTCCAGTTGGAAGTGAATCTGCAAACTGATTGGCCTACAGGTGAATCCCGGAATTAGCCAATCACGTGGGGCCCATTGTGTAAATAATGTATATAAAGCAGACATTCTGGGGGAACTTCCATTCCTCACTACTATGAGCTGAATAAAGAGCATGAAATCCACTCTCGACTCAGAGTATATTTCAGCATCATTGCTACATCATTGCTACATCACTGACATGTCACAAAAGGGGAGGGGTAGACTGGGGTTACACTAGTTTAACCTTGGCAAACATGTCAGGACAAGACCCAGGTATAAGATTAGCATAGGCAAACACCTCTGAAGTCCCACCACCCAAAGTACAATAGAACTTCCTTTGCATGTCTGGCCCCTTGGCAAGTCCGGTGATGGGATTAGGCTTTCCTTGGCCAACAGTTAGCTCAGCAATTGTCACCTCTGGGCACTTCCTGGAGTCCCTTTTGCAAGCGCAAAATAGTGTTGGAATGGAGGAAACTGGCAAAGGAGTTGATTCTGTATTATTTTTAAAGCAAGGTAACTTCCCTGAACCTTTTAATGAGGGTGAAAGAGGAGAGCACAAAATATGGTCTGAAGCTCAACATCAAAAAAACGAAGATCATGGCCACTGGTCCCATCACCTCCTGGCAAATAGAAGGGGATGAAATGGAGGCAGCAAGAGATTTTACTTTCTTGGGCTCCATGATCACTGCAGATGGTGACAGCAGTCACGAAATTAAAAGACGCCTGCTTCTTGGGAGAAAAGCAATGACAAACCTAGACAGCATCTTAAAAAGCAGAGACATCACCTTGTCGACAAAGGTCTGTATAGTTAAAGCTATGGTTTTCCCAGTAGTGATGTATGGAAGTGAGAGCTGGACACGACTAAATGACTAAACAACAACAACTTCCCTGAGCTGTCAAGTTGAAAGGATACATTCAGGCATAATATTTGTAACATTTAACAACTTTAAAGATGTGCCCCCCGTAATTTCCGTAACAACTTCCTATCTATCTATCTATCTATCTATCTATCTATCTATCTATCTATCTATGTCAAGGTTGTGTCTCCAATTCTTTACTTCCAATCTCATGAGAAAAATAATGTGCAGGCCAATTGCTGGGTGAGAAATCAACTTATCCCCTCCTCCCAATGCTCTTCTGACCAATGACTGCAAAAGGCCAGGCTGACAGACAGGCATCCAACACATTTTTTGTCAAAAATTGCCTTCACACTCCATGGTTCTCACACTTTTTTCTTTAGGCAACATTTCAAGATAAAAATTTGCTTGTGCCACACCGAAAAAAAAAATATTGATAAGAAATGTGTTGGAAAACAAAATAAACTCCTAGCATTCATGGCACAGAACATGAGTACTTTATAATACAATCCCGGGACATGCAGAAAGTATAAAACGATGCAGCTACATAAGAAAAAATGCATCGCTCCCAAAATATAATCCTAAATACCTAAACTGTGTATAAAAACAGTTAAAACCATGGAGACACCTGGTCTGAACAAAGACTTTGGATTCCTATCTCATTATACATGACTAAGCCATTTCTCACCTTCTCACCCCTTGCCTTTTCCTGTAAGACCTATTACAGTTGTTAAGAGTCGTCAACAGGCTCATCTCAGCTATCTGCCAATCTCCCATTCCCACCAGCCTTCTGAGTAATACCCCTCCCCACCTTCTCACTATATAGAAGGATCTGGCAACTTCTGTTTCAGTGTATCTGAAGAAGTGTGCATGCACACGAAAGCTCATACCAAGAACTAACTTAGTTGGTCTTTAAGGTGCTACTGGAAGGAATTTTTTATTTTGACTATGGCAGACCAACACGGCTACCTATCTGTAACTATAAAAACACAGTAAGAGGAATGAGCTCACTTTTGCAAATAAAAGAAATATATTGATACTATGCCATACTGCACTGAAATGTTTAGCTGTTTCTTTCATGGTCCTTGAATCTTCCTGCCACACAATGTGGTGCATCGCACACCCTTTGAGAACCACTGCCTTAAGACACACATACACACACACACAAATTTGCTCTGTGATTCCTACATTGCAGTGGGTTGGACTACAGTCATACCTCACGTTACATTTGCTTCATGTTACGTTCTTTCAGGATACGTCCCGTGGCAACCCGGAAGTACCGGAAAGGGTAACTTCCAGGTTTCACCGCTCACGCATGCGCAGAAGCTCAAAACGACATCACGCGCATGTGCAGAAGCGGCAAATCGCAACCCGTGCGTGCGCAGACGAGCCGCTGCGGGTTGTGCTCTTTTCATGTTGCAAACGGGCCTCCGGAACGAATCCCGTTCGCAACCAGAGGTACCACTGTAGATGACTTTTAGGGTTCCTACCAACTACATTTCTATTATTCTTTTATGTTGTGAACTGCCCTGAGATCTACAGATGAAGGGTGGTATGCAAATATAATTAATGAGGGACGTGGGTGGCGCTGTGGGTTAAACCACAGAACCTAGGACTTGCCGATCAGAAGGTCGGCGGTTCAAATCCCCATGACGGGGCGAGCTCCCGTTCCTCGGTCCCTGCTCCTGCCAACCTAGCAGTTCGGAAGCACGTCAAGTGCAAGTAGATAAATAGGTACCGCTCCAGTGGGAAGGTAAACGGCAGAAGCGGCTTAGTCCTGCTGGCCACATGACCTGGAAGCTGTACGCCGGCTCCCTCGGCGAATAAAGCGAGATGAGCACCGCAACCCCAGAGTCGTCCACAGCTAGACCTAATAGTCAGGGGTCCCTTTACCTTTATGATTCTATGATTCTGTATTAGATCACTGGTATTTAAGTTTTCAGTTCTTTGGCATTGCCTGACATTGTCTGTGCAGAGTCCACCCCCTCATCCGCTGCCCTTGCACATCAGCACATATAAATTGTTGCCTCCAAGCCTCCGAAAATCCCCCCGGGAGCTGAGTTTAGATGAGCCGCAGAAGCAAAGTTCCGGTAGCAAGATGAACCGGAGGACACTGGGAAACCACATCCTCCTGACCCTCCTCAACTCCCAGAGGTAGGATTAGTGATGGCCGGGGGGTGGTGTGGTGGAGAGGGACTGGTCATTGCGGGGGCGGGGGGAAGAATCATGCGACGTCCAATATTCACACACATTGTCTCCTTCAGGCAGTCTATGAGTGAGTGCTCAGTGGGAGAGGAAGGCACTCTGCACATGCTCAGTGGCTTCATTCCATCCAAGACTACAGATAAAAACTAGTTCTCTAGCCTCCTTCCTCGTAGACTCCAAATATTTCCAGATCTTTACTATTTGGCTCTAGAAAATTATATCTCTTCCGTCCTCTCCAAAATGACAGCAACAGCGTTCTCTCTCTCAATCCCCACACGCTGCAGTTCCCAAACTCTGTCATATTTCAGTGTGACCAAGAAAGAGAACCGAAGGCGGGGCTATGCCTATGAGGAGGTGTGGCCATGCAAATAGGGAGCATGCTTAATTCTTAACACCTGGAGTGAGAAGCAGCAGAAGAAAACCAGTGTCCCTGGGTGCACGTCTCCCCTATAGGCATGAAATTTCCATTCTCATGGGCGCACCAGACACTTCTACATTTGGGGACACTGCTGTGGCAAAGAGAGAAAAACAGGCCCCTCGTCCCTGACACTGGATTACCGCAGAGAAAAAGAGAACCTGAGAATTGTAGAGTTGGAAGGGACCCCCCCCCCAAGCCATCTGGTCCAACCCCTTGCAATGCAGGAATTGTGGGAATGTTCAGGGATGCAGGAGAGGATATATTGTCTGAGAATAGCCTTTCCAACTTGTGTTAACAAGTTCGCAATTTAGCAGAGTAACATTTCCCCTTTTAAACTCACAGCGGATGCGTTAGCTCAGGCTTGCTAAAGCCTCTATAATAACTGTTCTGGTATTTCCCCCTTATTCCCTCATAAAAGATAAAACACGACACAGTCTTCTATAAAAGTATAAAAAGAGTTTACTCACATATCATTCTGTTCACAATGGGATCCCAGAAGGCAGACTTAGCTTAGAAAAGTAACATATACCTAGAAACTACCCCATAATAAGACAGTCCCTTTGTCCTCAAAGAGCATCTTTGGCTAAGCAGATGTTGCTTCTTCGATGCATGTAGTCAAAGAGAGAGAGATGGCTGCCCTGCCCTGTGCTTTTGTCGTTACCTGCACAGGTGAGGCCACGCCCACCTCTAGTCACATGCAGAGGAAGTCTGTCCCAGCCCAGAAGGAAACAGGAAGTTTACCTGCTGGCTGGACAAACATTCCTCCCCGTGTGTAAACATGTTCACTCTAGGAATGTTGTAATTGACTGCTCTTGTGTTTCACATCTCACAGGAATCTCAACTAAATCATCCATGAAAGACGGCCACCCAACCTCTGCTTAAAAACCTGAAGGAGAGCCCGTCACTTTCCAAGTGACAGATCTCACTGCCGGAAAATTTATCCTTATGTTTAGTTGGAATCTCCTTTCTTGCGGTTTGAATCCATTGGTTCAGACATGGCCCTGACTGGCCTGGATCCTGTGGAAATCGCATGTGGGGGTCTAGTATGTGCTAGAAGCTGCCTTGTACAGTCAGTCTCTTGGTCCACCGAGTTCAATATTACCTACACGGACTGGAAGCAGCTCTTGAAGGCTTTGGATAAGGATCTCTCCAAGCCCTTTGGGGATTAAATTTAGGAGCTTCTGTAGGTAGGGCAGATGGGACACACGTGGTGCTGTGGTCTAAACCACAGAGCCTAGGGCTTGCCGATCAGAAGGTCGGTGGTTTGAATCCCCGCGACGGGGTGAGCTCCCGTTGCTCGGTCCCAGCTCCTGCCCACCTAGCAGTTCGAAAGCACATCAAGGTGCAAGTAGATAAATAGGTACCGCTCAGGCGGGAAGGTAAACGGCATTTCCATGCGCTGCTCTGGTTCGCCAGAAGCGGCTTAGTCATGCTGGCCACATGACCCGGAAGCTGTATGCCGTCTCCCTCGGCCAATAAAGCGAGATGAGTGCCGCAACCCCAGAGTTGGCCACGACTGCACCTAATGGTCCGGGGTCCCTTTACCTTTAGGTAGGGCAGATGGTCTAACTCTGAGCTATGACCCTTCCCCTTTATCTATGGGTTGCAGAGGTGTGCTGGGCTGCCTTGTAACATACAAGACTGAGTTGGCTCAGTCGGTAGAGCATGAAACTTTTAATCTCAGGGCTGTGGGTTCAAGCCCCATATTGGGGAAAAGGTTCCTGCATCGCAGGGGGTTGGAATAGATGACTCCCATGGTCTTTTCCAACTCTGGGAGTCTATGATACTTCTATGCAGTGCTATTTTTCTAGGGAAAAGGGGCCAGAATGCCTCCCTCATTCTCTTAGAACGGCAATGGTGCCCACCTGAGAGGTTCCAGAACTGGTGAGTTCTGGCCAGAAAAAACCCCCTGCTTCTATGATACTTCTAAGGCCCTCCACCCATCAAAATGATGGCCATTTTGTTGCTGACCAGGGTAATATCTCCTCCAAGCCCTCACCTGTCGCACCTGGGTGTCTGTGCCTGCTGGGTGTTCCTTCTGTAAACACATAAGACTTAACCGGCTGTACGTTTGAAAAAATAATATATAATAATACATTATATTATTATATAATATTATAATTATTATATGATATATAATAATTGCATTATAAAAATAATATTCATTGTATTGAATTGTAGATTTCAACAGAGGTCGCTCATAAAGTTCAACGAAAAAGGTAGAAGACCCAGCAGATCAGTTCATCCTCTAATCTTCTACTTTTTTCGTTGAACTTTATGAGCTACTTCTGTTGAAATCTACAATTCAATACAGTGGTACCTCGGGTTAAGTACTTAATTTGTTCCTGAGGTCCGTACTTAACCTGAAACTGTTCTTAACCTGAAGCACCACTTTAGCTAATGGGGCCTCCTGCTGCCGCTGCACCGCCGGAGTACAATTTCTGTTCTCATCCTGAAGCAAAGTTCTTAACCTGAAGCACTATTCCTGGAGTCTGTAACCTGAAGCATATGTAACCTGAAGCATATGTAACCCGAGGTATCACTGTACAATGAATAGTATATATTATTTTTTCAAACGTACAGCTGGTTACATCTCGTGTGTTTACTGAATACGTTTCACGTAACCAGAGGTTTGTTGTTGTTTTGCGGATGTTCCTTCTGAGCAAGAAAACTGCACCCATGCGCTGAAATTCCAGCGAGTTAAAATGAAGTGGGTGCGTCTTTCTCCAGAGGTTGACAAGCCCACCTGTATTTCCATGACCTGGAAGTAAGGAAGGCGCTTCCTTGGGTGCCTGGAGGTACTTCTTACTCAGGACCATAGAATTGTAGAGTTGCAAGGGATCCCCAAAGGTCATCTAGACCAACCCCCTGCAATATAGGAGTCGCACCTAATGAATCTCTGACAGACGGGCATCCAACCTCTGCTTCGAAACCTCCATAGAAGGAGAGCCTGCCGCCTTCCCAGGCAGTGAAGCGAGTGACTCATTGCACGTCTCCTCAAAAGTTAGAACAACCTCTTCATTCATTTCACAAGCGGGAAACTGAGGCTGAGAGGGGTGCTGAGCATAGGCAAGAGGGCTCAGGGCTCCTTGCCTTTCGCCCCAGAACCTTTTATGTGATACTAGGCCTCGCTGTATAGTTAAAGCTATGGTTTTCCCAGTAGTGATGTTTGGAAGTGAGAGCTGGACCATAAAGAAGGCTGATCGCCGAAGAATGGATGCTTTTGAATTCTGGTGCTGGAGGAGACTCTGGAGAGTCCCATGGACTGCAAGATCAAACCTCTCCATTCTGAAGGAAATCAGCTCTGAGTACTCACTGGAAGGACAGATCCTGAAGCTGAGGCTCCAAGACTTTGGCCACCTCATGAGAAGAGAAGACTCCCTGGAAAGGACCCTGGTGTTGGGAAAGATGCAGGGCACAAGGAGAAGGGGACGACAGAGGACAAGATGGTGGGACAGTGTTCTCGAAGCTACCAGCATGAGTTTGACCAAACTGCGGGAGGCAGTGGAAGACAGGAGTGCCTGGCGTGCTCTGGTCCAGGGAGTCACGAAGAGTCGGACACGACTAAACGACTAAACAAAACAACAGGCCTAGCTGATCCCAAACAAGCTTCTGACCTATAACTGCAGAATGAGTGTGCAATAGCTTCTGAGCACGTGCAGAGCATCTTTTGCCATTGAGCCAAAGGCTGATGTCTAGTCTCAGGCATGGGCAGTCTTGATCCACAGCATCTCTCCCCGTTTGTGGCTTCCATCCTCCGCCCTCACCCCCCCCCAAGACCCTTCCTTCCCCCTTACCTTCAGCAGCCACTGGGTGTTGTTTTCCAAGACCCTCTCCAACTGCTGGACCCGTTGGGTGGACTGGTCATCGCTCCACAGCAAAGGGCCGGCCGGGGAATCCCGCTGCAATGTGTTGACGTTGAAGGTCTCCCCGGGGTGCTGGCAGGGTTGGGGGTCGGCCTCTGGCAAGACGAAGGTGTAACTGCAGCGCCCATTCTGAACCCGGTGAGACCTCCTGCGGATTGACCCCTCAGCCGCCCTCCGCTGGCTGCCCACTGCCCAGGAAGCCGCGACCACCAAGAGACCCAAGGCCCCGACGTGGAGATTTGCAAGCGTCCACATGGCTGAGCAGGGAGGGGGTGGGTCTCGCCGAGTCCCAGGCCACCCACCACCCCTTGCACAGATCCAGGACCCAGTTGGTATTCTCAGGGTATAGAAGCTGCTGGTCAGAACTCCCTTGGGGGCTGGTTCCGGAGACCCAGCCGGGGTGAAGCCTCCGAAAGGCTCTGCCCGTTCCTGAACACACACTGAAATCCTGCAAACTCTCGACTTCCTCTCACCCTGCCCCTCCTCCTCCTCTTCTCATTTTAACATTCTCCACCCCCCTCCAAGACTCTTTCTTTTATCATTATGCTGGCTCCAGTAACAATATTGGCCGGCCGGACATTTTTTATTTTTTAAAAAAAGAGAAGTTTGATGCGTTTTCCCTCTCCTTCGTCTTCCTATCCCACTACGGGAGCTCAAGTTTCAGAAACGAGAGGTTTTTTGCATACACATAACCAAGCCGACGGCTCTCTCCAGGGCTTTGCACAGATCTTAGCAACGCTCCGTGGTTTGATTTGCATCCTGTCTGCTCTCTATCATTTTATAATTGATAGGCCAAAGGGCAAGTCAGGGGGTGGAGAGGCTGCTCCAGCAAGCCACACTGCCATGGCCGTGGCAGAGAAAGTGTGGCATTGTATCTGAAGATTGTCACAGATGTGTTGCTCTGTTCTACCTCCCCTGTTGGAGGCAAGGACCTTGGGAAGCACAAAGTTTAACTGTGGAACTCATTGCCACAGGAGACAGTGAGGGCCACCAACTTTAAAACAGGACTGGGCAAACGCATGGAGGAAGAAATGGTCATCACTGGCCACTAGCTACGATGGCTGTGCTCAGAGGCAGCAGGGCTTCTGAATGCCAGTTGCCGCAAACCACAGGATTTGCTCTTTGTTTCGAATCCAGTATACCTGAAGGAGCGTCTCCACGCCCATCATTCTGCCTGGACACTGAGTTCCAGCTCTGAGTGCCTTCTGGCAGTTCCCTCACTGCAAGAATCCAAGTTACAGGGAACAAGGCAGAGGGCCTTCTTGGTGGTGGCGCCCACCCTGTGGAACACCCTCCCACCAGATGTCAAAGAGAAGAACAACTACCAGACTTTTAGAAGACATCTGAAGGCAGCCCTGTTTAGAGAAGCTTTTAATGTTTAATAGGTTATTGTATTTTAATTTTCTGTTGGAAGCCGCCCAGAGTGACTGGGGAAGCCCAGCCAGATGGGCAGGGTATAAATAATAATTTATTATTATTATTATTATTATTATCCTGCTTGCAGGTTCCCCACAGGCATCTTGTTGGCCAAGGTGAGAACAGGATGCTAGATTGGCCATTGGCCTGATCCAGCAGTCTTTTCTTATGTTCCAGCCAAAGGAGTAGGCTACTTCTCTGAGATCTGTCAGGGTGCCTTGCTCCAAAGGATTTTTTAAATATTTGCTTCCTGACTCCCTGGTGGGAGCTCTTTGTCCAAAGTCTGATCCTGATACCTGCCAATCCAAGTGTTTGGAAAGAGAGAGGCATTGGAGAAGGCAAGGCACACCCAGACTCCTGTCGCTGTGGGTTGGTGTGCTGGGCCCGGGGGTTAACCCGAGCAACGCGGTCCAGGTCCGGTCCCGAATCCAAGGATTACGCGAGGAGTCAGTCCGACAGGGCCAAGGCAGGACACGAGGCAGGAAACCAGGCATGGACAGGTATAGGATCTCAGGCAGGTTCTAGCAAACAGCAATGTTGCTCCTGCAACCTGGGGCAGGATCCAACAGCCTTTTATCTTTGTCGGGGTAGCGGCCGGTCCTGATCCCCCAGCGACTCACCTCCCTGTCTCACCCAAAGGCGAGCACTCCTCCTGCGAGTACTCAGGTCTCTCCTTCTCTCCAACCTTAGTCTCTGCAGCTCGGGAGACATCGGTGGGTTACTAGACCCAGAGGCCGCCTCAGCCTCCCCTGACCCAACTGGTAGTGGAGCAGCTGTAAGTGATGGCCCAGCTGAAGGCAACGAGGGAATCCCCACATCTGGAGCCAGGGCAGGCTCAGGCCCCGGACTTGGCCTAGCTGGGGTTTGTTGCAGGGGAACCTGTGCAGACTGGGACTCTTCAGGATCAGGCCCCAGACTTGGTCCTGCTGACGCCTGTGGCAAAGGATCTGGTGCAGACTGAGTCTCCTCTGGTTCCAAGGCCCAGGCCATCACAGTTGACCTGAAGAAACAGCATTTTGTTGTTTGAAAGAGATAGGAGGCAGAGTGAATGGGCTGAAGGCACCGCAGGAATGCAGGGACCTCAGCCTCTCTCTAGACGGCTGATATGGTACCTGATTTGGCCCATGCGCCTTGTACAAATGCCTTGCTCCATCAGAAGCGTGCTAACTCCAAAATATGCCCCTGGTTTGGTTGGTCCGGAAAGTTCAGATCAGCAATTTAATTGAAAGAATATGAGAATAAGTGATGTTTAAGAAAAAGATGAAATTTGGAGTAACATTATGTTTAAATTAAGTCAAAAAAATTCCTTCCAGTAGCACCTTAAAGACCAACTAAGTTAGTTCTTGGTATGAGGTTTCGTGTGCAAGCACACTTCTTCAGATACACTGAAACAGAAGTTGCCAGATCCTTCTGTTTCAGTGTATCTGAAGAAGTGTGCTTGCACACGAAAGCTCATACCAAGAACTAACTTAGTTGGTCTTTAAGGTGCTACTGGAAGGAATTTTTTTTACTATGGCAGACCAACACGGCTACCTATGTTTAAATTAAGTATCTAAGCATTTGGAAAAAATATTTAAAGTTGGAGACATAATATTTGAAATTTATAAAATAAGATTTGGAATAAGGTGATAAATTGCTGCTTATAATTTTATAATTGGGAACGCAGGAAAGGGAGATGTGAGGAAGTCCAAAAGGTTAAGAAAATATGATCTACAGACAGCTGATTTCGTTTTATATTTTCTATTCTTTGTTTATCTCTTTGTTTTTTTCTTTCTATTTTTCTTTTTAACTGTGTTTGTTGTACCTTGGTGATGGTATTTTATATGTTTGGTGATTTTATTGTTTAAAACCTTTAATAAATATTTTATTAAAAAAAAGAAAGTTCAGATCAGATAGGATCATCTCTGAATGCAAACTGCCTTGAACCTCTCCCATCTCCCCCTTTCACTGTTTTTTCACCCCAGATTCTGCTTCAGTTTCACACCCTGCTCGTTCTTTCTGCCTCTTAGCCTTGCACCACTTCTCTAGTCAGAGGCTGCTTGGTTGCAAGAGTGTGGCACCCTGGCCCCATCCTAGGAGGCAAAGCAGACAGCGACCCTCTGAAGCAAAGAGCATTTCTTTCTTAGCACCCCTCCGCTCTCCATGCCATAACTCAGCAAATCCTTCTCTGATCAGTACCAGCTGTGACCTTGCTGGGTTCAGCTGAGCCACATTCAGATTAGATTCAGGGCTTCCTCCTTCTCTGTGGTCTATTTATAACATCCCAGGGAAATGAGTCAGGACTCGCCTGCAAACCTTTCTCACATCAAGGGATATTCTCTCTCAAGCCACAAAGGATTTGGAGTCCTTGAGAGGACTTCTGAGACTTCTTGAATAGGATGGGGGAGTCCGTTTGATTTGCATTTAAAGGCAAACTGCCTGAGTCGCACTTTCTGAAAAGAGACGCAGAGCAAAACACAACTGTCTGTTGAAATTTGCACCCTCCCGAATTTTGCAATGCAGTTCTCTGGCTCATTGAAATATACTCGGAGTTGAGAGTGGATTTCATGCTCTTTATTTAGCTCACAGTGGTGAGGAGGAAAGGAAATTCCCCCAGAATGTCTGCTTTATATACATTATTTACACAATGGGCCCCACGTGATTGGCTAATTCTGGGATTCACCTGTAGGCCAATCAGGTTGCGGATTCACTTCCACCTGGAGTTGGATTGGGTGGCTCCTGTGGACCAATCAGACTGCTGCATTCTGGACCCTATTGTTCTAGGACCAATCAGACTGCTGCATTCTGAATCCTATTGTTCTAGGACCAATCAGACTGCTGCCTTTTGAATCCTATTCAACTCAGTACATAACATAACCACAGATGCTAGGATAAGTGTGCATATATATGCATGTATTAGTGAAAACAACACAGAAAAATGCATTGCATTGGGCCAAATTGCTTTGCAAACATTTGGGTATAAGACAAATTGCCCACAACCAAGTTCCTCAGCACTAAGGAACATACCGGTGAGAAACATTTGCTTTGGTGCCATTTTAATTTTGGGTATGGATTATTCTCGTGCATTGAGCACCAGCCTGTTATAATATGAATTTATCTGTCATTTCAAATTATATCCTGTCCTTCCTCCCAAAGCGGGAGAGAAAGAGACACGTTTTGTTGGATACAAACCCATGACTAGGGGGAATCTCTGGAAACCTAATGGAGAAGTGAGATCTGTTGGGGCGTGTTAATGCTGCGAGCCCCTTCATCCTACGCTCAGGTTGTATATGTGTGTAAATAAAACCATATATCTGAAAGACACCACAGTCTCCGCATACTTTCATTCCAAGGAAACAGAACCTGGGTAAGCACCTCAAACCCCTGGGGTCTTTCACCACTTGGAGACTGGGGCAGTATGGAACAATAAAAATAAGGACGAGAAAGAGCTGTGAAGCAGCATGGGCTCAATAATTCACACACAACAAAGAATGAAGTGAGATGATCTCAGGAATTACAACCTTCCTCCTGAGCCTTATATCCTGAATCTCAAGGGTGGAATCTTGGTGATAATGGGTGGATCCTACTTGATTTTAAAAAAGACCCAAAGTAGTTTACGAGAAAGATAAATCAATAAACTCATCAGTAAGAATTAGAAGCAATAATTTAAGACTTCTGTTAAAATAAAGGTCAAGGGACCCCTGACTATTAGGTCCAGTCATGGCCGACTCTGGGGTTGCGGTGCTCATCTCGCTTTATTGGCCGAGGGAGCCGGCGTTTGTCCGCAGACAGTTTCCGGGTCATGTGGCCAGCATGACTAAGCCGCTTCTGGCGAACCAGAGCAGCGCATGGAAACGCCGTTTACCTTCCCGCTGGAGCGGTACCTATTTATCTACTTGCACTTTGAGGTGGTTTAACCCACAGCACCACCCACGTCCCTTCTGTTAAAATAACTGTAGACTAAAAACAGATTACTGAAATTTCTCCACACTTCTTATTAGGGTCATGTTTTCTGGACCATCTTTGGGGCAAGTGATCTTGTGATGCACACTCCTTCCAGTTAAAATAATTCCGTAATCCCAAAGATGGAAAGGCTTTTGTTTGGAGAGATTTTGCTCTGTTGTCAGTCAACAAATGAAAAATGGTTCTACTATAGCTGGCTTTCAAACTTAGCTGATTACTCTCGAAGGAATTGGTAACCGGTTTTTCCATCCACCCCTCTTCTACAGACTTCAGGCCTGGACACCAAGCCCGGGACATGATTAACGGCAGTCGCAGTTCTCCGTGCCAGGCCAAGCTTGTTTTCGAGAGCATCCCCAGGGAAGTTGAAGAGGCCCTCTTTGCACAACAGTGTGTTGCCAACCATAACACCAGAGAGAGAGAGAGAGAGAGAGAAAATATGAACCAGTGGCCTCCCAGTTCTGGGGACCCCAAAGTCTTCCTCTGCATTGTTTCAAGACTACCTATTTATTGAGCATTCATCATCACTTGCTAGTGCAAAGGCTACAGCCACTGTCACTCTGTTTCCTGTGTCCAGTTCTGGGCGCCACAATTTAAGAAGGATATTGACAAGCTGGAACATGTGCAGAGGAGGGCGACCAAGATGATCAAGGGGGCTGAAACCAAGCCTTATGAGTAAATGGTTGAGGGAGCTGGGTATGTTTAGCCTGGAAAAGAGGAGTCCAAGAGGTGATATGAGTTGGTGCATGCTCTGGTTATCTCTCACTTGGACTACTGCAATGCACTCTGTGTGGGGCTACCTTTGAAGGTGACCCGGAAACTACAACTAATCCAGAATGCGGCAGCTAGACTGGTGACTGGGAGCAGCCGCCGAGACCATATAACACCGGTCTTGAAAGACCTACACTGGCTCCCAGTACGTTTCTGAGCACAATTCTAAGTGTTGGTGCTGACCTTTAAAGCCCTAAACGGCCTCGGCCCAGTATGCCTGAAGGAGCGTCTCCACCCCCAACGTTCTACCCAGACACTGAGGCCCAGCTCCAAGGGCCTTCTGGCGGTTCCTTCACTGCAAGAAGCAAAGCTACAGGAAACCAGGCTGAGGGCCTTCTCGGTAGTGGCACCCAGCCTGTGGAATGCCCTCCCACCAGATGTCAAAGAGAAGAACAACTACCAGACTTTTAGAAGACATCTGAAGGCAGCCCTGTTTAGGGAAGCTTTTAATGTTTAATAGGTTATTGTATTTTAATATTCTGTTGGAAGCCGCCCAGAGTGCGGGGTATAAATGGGCGGGGTATAAATAATAAAATTTTCTTCTTCTTCTTCTTCTTCTTCTTCTTCTTCTTCTTCTTCTTCTTCTTCTTAAATTATTATTATTATTATTATTATTATTATTATTATTATTATTATTAGCTGAGTGGGGGGTGCTTGTGTAATCTCACTGTATACAAGTTGTACAAGTGACAATAAAGTATTTCAGTAATATATTGCTGAAGGAATGAAATGTCCCTATTTTCATTGCAGGAATGTTGGTGAAAATCGCAGAGCCCAGGCAGGTTCATAGGGGAGAATTCGGTCCTTCAGATAGCCTGGGCCAAACCTTCTTATGGATAGAGAATATTCTGCAATGCCTTGCAGTACAGCTAAGGTTCTACAATGTGGTTTATTGCCTTCTTCTCATTATTCAAACCCAAGGTGATGCATTGCTTAGGTCCAAACAACGCAAGAGAGACTCTTCGCATTTCTAGTCCTTGTCAGAGATGTTGCAAGAGAAACTTGGAGGAATTCTCCCTTTCCGCCCTGCCAGGCACCCTGGGCCCATGCCAGCTGGGCAAATAAACATCCCAGCCGGCTCTGTTTACATGTTGAGCGGGATCGCTCCTTTGAGATGCTGCCCTTTGGCCTGCAGTTGGGATGGGAACTAGCCCAGCTTTTCCTGCGTCCTAATGGAAACGGGAACGCTTGATGCAAACCCAGCCCACGTTAG
Source organism: Podarcis liolepis (assembly GCF_965112155.1). Classification (NCBI taxonomy): domain Eukaryota; kingdom Metazoa; phylum Chordata; class Lepidosauria; order Squamata; family Lacertidae; genus Podarcis; species Podarcis liolepis. The sequence goes on along the minus strand of NC_139559.1, from coordinate 4,777,441 downwards.
GCCGATGGGGCAGGCTTGCGAAGCCCCACTTTGCCCCTCCTGGGAAGCAACTGTGAGGCTGCTGCCACTTCTGGGAGGCTATTGGTGCAGCCCCACAGAATCCTAGAGTTGGAATGGGTCCCAATGAGTTATCCAGTCTAACCTCCTGCAATGCTGGAATCACAGCTAAATAATCTGGCTGTTCTTCTTCAAGCCTGCAAGAACTACTTGGTTTTCTACTGGAACCCGCAGGTCAAATAACCAGAACCAGGTGCAAAACAAGGGGGTGGAACCCTGGAAACACCCAGGACGGAGAAAATGAGGCATTTCCACCACATAGGTAGGGATGCCAGTTCAGGAGCACCCCAGATGCTGAAATTTCAGGACACAAAGCTGAGACCGGGGGGGGGGGGCATGGCAACGTCACTAGTGGAGGCCATTGGTGATGTTGTTGTGACAATCCCCTGATGATGTCATTGGCTGGGCCCTGGAGACGGAGGTTAATTGGGAGAGGGGAGCGGACAGAGTGTCTATGCCAGGGGTCAGCAAACTTTTCCAGACCTTGTGGGGTGGGGGCGGACTATATTTTGAAAAGAAAAAAATATATGAATGAATTCCCATGCCCCCCAAATAACCCAGAGATGCATTTGAAATAAAAGGACACTTTCTACTCATGTAAAAACACGCTGATTTCCAGACCGTCCACAGGCCAGATTTAGAAGGTGATTGGGCCGGATCCAGCCCCTGGGCCTTAGTTTGCCTACCCATGGTCTATATCAGTGGTTCTCAACCTGTGGGTCCCCAGATGTTGTTGGACTACAACTCCCATCATCCCTGAGCTCTGGCCTTGCTAGCTAGGGGTGATGGGAGTTATAGTTCAACAACATCTGGGGACCCACAGGTTGAGAAATGCTGGTCTATATGCTATACTTTGCAGGCATCTCCTGCTGAGCTGAAGCTTGCAAGGAGCAGGCACGGCCCTATTATCATCATAGTTATGGCTGTTATTGTTGTTATTGCTATTATTACTACTAAAGGCCATATTGTTCACCTGGAGATCCATATCCTCCAACCTGCCACCTGGAGAGAGCCAGGTGAATCTGGAGGTCTGGCAACCCAACACACCAGCGCATCTTTTTGCCTTCCCTCCACTGACTTGCCCACCAATTGAAAGGGATGGTTCTGAGAGTTTGTATTCTGTCCTAATCGAGCCACACCTGGAGAATCACATCTGGTTCTGAGCACTGCAGTGCTATAAAGGAGGAGAATCCTGCCAAAGGCTAAAGCCACGATCATTTTGTTTCCTCTGTCCAGTTCTCGGCACCACAATTTAAGCTGGAATGTGTGCAGAGGAGGGCAACCAAGATGATGAAGGGGGCTGAAACCAAGCCTTATGAGTAAATGGTTGAGGGAGCTGGGTATGTTTAGCCTGGAAAAGAGGAGTCCAAGAGGTGATATGAGTTGGCGCATGCTCTGGTTATCTCTCGCTTGGACTACTGCAATGCGCTCTACATGGGGCTGCCTTTGAAGGTGACCCGGAAACTACACTAATCCAAAATGCGGCAGCTTAATCCTCCTCTAAATAAGCAAGGCACAACCTTGATGGCAGAAAGTGAGGAGGATTAAAGAACCTTTTAATGAGGGTGAAAGAGGAGAGCGCAAAATATGGTCTGAAGCTCAACATCAAAAAAGCAGAAGACAGAAGTGCCTGGCATGCTCTGGTCCAGGGGGTCACGAAGAGTCGGACACGAATAAACAACTAAACAACAACAACAACATATAATGCACACATTCAGAAGTTTTGGTTTTTTTAAAAAAAGAACGTTTTTATTGGAAAGCAAACAAGTCAGACAGCTGCCCTGCTTTTGAAAATGATACAAGCAATATACAAAACCGTAGCAGTTGCAGATTTTGCGTTTCACTTGCATTCACTAGAAGGCAACAGCCGAAATTGTATTAAATGCAAGAACGGAGTACCAGCCATCCTCTACTCTGTAGCGCCCCCAAGTGGTAGCTGCAAAAAATGTGTATGTAAAAACAAAGCAAAAAAACAACAACAAAAATATCCCTTTCCTTGGAAAACTTTTCTTTTAAGATGTGGTTGTGTCCATCTTCCATGCAATCACATTTGTTTTTTTCAGCCTAAGTCTCGACAAGGTTTCAAACGGAGGTTGCTATTTACAATGCATTAAAAAAAAACAAAAAACAAAAATACATTTAAAACAAAATTGAAGAAATAAATCTATATGACGAAGAGCATTTTAAATACATTGACATTCTACAAATAAATTCTCTATATTATATATTTATTTATTTATTTATTTATTTATTATTCATAGCAACAATAAAATGTAATTTGCTTTCATCCAGAATCACAGGAACCTATCCAAAAATCTGCATCTTGCTGAAGAAATGTACCTATGTGTAGGCTTACAGTGCAAGTTTTCTCAAAGGCAAGTAACTAAAATAAAGGGGGTAGATTGTTGGGGTTTTGGACCCTCCACAAAGCCTCAGCTGGACAACATAAAGTGGGATGGGGGAGAGGATTTCTTTATTAAGTATAAAAATTAAGCTGATACTTAGCCACGAGTTCACTATGTAGACTCAGTTCCAAGATGCAGATCGGGCGCTGAATGTGGTGCTGTTTTGTACTTTCCCCCTTTCCCTTCCATCCCCCCCTCACTTCCTGCAGTTTGTGCAACCTCTAGGCTGATGAAGAGTTCTGTGGAACTCAAAAGCTCACGCCACTTTTGTGACGTATTGCTCAGTTATCCCAATAAAGGTCTTGCTCAGCTGTGGGTTCCGAAGGTCGCCCTCCTTTGCCACTTATAGAGCAATTGAGATTCCTTCATTTTTCCTGTAGAACTAACAGGATTTCTCCACTGGGAAGTTCCTCCCTGTTTGGGCCTTGTGGAAAACCATCGCTGCTATAGGTTTTGGTCATGCAGGAGAGCTTCCTGTGTGCTGTGTCAGGGAAATGCAACTCTAGGGCCCTGGTTAATTTTCAAATCTGAGGTTTTGTAGCAGGAAGGATGACGGCTATGGGACTGATTTAGCAAACGCACTTTCTCTCTCACTCGCTCTCTCTTCAAAATTTTGACTTGGAAACTCTGCAAGGCCATTGTAGCAGATGGTAGACAGAGACACAGCTCCAACTACAGGATAAATCCTCATGATCTGTCTGTACAAACTGGGTTGGGTTATTTCTCTTCTGGGCCCTGTCCCGGGGCATTTCAGGAGCTGGAGTCACTTCCAGGAGTTCTCCGGCAAGAGAGTTGTCCTTCCTTGACTCTCCAGGCTTGTTGAATCCAAAGTGAGCCCCGATCATAGCTGTCAACTTTCCCTTATTTTGCAGGAAATTCCCTTATTCCAGTGCCGTTTCCCGCTGCTTCCCACCGCTACCCCGGATTGTTAGATATCCCGTAGACTGTCCCCAGGACAGGTGAGGCTGCTGATCTCTTATTTTTGAGGCTGCTGATCCCTTATTTTCAAATCTGAAAGTTGACAGCTATGGCCCCAATGGCTCGGCTCCAGGTGAAGTTAGTTGCCCTTAGTTCCCACTGAAATTGATGAGATATAAGTCGTTCAGTGGCGGAGCAAGCCGATTGGGCGCCTGGGGCTGTGCGCGTGTTCTGCGCCCAGGGGTGGGGCCAGCTACCTAGGGGGCGGGGCTAGTTGTCTGTGGGGCGGGGCAAGCTGGGGCAGGCCACTCCACCAGGCCTCCGAGGCATCTGCCTGCCTCCTCCCAATCAGCCGCCTCACAGCTAAGGGGGAGGCAGTGGGCAGACCATCTGGGGCAACATGGAGCCTGCAGGCACCCAAGCCACCGCGTCACTCCCAGGAGAGACGCGTGGCTCAGGCGCGCTGCGGGCCCCGCGGTGAGTGCCGCCCAGCGTTTTGTCACCCCCCTCAGTGGTGACACCTGGGGCAGTCCACCCCCACTGCACCCTCCTTCCTCCGCCACTGAAGTCGTTATGACCAACTTGTCCCATTGATTTCAATGAGCCCTAACTTCAGCTAACCTAGTCTGGATCCAGCCCATTGAATAGTGCCATTTGGGCTGTAGCCTTAGAGTACCACTTGCTCAGACCCCAAATCTTTCCTCATCCTCCCCCCGTACAGCGGTATGCATTCATTTCATAACAAATTTTAAAATGCACCAAAATTAAGCCAATAGCTCGCAAATGCCAATAGGGATGGATAAAACTAGGTTCATGACTGATATCCCATATATGCACTCGTTCCTCATGTGTCATTCAGGATTATGTGGAAAGTTCCTGCAGTAGAAGTGGAAACAAGAGACATTTTGTTTTCCCAGAATGCCCTGGGTGTTGCATCGTTCCAGGTCGTTAAATGGCAGCTGGCACTCCTCTCCGTGTGCTCCAGAATGACACGACAACCAGGGGCATTCTGGGAAAATAAAGCAAGGGTTGCTGGGAAGATGCAGGCAATGAAATCAAGCTCTGCTGCCGCTGCTCCAAACTTGGGGGCCGAGCCACAATAAACGAGGAAAGGAAGGAAAGCCTGCAGAAGAAAGGAGCTTTTTTGCAAGTGAATAACGAGAACAACTGCCATTTCAATAAACGAAAGGAGTGGCGTTATTAATGCCAAAAACAAATGGAAGAACAACACGGACGGGGGGGGGGGAGATATTCATGCACCCCTCATGGTCGCCTGAATGGAGAGAAACCACTGGAGGCCTTTCAAAGACTTCTTTGACACGGAGCCATCTTGCAGCAAGAGCCTCTCCAACGAAAGTGCGCTGGAGAAGCAGAGCAGAAGGTGACCTGGAGGTCTCAACAGGTCTAGGGGTTGGCTTGCTGGACTCACCACATGCATCAGTGAGCCCCTGTCAACTGCCCAGCCATCACACCTCCTCCTGCGTGAAGAAGACGGAGATCAAGAGATACTCCGGGCAAACCGCTTTGGCATCTGTGCAGAGAGGATCCTGCCTTTATGGGTTCCAAGTGGGGAAGGGAGGCGGGAGAGAGAGAAGGCAAGCATTGCATGGCAGCCTAGCAAACGCATTGTAAGACTTCCCGGCCTCTTCTTAGGAGGAAAGATACGCTGGGGGGCTGCTAGATCCTAGCCAGCTTCTTCCGTTCATCAGTTCTGCTAGGTGAGCTTGCCTGCTCCCAGGCAAAGGGTGCAAGGCAGTCTGGGTCGGCCCATTTGGGAAAGCCAGGAGAGCTGGTTATCCACCCACCTGTGAACACCTGTGGTATATTTGCATTGCTTTGGAAGGAGATAAACACAAGCCTCATAGTTAAAGCTATGGTTTTCCCAGTAGTGATGTATGGGAGTGAGAGCTGGACCATAGAGAAGGCTGATCGCCAAAGAATTGATGCTTTTGAATTATGGTGCTGGAGGAGACTCTTGAGAGTCCCATGGATTGCAAGAAGATCCAACCTCTCCATTCTGAGGGAAATCAGCCATGAGTGCCCACTGGAAAGACAAATCCTGAAGCTGAGGCTCCAAGACTTTGGCCACCTCATGAGAAGAGAAGACTCCCTGGAAAAGACTCTGATGTTGGGAAAGATGGAGGGCACTAGGAGAAGGGGATGACAGAGGATGAGATGGTGGGACAGTGTTCTCAAAGCTACCAGCATGAGTTTGACCAAACTGCGGGAGGCAGTGGAAGACAGGAGGGCCTGGTGTGCTCTGGTCCAGGGGGTCACGAAGAGGCGGACACGAGTAAACGACAACAACAACAAACACAAGCCTACAAGCCACCAAGTCAGGGTGACTTGCCGCCTCTGGAACATAAAAGAATCTGCCTCGTACCAAGTCAGGTCATTGGTCCATCTAGCTCAGCTTGCCTACACTGGCCGGCAGCAGCTCTCCAGGGGTTCAGAGAGGCCTTTTCCAGCCCCAAACAGGTGCTCCACCTTTGAATTACAGCCTCTTTCCATCCTTTGGGAGACGTCCTCCTTCTTCGCTCTTCTCTGAGTCCCTCTGGGGTGCCTTTCCAACGAAGGCTGTGCAGGGAGCGTCAGTGACACAACGCCGTACGGCCCCCGGCATCCTTTTCCATACTGTTCTGTCTCTGCCGGCAATCTGGGGGTGAGGAGGGAGATGCGTGTGTGGCAACAAATTAGGACCTCTAAAGGGGAAACATCTGACAGGCCGCAAAGGCTTCCTTTTCTCTCTTTCTGGAAAGAAGGATTGTGCAACGTGATCTGGATGGAAAAGATGGAAAAACAACAACAATGCGAAAATAGCTGAGGAAGGAACCTCGCAGAGGCAGAGAAAGAAGGTCTTTTTTTTCGTCCACTAGGATGCCCCCTGCTGGACTGCCTCATGTACTGCTCCCCTCCCGGACATTTCCACTTGCTCTGACGGCGATTAAATAACCATGAGAGATTCCAGCTTTTTCTTCCTCCTCTGTTTCCTCTCCCTTTTTGCGTTCTTTTTCTTTTCCTTGTTCTCTGAAAGGCAAAACCAGAACCACGTTTAGTTCAGGGGGTTGTTCAATGCCACATGCAAAAAACAACAGCAACAGAAGCTTTTGGGATATGCATTACTTTTAGCACTGAAAATATCATTTCTAGGCTCTGTAGAAATAATTTAGTTTCAGATGATGATTTAGAGGTAGTAGCAAACCTCCTCACTGCTGCAAAAATGTGTGTAGGAAATAACTGCTGGGGGGCAGGGTGGAAAGTAGTGAATTTCCCATGAGAATGAGATGGTTTGATGACCCTAGTATCCCACAATACTATCTAAATTAGCATTTTATAGGAGATCAAGTCATGAACAGCCCTACAAGTCCTTAGGGTGCTTCCAGACACCCTATTTGCTGAGCATTCACCCTGATCTGTTTGCAACCAGATTAGATGATGCTGGGAATTTAGCAAGCATTTGTTCCAATTGGTTAGCAGGGATGTTAGACGACAGTTGCGTCAAAGGACTTTATTTATTGCAAGAAGTCCCAATCAACTGCGATTCTGCAACCTGAACATGCCAGTATGTAACTGTATCTCACCAGAAAAGAGCGGGAACCTAGAAGCACTCTGAGAGTGCTGGTCTTAAAACAATAAAACACTTACAGCATTCTGAAGACACAATTTAAGACATCTAAAAGCAGTTTCAGTTAACAACGTCATTCCATCCAGAGATCTCGAGTATGCCAGCCTTAGCAGCATCCTGCTTGCAGGAGTGGAAGTATTATGGGATGGGAAATAGGTTGCTTAGCCTCCTTGCCCACCCCCCGGCCACCAACCCTCATCTTGTTCTGTTTCCTGTTAGTGATGATCTGCTGCCATCCTTTATTGTTTCGCAATTGCCATTTGGTGAGTCTTGGGGGATGCTGGTGTTATTTAAAACGTCCTTGCCTTGCTTTGCAGTGTATTCTCTATTTATTTAATGAATTGTAGGAATCTCAATGCCGCTCAGCTTCTAAAATGCTCTTCCTTTCACACAAGTGTCCTGACTGGAAAACTGCATTGGCAAAATTCGGAGCAGTGTGAACTTTCGGTCTGCAGAGCATTCGAGAAAGTGGGAAGTGGGGAGGTTCGCCTTTCAGTGCAAACAGAGACAAATTTCACAGTACCTTGCAGGGAAGTGCCCTGTGCAGCCAATGCAGAACTGCAGTCCATGAACCTGCCGATCCAGTGACATCACCAGTTGATTGGCAGTTGATTGGCAGGTGGGCAGGGCCAGATTTAAGTTTGATGAGGCCATAAGCTCCTGAAGGCAATGGGGCCCTTTATATGTCCAGCTGTCCTTTGTTAACAACAAATTGTCACTGTTTTTTGTGTTGAATATATGCTAGATACCTTGCCAACAAAGGTCCATATAGTTAAAGCTATGGTTTTCCCGGTAGTGATGTATGGAAGTGAGAGCTGGACCATAAAGAAGGCTGATCGCCAAAGAATTGATGCTTTTGAATTCAGGTGCTGGAGGAGACTCGTGAGAGTCCCATGGACTGCAAGAAGATCAAACCTCTCCATTCTGAAGGAAATCAGCCCTGAGTGCTCACAGGAAGGACAGATCGTGAAGCTGAGGCTCCAAGACTTTGGCCACCTCATGAGAAGAGAAGACTCCCTGGAAAAGACCCTGATGCTGGGAAAGATGGAGGGCACAAGGAGAAGGGGACGACAGAGGACGAGATGGTTGGACAGTGTTCTCAAAGCTACCAGCATGAGTCTGACCAAACTGCGGGAGGCAGTGGAAGACAGGAGTGCCTGGCGTGCTCTGGTCCAGGGGGTCACGAAGAGTCGGACACAACTAAACGACAAAAATATGCTAGATGGTAATTTATGGACCTGACAGGTATCTAAAGCCATTTGTACATGTTGCTGTGCAACCAGTCCATGCAGAATGTAGGCACCCTATACACAGAAATGAGCAAACCAGCGATAGTTTAGGGAGCAGGCTAGCAGGCAGGGCCCATGACTTACATCACAGGAGCCTACACAACACAAAACACTGTTGCTGTATGTAGGCTTTATTTTATGTGGTTTCTTTATCCTATATTTTGGAAATCCAGTTTTTTCCTTTAATTTTTTGGGGGGCCCCCAAGAGAGCGGGGCCCTAAGATATAGCTTGTTTAATTTATACAGTGGTACCTCAGGTTAAGTACTTAATTCATTCCAGAGGTCTGTTCTTAACCTGAAACTGTTCTTAACCTGAAGCACCACTTTAGCTAATGGGGCCTCCAGCTGCTGCTGCGCCACCGCCGCACAATTTCTGTTCTCATTCTGAAGCAAAGTTCTTAATATTTCTGGGTTAACAGAGTCTGTAAGCTGAAGCGTATGTAACCCGAGGTACCACCCATCTGGCACTGCAGGTGGGTGTAGTTTGGGGGGAATTGCCTCATGGGCTGAACTGGAACTCTTGGCAAGCTAAACTTTCCCTGTGCACCAGAGGTTTCCCAGCCCTGTCTGGGATTCAGAAACATTGGCAAGTTCCTATCTCTTTGCCCTCTCCCCACAGCATGGCTACCCCTCCCTCCATCCCTCTGCACCTCACCTCCCGGACAGATCTTCTTCAATCGGCACTTCCTGGACTCGGAGAGCGTCTGGCATGCGGCCGCCTCATCTTTGCTGGGCCTGAGGACCTCACGGACCCGGGTCGTCGAGCCCCACTTGGAGCCGCACGTCCGTCCTTGATTGTTGCAGGGGCTCCAGCTGCCCCAGGGACCCACCTCACATTTTTCTGGCGGGGGTGAGATAAGGAAGAAAAACCCACAACCACCATGTCAGAAAACAGGAAGCCGGCTTGGTTTGAGCTTTGTCCATCTAAGTCAGTGGTTCTCAAATGTTGTTGGACTACAACTCCCATCATCCCTGAGCTCTGGCCTTGCTAGCTAGGGGTGATGGGAGTTGTAGTTCAACAACATCCGGGGACCCACAGGTTGAGAAAGGCCGATGTAAGTCCAAGATTGTTTCAGGGGCAGGGAACCCAGGGGCCAGATTTTCTTCCATGGTCTAGAGACACTCCATGGGCCAGTTAAGAAGATCCTTGGGGTTGCATGTGGACCGTGCACCTGAAGTTCACCACCTGTCAGGGACTGGTTGGACATGGAGGAACCAGCTGGGGAACCCCCATGGGAAGAAGGCTTAGAGTCTGGGGATTGGTGGTGGGCCAGGTTGCTCGCCGGAGCAAGACGGTTTGAGCATATTGCACCGATCCTGGTCCCACTGCACTGGCTAGCCATGAGTTTCCGGGCCCAATTCAAAGTGCTGGTTTTGACCTATAAAACCCTAAAGTGACTCAGGACCAGCGGCGTAGCGTGAGTTGTCAGCACCCGGGGCAACGCAAGTAATTTGCGCCCCCTAACCCGGGGCAAGGCACATAATTTGCGCCCCCCAACCCCTAACCTGCGAGTTGCCGCTGGCGCTGCTGCCCAAACGACGCCGCTTGCCCGGAGGAGGAGGGGGGCAGAGAGGGGAGGAAAATGCAACGGCCCAGCAGCTGCAGCAGCAGCGGCGGAGGCGGGGCTGTGAGGAGGGGCTGCCTGGCGCGTCCTCCGCGGCAAGCGCTGAGAGCCGCTGCCTGCCGGGCGCCTTCAGCCGGGCGCCGCGAGACATGCGGCTCTGCTACAGCCTGCGCCCGAGGCTCTTCGGCGACTCCGGAGGCAGCGAGCGCGCCCCCCCAGATGTTGCGCCCGGTGCGGCCTGCCCCCCTTGCACCCCCCACGCTACGCCACTGCTCAGGACCACAATACCTCAAGGACTGCCTCTTTCCATATACCGTATTTTTCGCTCTATAGGACGCACCAGACCATAGGAGTGGGAGAACGGGGGGGGGGGGGAATTCTCCCCCTCTCTGCTCAGCCCCTTCTATTTCTCCCCCCGCTTTGCTGAAGGGGCACTGCGCAGAGAGGGAAAACTGTGCAGTGCCTCTCCAGCGAAGCGAAGCCTGGAGAGCAAGAGGGATAGGTGTGCACTGCCGCCTCTCGCTCTCCAGGCTTCAGGCGGCTATCCACAAGCCTTCGGAGCACAGCGGGAACTCCTGCTGTGCTCCGAAGGCTTGGGGATAGCTGCCTGAAGCCCCCGGAGTGCAGCAGGAACTCCCGCTGCGCTCCAGAGGCTTCAGGCGGCTTCAGTGAAAGCAACGCGAAGCCTCTGGAGCGCGGGGGGAGCTCTCCCTCTGCGCTTCAGAGGCTTCGCGTTGCTATCGCTGAAGCCAAGGAGCCTGCATTCGCTCCATAAGACACACACACATTTCCCCTTAATTTTTGAAGGGGGAAAAGTGCGTCCTATAGAGCAAAAAATACGGTAAACCTACCCAGACCCTGAGATCATCTTCTGAGGCCCTCCTTCGTGTGCCTCCTCCTTGAGAGGTGAGGACGGTGGCAACACGAGAACGGGGCCTTCTCTGCAGTGGCTCCCCTTCTGTGGAATGCTCTCCCCAGGGAAGTTTGCCTGGTGCCTTCATTATACACCTTTAGGCGCCTTTAAAATACCTCGGAAACTGAATTTCATTTTTGGAGATTTTGCCAAAAAGGCTCAACAACTTTCTCCCAACTTTGTGTCCAGCTTTCTGAAATACGGCAACCCTAATGTACTTGTATACATTTTTATTTAATGTAAGTCACTTGAAGACCTTTGAGTGACAAGTGACTGATAAGCATCCCTAACAGAGCCTGGGGTGGGTTCTTCGCGACTCCTTGCCTGGCTTACCTTGGCATTCCCGGGTGCTGTGCTGGGCCACAGTGTCCTGGGGACACGAGCTGAAGCATTTGCCTTTGTGCAGGTAGAATTGCTCTTTGCATTTCATGCAGAAGTCTTTGCTGAAGCAGCTGTCGCAGCTGGGAGACCGGCACTCTGCACGGGGCAACAGAGAATAAAGTGGGAGGGAGGGAGGGAGGTCAGCAACACCTTGCCATATATTTATTTCTTCCTGGATATCTCCAACCCACTTCCCACGGCAACAGGACTCTCCCAACTCTACAGTTCTATGATTCTATAATTCTGATGGAGGAATCTGCCAATTTCATTTTCTTCCGGGTTTGCATTTTCAGCCTGTGAGTTCAGTTCAGCTTATTTATCAGTTTGATATTATTATTATTATTATTATTATTATTATTATTATTATTATTATTATTATTTGTCTATAAAAATTCATATGCTTTCCCATGCATTTTTCATGAATTATACACAGTTTTGCAAACAATCCTGCCCATTATAATGCATTCTTGTATGTTGTTTAAACAACATGTGCATTTTTCTATATAAGGTAAAGGTAAAGGGACCCCTGACCACTAGGTCCAGTCGCGGACGACTCTGGGGTTGCGGCACTCATCTCGCTTTATTGGCCGAGGGACCCGGCGTACAGCTTCCGGGTCATGTGGCCAGCATGACTAAGCCACTTCTGGCGAACCAGAGCAGCACACGGAAATGCTGTTTACCTTCCTGCCGCAGTGGTACCTATTTATCTACTTGCACTAGTGTGCTTTCAAACTGCTAGGTTGGCAGGAGCTGGGACTGAACAACGGGAGCTCACCCCGTCGTGGGGATTCGAACCACCAACCTTCTGATCGGCAAGCCCTAGGCTCTGTGGTTTAACCCAGAGCGCTACCTGCTGTATACTTTCCCCTATTAAACACGTTTTTGCAATACTATTTGTCCAGGGAACTGCAGAGCAAAATTCAGAGGAGTGCAGGTTCTGAAGGTTTCATTTTGGGAAATGAAAATGAGGTAGTTTGGCTTTGCAATTCCCCTCCCCAGCTGCAACCTCCACAGAACAGAGAGGTCAGACCTCTGAACGAACCAAGGGCCAGTGATAAGGAGTCCCACTGGGATAGGAGAGACCCGCTTGCGCAATCAGCCACCTACTAATGCAACGGTTGACCTCTTGGCCTCGCACCCCAAAGTATCCCGGTGGACAGGCGTGAACGCAGGCCCCGTACTGCCGGATCCCGTCCCTCCAGATGAGCAGGAAGAGCCTCTGCTGGCAGGAGATGCAGCCGTTGTCCTCCGAACACATGACGCACCCGGTGCAGTTCTCAAACAATGTGGTGGTTACTGGTAGGGAGAGAGAGGAATCAGAGATGGGAGAGAGGCAGTGAACAGGGACTATTGGCAGCATGAGCAGTGCTAGATTTACATATAAGCTAAACAAGCTATAGCTTAGGGCCCCACTCTCTTGGGGACCCCCCAAAAAATTTAAAGGAAAAAAACTGGATGTACATTTCCAAAATACAGTCATACCCTGGGTTACAGCTGCTTAAGGTTGCATCTTTTCGGGTTGCGGACTGCTGAAACCTGGAAGTACCAGAACGGGTTATTTCCAGGTTTTGGCGGTCGCACATGCACAGAAGTGCTAAATCACGTTTTGCACATGCGCAGAAGCGCCTAATTGCAACCTGTGTGTGCGCAGACACGGGTTGCGAATGCTGTGGGTTGTGAATGTGCATCCCGCACGGATCACATTCGCAACCCAAGCATCCACTGTATAAGATTAAAAGAAACACATAAAATAAAACCTACATACAGCAACCGTGTTTTCTGTTGTGTAGGCTCCCACGATGTAAGTTATGGGCCCCGCCTGCTAGCCTGCTCCCTAAAATATCACTGGTTTGCTTATTTCTATATATAGGGTGCCTACATTCTGCATGGACTGGTTGCCAGGAAACATGTGCAAATGGCTTCAGATACCTATTCGGTCCATAAATACACCATATAGCATATATTCAACAAGAAAAACAGCGACAATTTGTTGTTGACAAAGGACAGCTGGCCATATAAAGGGCCCCATTACCTTCAGTAGCTTAGGGCCGCATCAAACCTAAGTCCAGCCCTGAGCATGAGGCAAACCCTCAAAGTGTCCCTATTTCCCAGGGACAGTCCTGGAATTACGAAAGCCATCCCAGCTTCTGCTTTGATCCTGGATGCAGAATGTCCCTTTTGAGCTTGTCCTAAGTGGCAGCTGTGGCTGCAGTGGACATGAGAGAGGATCCTGTGGCCTCTCTGTAGCCTCTCCATGGCTGGGTAGCTCATAGCAGCTGCTGGAGAGCTAGTGAGGAGGATGGAAGTCTGATGCCATCAAGGGCCACCTCCCCTGACTCTGAGGGGCAGGTAGAGGTCAGGGCCACCCTGGGCAGGAAGAAAGGGGGAGCAGAAAAGAGCACAAGGGGTATTGGTTGTTGTTGTTTTAATGCTTTGTGCATCTGCGTCTAACCTTTCCCCTCTCTAAGATTTATTTATTGGCGTGCGTTTTTCCTTTTGTAAATCTACAAAAGGGCGTGTGTGGCTGTGTCCCATTGGCAAAGTGGTGGAGACACTCACCCTTCTTCCGACAGGAAAGGCTCTGCAATCATTGTTTATTTCAACTCGCTTGTGGGAACAACTCAGAGGCCGTGAAAGAAGGAAGGTTAACAACAGGCAGATTTAAAGGCACTATTGGAAATGCCTATTAAAAACAGCAGAGATATAAGATGATGGCCACCTCATGAGAAGAGAAGACTACCTGGAAAAGACCTTGATGTTGGGAAAGATGGAGGGCACAAGGAGAAGGGGACAACAGAGGACGAGATGGTTGGGTGGTGTTCTTGAAGCTACCAGCATGAGTTTGATCAAACTGGCAGTGGAAGAGGCAGTGGAAGACAGGAGGGCCTGGCATGCTCTGGTCCAGGGGGTCACGAAGAGTCGGACACGACTAAACGACTAAACAACAACAACATAAGATGATCAGAGTCCCCCCGAACTTGAAACATGGGAAGTCCCAATAAAATTTTTATAATTCGGCAGAATATTTGGATTATTTGATATGTATATGTATAATTTGGAATATTTAATGTGATTTGATTGGATTGTTAAAATGGAAAACTTAATAAAAATGATTTTTAAAAAAGGAAAGGCTCTGCAAATTCCACAAACGTTAAAATATTAACCTCAGCTGTCAAAATGCACAAGCCCAGTAAAACATTGACATTATAAGCATCCAGAATGAAAACATGCAATAAAACAATCTCATTAAAAACTGCGCAGCAGATGGAACAGGCTGAGAGATTGTAAAGCTCAGGGATTTTGGAGTGTAAGCCCTTTGGGGTCAGGGACTTGTCCCTTCGTTTTTGCAAAGCATCCTGTGCGTGGATGGTATACTATAAAGAACAAAGTTTGGGCCAAAGATGTGGCTTTGAAATGGTGTTCCAGGAAAACCTGAGGTTGCTTGGAAGCAGGTCTCCATGAGAAAGTCAATAATGGCAGACTAAAGGTAAAGGGACCCCTGACCATTAGGTTCAATTGTGACCGACTCTGGGGTTGCGGTGCTCATCTCGCTTTATTAGCTGAGGGAGCCGGCGTACAGCTTCCGGGTCATGTGGCCAGCATGACTAAGGCACTTCTGGTGAACCAGAGCAGCGCACGGAAACACCATTTACCTTCCCGCCAGAGCGGTACCTATTTATCTACTTGAGCTTTGACGTGCTTTCGAACTGCTAGGTTGGCAGAAGCAGGGATCGAGCAATGGGAGCTCACCCCATCGTGGGGATTCGAACCACCGACCTTCTGATCGGCAAGTCCTAGGCTCTGTGGTTTAACACCACCTGTGTCCCTAATGGCACACTAGCTTCCCTGAAAAACAGGAAATCAGCACTACAGATCTTCCCGTGCAATGCACAGACCCAGACAGTGTCCATTTTTATTTACCAGGCAACAGGGAGACCCACACAACAGACCTTGCCAATGCTCTCTGGTAATGGACACGGGGATATAGGAAACCAGCTGTGGTATTGAGTAAGTAAGCAAGACACAGTGGGCAGGATCACCTACAGCCATCTGGGGGAATGATCATAGCTGAGGGGCCTTGCATGCAGAAGGTTCCATATGGGAAGCGGGAGAAGGAAGTGGGATAATCAGCTTTACACACACGAAGCAAACTCCACACCCTCCAACCTGGTGCCCTCCAGATGTTTTTGATGACACCTGTCACCATGCTTCCTCCAGGCACTGAGTCTCATCCCTGTACTCTCTGACAGAAGCCACCAGCAAGTTATCAAGATGAGCTACTCCACCAGCGATGGATGAGTCTTGGCAATGTTGGCTTCTCTCAATTTCTCATTCTCCACATCTATGATTTCTGTTCATCCCACTTCCACATCTGTCTTCAAGAAGATACTAACACATTTTTGCTAGCATTTTTTTCCTATTACGATGCATTTTTAAAAGTTACTTTCACTAACACATGCATTTTTGTGAACACTTTCCCCAGGACTTTTTTCCCAGGAGGAAAACTCACCGGAACTCAGTTCTGACACCTCTCAGGTGGGTGCCATTGCCATTCTAAGAGCAAGAGGGAGGCATTCATGGTGAGTTCTGGCACCTCTTTTTCTAGAAAAATAGCTCTGACTTTTCCTGATATTCATCCTAGCTAGTAGTCACTGATAGCCCTCTCCTCCATGCATTCTTTCCAATCCTCTTTTAAAGTCATTCAAGCTGATGGTCAGCACTCCCTCTTGTGGGAGTGAGTTCCATAGGTCAACATGCACTGTTTGAGAAACTTTGTCTGTTCTGAATCTTCCAAATTGCATCACAAAATTCAGAGAACTGCAAATTTCAAAGGGAGCCATTTCCCCCCCCCCATCTGCTTCCTAGTTCCAGAAGAGCAAGTCAGGCAGCTTCACATTAGAATGTAAACGGAATCCATTTCCATGTGGTTTAAGCAGTAGTGCTTCATGTGGTGAAAGCCACCAAGGAGTCTTTTGTTCCAGCAGGTCTTTCTATATCTCCCATACTCTCATTAATGATTTCCTAATTATATGGTTATAAAAACTTCTGTGAACCTTCCTTTCCCAGACCATAAATAGGCATGCCAGCCAAATCTGTTATTGTGTCCTTCTAATTCTAATCCCTCTTGCTTTTCCAACCTCATCCAGTCCCTGATCCATACCAAACAGGCAGATTCATAATACAATTTAAGGTCTGGGAGGGCAAACACACCTCTATCTTTCACATCTGTAAGTATTTTATATTTTATCCTTGGCCCTTATCCCTACCCAACAGTATGCAGTCCTTTAAAGGAAACTAGAATTGTGCCCATTCCCCTGTCTGGCCAAGAGAGGCAATTAAGGTGAGGCAATGCACCTGTACCCACTTCCAGTTCCAAGATTTGGATAAGACAAGCATCTTTCAGAGCAGGGTTTGGGAACCCCCATGGATCCAGTTTGACAGGAGGGAGGGGCTTCCCACCTGTCATTCACCCGACCCAAGGTGACCCACTTTGGCCCAATGTAGTTTGATATCAGACTATGCCGCTGGAGGAAAAGCGCTTTGCAAATGCCCACTGTCAACTGATCCTTGGCACTTGCAAAACCCAGTCCACATATATTACACCAGGGATAGGCGGGCAGGACTTGGCCAAAATGCCCCCGCAAGACCAATGGGGAGACTTGGTGGTCCCCACACTGCACAGTCCCAGCTGTCTGGTGTTGATGTGGAACAGGCATCTAGATTTCGCATGGGCCAAACTGGTCCTTTCTCAGAGTGAGGCACAGAATGCAGAGGGCCTGTGCTGCTACCAAGGGGGGAAGATATAGAGGAGGGGGCAGCGGTTTTTGTGATTTGGGGACTATCATGCTCACCATCTGAGGGATTAAGAAGGACCGAGAATGGTTTTCATCCTGCTCAGAGATTGTTGTACGCTCATCTTCAAAACCTGTGTTTCTTCAGTCACCCTGACCAGTCCCCCAAATAGTGCAATTGTGAAATTGAAATTTGTATTTAAGCTTACTAACAAAAAAATAATAGTGATGGCAATTGTTCCATCCTGACATCCATTGTTTCTGACTTGAATTTGAGCGGAGGAGAACCGACAGAGAGCCAGGATCCCAGAACAATTATGGAATGGAACCGTTCCATTCCACTCATCCCTAATTCCAAGACATTTTGGCGCCTGGAACAGAACATGCAAATCGTGCTCCCCATGCCCACAGCCAATGTGGTTAAAAGAATAATACTACGACAAACAAAATATCTTGATGCTTCCCCCAAATCTGCAGCGTTCGTTTCTGCATGGAGATGTCTCACACCCTGTCCTCATCGGGCTGGTCTTACTAACTCCACCATTATCACCACTGCGCTTCTAGAATAATAGAACTGTAGAAGGGATCCTAAGGGTCATTTAGTCCAACCCCCTGAAATGCAGGAATCACAATTACAGAATCCCTGGCCATCCAACTTCTGCTTAAAAACTTCCAAGGAATGGACTATGCAGAACTAGATAAATTAACAGGAAAGGTCCGAAACCGACGAGATCACAAATTTACCGAGGACTGGAGTAAATTTGTGGGCTATATGAAAAGCATATGTGATGCACAAATAACGTTGGTGGGTTTACAGGAAGCTTTGTGAAGAAACAATATTAGGAACACTGTAAAAAAGGGAACAAGGGAATAGGTTTAAATCAAATCAAAAGGCAATGTTAAATTCAGAATTGCGGATAGAAGATTAGAAAACGGAAGATTCGCGGATGAGCTGAAGGAAGTCAAAATTATGTATCTGTGACAATATTGAAAATGTATGTTTAAATCTTGTATTGGAAATTGAATAAAAATAATTTGAAAATAAAAAATAAAAACTTCCAAGGATGGAGAGTCTTCTGAGGGAGACAGTTCCACTGCTGAACAGTTTTTACTGTCAAAATGTTCTTCCTAATGTTTCCTGGTGCTTTCTAATGCCAACATCTTCCACACGTACCAGCCTCCCTCATTTCAGTGGTCTCCCCCCCCCCCCGCCAGATCACTCCAGCAAGTTTCAGTGTGTCAACAAAAAGCCCAGCTTTAAGTAGACACAATAAGAATTGAGCAGTGGTTCTCCAAGGGTGTGGTGTGAGGATGGCGAGTGTGGTAGGAAGATCCAGGGACCCTCAAAGAAACATCTAAACCTTTCAGTGTAGCACGGTATGAAAATAAAACTTTTTTGGACACACAACTACAAACAGTATCTGCGTCTATCTCTCTTCAAGAGCGTTGGCTATTCTGCTGTTCACCACAAACATATAGTTGGGAACAGGGATTTTCAACTCTGGCGAATATGAAAGGAAAAGAGAAAGGCTTCTTTGTGTCAATGAGGAGACGAGAATTTGTCTTTCTCAAATCAGACCTCATCTAAATGAGATGGCCCAGCAAAAGCAAGCTCACACCTCTTGTGGAATCATAGAATTGGAGAGCTGGAAGGGACCTTGAGGGCAGAGAGCAAAATAAGGCAACCTCTCTGCAATCTGAAGATGAATCAATAGAACCTGAAGGTTGGAGGGGACCTTGCAAGCCATATTTTGCTACCCCACTGCTCTGTGAAGAAAATCTGGACTTTGAGCATCTCCCACAGACGCTCCTCTGGATTCTGCTTGAAGAGCCCACCAGGAAATTGGTTCCATTGTCGGGACGTTTCCACTAATGCTCAACCGAACTCTATCCTCCTGCAATGTCAGCACCTTCCATCTAGTCCTGGCCCCTGGGAGGCAGCAGAGAGTAGCCTTTTGTCCCGGTCTGTGTGTCAGCCCTTCAGGTATGTGGAGAGAGACAGAGAGTGATATTATTGCCACCTCTCACTCTTCCCTCCTCTAGGCTAAACATACCCACTTCCTTCCACCTTTCCCTATATGATTCCTCGTGAGATTCATAAGCAGGGCATCTCCTACCATCGTAGAATCATAGAATTGTAAAATTGGAAGGGACCTCAAGGGTCATTTAGTCCAACCCCCGGCAAGGCAGGAATATTTTACCCAACGCAGGACTCGAACCCACTGTTAGAATTCCTGGTTTGTGACTGCAGTCAATGGGATTGTTGTCTATCACATGACGGTGTATGTTTTGACTCCACAGAGTGGGAAGTGATGGAGACAGGATGTTTGTGTTACTGTGTTCCGTGAAGTGGGACTATTGTCCTTTGTTCTTTCTCTTTGCTGTCTGATGCTAGAGAGAGAGGGAGCCATGTTGCAGTGCTCCGTGTGTGTTTATATGTAAATAAAGTAGATTAGCCAAAATGCTGAGTTGTTGAGGTCTGTTACGCAAACTGCGAACACTCTGTGGATCCCTAAGTGTGCTGATGTCTGTTGGCATCGTTCGCTGTGATGTTCAGGCAGAAGAAAAGCTTTTGAATCTCCCAAACGAACGACCAGGAGGGAGAGAACATGCCAGTCAGGCGTGTGTCTCTGCCAGGGTCCTACTCGAGTGTAGGCTGAGCTCCTGACACCCACAACCCTGAGTTTAAGAGTCTTGTGCTCCTGGAAGGAGGAGGAGGAGGAGGAGGAGAGGAGGAGAGGAGGAGAGGAGGAGTTTGGATTTGATATCTCGCTTTATCACTACCCGAAGGAGTCTCAAAGCGGCTAACATTCTCCTTTCCCTTCCTCCCCCACAACAAACACTCTGTGAGGTGAGTGGGGCTGAGAGACTTCAGAGAAGTGTGACTGGCCCAAGGTCACCCAGCAGCTGCATGTGGAGGAGCGGAGACACGAACCCAGTTCACCAGATTACGAGTCCACCACTCTTAACCACTACACTACACTGGCTCTCTGTTTGCCCTGTGTCAATAATGGATTGCCTAGTTTTGTGGGCACTGGGTTGCAGGAAGTGGGGTTAGTGAATCCAGAAGGAAACCTATCCCATGAACAGAGGAAGTTGTTCTGTACCCAGTCAGACCACAAATGCACCTAGTCCAGAACTGTCTACTTTGCCGGTGCATCTTCCGGTTCTCAAGGTGAGGAGATTCCCTGTCTTTTAACTGGAGACCCCTTTTAACTGGAGGTGCCAGAAATAACCTGGGATCATCCATATGTGGGCCAGGCACTCTCTTGCTAAGCTGTGGCCCAAGGCAAACTGGACTAGACAGCAACTTTTCATTGTCCTTTGCAAAAGCAGCCAAACTTCAACAATGGCTGCACCCCAACCCTGGCAAGCTCCTTTGTGACATGGGTATTATTTGACATGGGATGCAGGTGGCGCTGTGGGTTAAACCACAGAGCCTAGGACTTGATGATCAGAAGGTCGGCGGTTCGAATCCCCATGACTGGGTGAGCTCCCGTTGCTCGGTCCCTGCTCCTGCCAACCTAGCAGTTCAAAAGCACGTCAAAGTGCAAGTAGATAAATAGGTACTGCTCCGGCGGGAAGGTAAACGGCATTTCCATGCGCTGCTCTGGTTCGCCAGAAGCGGCTTAGTCATGCTGGCCACATGACCCGGAAGCTGTACACTGGCTCCCTTGGCCAGTAAAGCGAGATGAGCGCCGCAACCCCAGAGTCTGCCACGAATGGACCTAATGGTCAGGGGTCCCTTTACCTTTACTTTTTATTATTTGACATGGCTGCTGCTACCGAGAGAGGTCAGAATCCTTTCCTCCCATTACTAATGCACCTGGGAGTCATAAGACGTTATGGTTTGCATTTGTCAAATGCTGGCTGCGTCACTTTTTCAGGCTCCGTCTCAAAGGATCTCCCTGTGACATCATGTCATGTTTGATTTGATCTAGTTTTCTTTCAACTTCTCTTTTAAAAATATACCTCTGTTTCCTTCTCTTCTGGGCCCTTAGTGCGAAAAGAAAAAAGAAAAAGAAAAAAGTACCGTATTTTTTGCACCATAACACTCACTTTTTTCTTCCTAAAAAGTAAGGGGAAATGTCTGTGCGTGTTATGGAGGGAATGCCTATGGGTGGCATGCCTATGGATTTTCCTCCTCTAAAAACTACGTGCGTGTTATGGTCGGGTGCGTGTTATAGAGCGAAAAATACGGTAGTTTTACGGGAATTACCAATGGAACGGTATCACCAGTTGCAATGTATTTCCCTTCATGAAGCTGAAACTGAGTTTTTGGTGGAAATAAAATGTTTGGGCCTAATTCAGATCAAACATGAAACTGTACTTTCCCTGTACATCAATGAACCTCATGCTTGGACTCTGTCCCCACCCTTTCTCTTCCTTTTTTGCACACTGGAGGAGGGAACTGCAAGCACCCACTTCCTGTTTTAAACAAACCGCAGTTCCCCATGACGTCCAAACCCAGGGAACTGTGGCTTGATATAACTGTAGTTTCCGCATGCTTTGTCCTCACTGTAGATTAATCCCAGGTCTCTGAGTTCAGGTGTTGCAGGGAACTGTGGCTTTTTGAGGATCGAGAACAAAAGTCTACTGGCTTCTCTTTGTGGCATGAAATTGGCACATAGAAGAGGAGGAGTGTGTGAGCCCATTTCCTGCTGTTTCTTAACCAGTCTGTGCCTTCGCCTTTGAGGTGCAACTTATACCATGACTGTCCACACACTTCCCTGCTACTGCTCCTTTGATGGAGGGCTTGATCTAATAAAATGACTCACCCCTTTGGCCAGCCTGATGAATCACGTAACCAGAGAATGCACAAACCCTTTTCCGGTTAGATTAAAAAGCCGGGGCCCATATTTGGACAAATGAAGGCAGATATCCACCTCTGAAGCTCAGAGCCCACAAGAATGCAAGGCTCTGGTCCACATGGCTTGCTATAGTGGAAAATACCATATTTTCCCATGTATAACACACCCCTGTGTATAAGACACCTCCTATTTTGGGTTATGCAAAATTAAGAAAATGGGGGGGGGGTTGCTCTGAGTTGTTGGGCTTTTAGGGGGGAGGGTTGCCCAGACTCCATGAGCTTTTTTGGTGGGGGTACCCCAGGGTTGATGAGCTTTTTTTTGCTCGCCCACCGGACCTACACTGTGACTCAAACGTGTCACAAAGGCCACCTATCATCTGTCCCAGCACCAGTAGGAGAGCCACCAATCGCCCACCCTAGTGCCGCAGTGACAGCAAATCAACACCAGCCCTTGCCACAGCCACCAATAACACGCCAAATAGCCGCTGACAATCTCCGGCTCGCTGCAGCAACCAATCCCATATCACCCTTATACACTATCCGTGTATAAAATAACCTCCAATTTTTAACATACCATATTTTTCACTCTATAGGACGCCCTTTCCCCCCTCTAAAAATTAAGGGAAAATGTGTGTGCGTCCTATAGAGCGAATGCAGGCTCCTTGGCTTCAGCGATAGCAACGCGAAGCCCCTGAAGCGCAGAGGGAGCGCTCCCTCTGTGCTCCGGAGGCTACGCATTGCTTAAGCTGAAGCCTAGAGAGCGAGAGGGGTCGGTGCACACTGACTCCTCTCACTCTCCAGGCTTCAGGAATAGCCGCCTGAAGCCTGCGGAGCACAGCGCGAGTTCCCGTTGCGCTCCGCAGGCTTCGGGTTTCTTTCGCTGAAGCCAGCAGAGCAAGACTCTCCTGGCTTCAGCAGAGAGGGAGAGCTGCGCAGCTCCCCTTCAACCAAACGGGAGGAGAAATTGAAGGGGCTCTGTTTCTCCTGTCGCTTCACTGAAGGGGCGCTAAGCAGAGAGGGGGAGATTTTTTTCTTCTTGTTCTCCCCCTCTAAAACAAGGTGTGTCCTATGGTCCGGTGCATCCTATAGAGCGAAAAATACAGTAATTTTTTAACAAAGAAACCTCGTCGTATACACGGAAAAGCACAGTATTTCAGGAGTCTCCGTATGTTTCTCTGTTTCGATTCCTTAATAAAACGAATCACCGCAAGTTAGTCAGTGTCGCCTTGTCCCTCTCTGATCTGTGCTACGTGCCAGCTCGCTTGGCACAGGACATCTGCAAACTAAGAGTTGGCAGACACTTTCCTGGCATCACGAGGAGTCGTCTGGAAGTTGTTCAATGACTCCCCCGCCCACGATTTCTCGGACACTTAGTGCTGCCTACGATCAGAAGTGGTCACTGAGGTGATGGCTCTGACCTGGTGGAATGCTCTGTCCCAGTAGACTAGGGCCCTTCAGGATTTAACCTCCTTCTGCAGGGCCTGTAAGACAGAGCTGTTCCGCCTGGCCTTTAATTTGAATTCAGCCTGATCTTTTATTTCCCTTCTCTTCCCTCCCCCTCCCCTTTATGAAGATTACCCACTCTGGGATCCCACAGCTAATTCTCCCCTGGCCTCCTCGCTGGCCCAAGTAGGACCAATTCAGCCAGCTAGCCCTGGGGATTATCTAATTGATTTTTGATTTTTATTGTTATTCATGTTTTTATACTGTACTTTATGCTGCTTTTATAATTAAGTGTTTTAAAGTGTTTTAAATTTGTTGTTAGCCGCCCTGAGCCTGGTTTTTGAACTGGAAAGTGCAGGGTATAAATAAAAAAATACTATTATTATTATTATTATTAGTGGGGCAAGGGGTGACGCTGGTTCCTGAGATGGGGCGTAGGGTGAGGCATGGTGCAAGCACGGCAGCAGAACCAATCCTGCTGCCGCATCTACCTCTGCCTGCCTCGCCCCTCCTTCTCTCCAAAACCAGAACAGATGTTCGCTGTTCAAAAGGAAAGTGAGTGGCATCATCTCACTTGTGGCCCCCACCAACTGCTTTTGGCTATGATGGGTTGAGAATCCCCCTGGTTGGGCTTTAGATAATCTAGCTCGGTGGTTTCCAAAGTAGGTGGGAGCGCCCCCTGAGGGTCGTGGGATTACCTGGGGGGGCACCAAGAGGCAAAGGTGCAGCAGAAGGGACTCTGGAAGCGTAAATTACTATCAGACTTTGAAAAGCTGGCATCGAGTTCATCGGTTTTGTTGAACTCATTAAATTGTTTTCATTGGATTCTGATCAAAGGTGCAATTGATGGTTACTGTTTTGAATTTTATTGGGTTATCATCTTCCTTAGTGGGTTGTGCAAATTGCTATTTTTTTAATAGGGGTGGGTTGGGGGTGAGTTTATGGAATCAAGGGGGTGGCGGAACGACTGCTCTAGCGACTTGTAGATTTCAAAATAGCTCCAAGATTGCACCAGAACCTGCAGGATGGCAGCACATCTTAACCACCATGTCTACTCAGAAACAAGGCCTGTCAACCCCAGGTCAGTGGGGTTTAGGATGCAGGTGAACTTGTATTCTGGGGGGAACAGAATGTGCTTTCCCACTGCCGTTGTCTCTTTTGACACAGTATATGAACTGCTGCCCTGTCTAACACCCTGGAGGATTCTGACCAAGCAGTAAGAATTTCAGAACACGTCTGTCCTGGTAGATAGTTATTCCGTTCAATGCCTTGTTTCTATGGCCTTCTTTTCTACTGAGAGCCAGTATGGTGTAGTGGTTAAGAGCGGTAGTCACGTAATCTGGTGAACCGGGTTCGCGTCTCTGCTCCTCCACATGCAGCTGCTGGGTGACCTTGGGCCAGTCACACTTCTTTGAAGTCTCTCAGCCCCACTCACCCCACAGAGTGTTTGTTGTGGGGGAGGAAGGGAAAAAGGAGATTGCTAGCCGCTTTGAGACTCCTTTTTGTAATCAATAAAAGCTGTTTTTTTCAAGCAACGCGGAGCCAGAGTAAAGGTAAAGGGACCCCTGACCATTAAGTCCAGCCGTGGCCGACTCTGGGGTTGCGGCGCTCATCTTGCGTTACTGGCCAAGGGAACCGGCGTCCAGCTTCCGGGTCATGTGGCCAGCATGACTAAGCCGCTTCTGGCAAACCAGAGCAATGCACGGAAACGCCATTTACCTTCCCACCAGAGTGGTACCTATTTATCTACTTGCACTTTGACGTGCTTTCGAACTGCTAGGTTGGCAGGAGCAGGGACCGAGAGACGGGAGCTCACCCCATCACGGGGATTCGAACCGCTGACTTTCTGATCAGTAAGTCCTAGGCTCTGTGGTTTGACCCACAGCGCCACCCGCATCCCATAGTAGAGCAATTCAAATTAAATCTTCAGATATGGTTTTCCAAATTAGCTGCATTTGCCGACACCTTTACCTTTCTGCGTTGATTAGAAGATCATAGGGAGCTGCTGTAGACTGAGTTCATTTTTATCCATTAATTCATTCACTCATTCAATTTATTCATTTACTACATTTATATCCCACCGTTTCCTTCAAGGACCTCTAGGTGGTCTACACAGTTTTCCTCATCCCCATTTAATCCTTTTGAGGTAGGCTACGCAGAGACTGAGTGGCACAAGGGGACCCACTGAATGTCATGGCTGAGTGGGGATTTGAACCCGGGTCTCTTCCGTGTCCTAGTCGGGTGCTCTAACCAGTATACCACACTGCCTCTCCATATTCTCAAGCACCTACCTTGCTATTGGCAGGGACAGGGGCTCTCCAGCTTTCCAGGAAGGGGACATTTCCAGCCTACCAGTAGATGGAGGGAATTGAACCTGGAGCCTTCTGCACCTGGGGGGCAAACTTGAATAATTTTGGGGGGGACCCAGGTAAGCCCCACCCTGCATAATCGATCACATGACACGGTGCACACACACCACTTGAATAATAATAATAATAATAATAATAATAATAATAATAATAATTTATTATTTGTACCCCGCCCATCTGGCTGGGTTTCCCCAGCCACTCTGGGCAGCTTCCATAGAAACCAAAAAACACTAAAATATCATACATTAAAAACTTCCCTGAACAGGGCTGCCTTAAGATGTCTTCTGAATGTCAGGTAGTTGTTTATCATTTTGACATCTGGTGGGAGGGCGTTCCACAGCGCGGGTGCCACTACCGAAAAGGCCCTCTGCCTGGTTCCCTGTAGCTTTGCTTCTCGCAATGAGGGAACCGCCAGAAGGCCCTCGGCACTGGACCTCAGTGTCCGGGCAGAACGATGGGGGTGGAGACGCTCCTTCAGGTCCCATAAACTTTGTGGGGTCCAGCCCCCTCAAATATTTTATTGTGGGGCTGAAACCCACACAGCCCCTAGAAGTTGGCTCCTACGTTCTGCATGCAGAACAGATGTTCCCCCATTCAACTATGGCCTTCTTTTCTACATTTGGTCTCAATGTTTTCAGCTGGGTCTTCTTCTGCAAGTCTAATGATAGCCCTAATGGCGTTGATGCTTGAGTGAGTTAACTGGGTTTCAAATAATGGGTTACTAGGTGATGTTGGAAAGATCCTACACACACATACCTACGGGACCGCCTCTCCTGGTATGCCCCGTGGAGGACCTTAAGGTCCCCAAATGACAACATTTTGGAGGTCCCAGGTTGCAAGGTGGTTAGATTGGGCTCAACTAGGGCCAGGCCCCAACTTGGTGGAACACTCTGTCACAAGAGACTAGGGCCCTGCGGGACTTGACGTCTTTCTGCAGGGCCTGCAAGACAGAGCTGTTCCACCAGGCCTTTGGTTTGGACTCAGTCTGACCCTTATGTTGCCCTCTCCTTATGGTCTTGATCTATCGGCTACTTTAAAATGAGGCTGCATTTTAAATTGCATTTTAACCTGTATTTTAAATTGGGTTCCCCCCTCTCTTTTTCAACTATTATGTTTTTACTGTGATTTTATTGGTGTTAGCCACCCTGAGCCCGGCTCTGGCCGGGGATGGCAGGGTATAAATAAAATTTATTATTAATAATAATAACAACAACAATAATTATTATTATTATTATTGGAGAAGGGGACGACAGAGAATGAGATGGTTGGATGGTGTTCTTGAAGCTACCAGCATGAGTTTTGATCAAAATGCGGGAGGCAGTGTAAGACAGGAGTGCCTGGCGTTCTCTGGTCCACGGAGTCAC
The DNA here is from genome assembly GCF_965112155.1 of Podarcis liolepis. Classification (NCBI taxonomy): domain Eukaryota; kingdom Metazoa; phylum Chordata; class Lepidosauria; order Squamata; family Lacertidae; genus Podarcis; species Podarcis liolepis. The sequence goes on along the minus strand of NC_139559.1, from coordinate 4,750,510 downwards.
GAAGAGTCGGACACAACTAAATGACTAAACAACAACAACAACCCTTACAGGAACAATCAAACCTATAAGAACTACACTTTCAGATCAGTCCAAGAATCCGTGCGACCCAATGTTTGGCTTCCCACAGTAGCCACTAAACGACTAAACAACAACAACAATAATATTACACTGCGTGGAGCCACGAACTTGCATGAGGTCTAAACTCTTAAGCAATTCCTCTAAAAGTGACCCCACTTCCTTGAAGAAAAGAGAGTGAATGACTTGGGTGAAGGAATTGAGGGGATGCAGATGACACCAAACTGGCAGGGGTAGCCAATGTCACAGAAGACAGAATCAGGATTCAAAATGACCTTAACAAAATGAATTTCAAATGTAAGGTTCTGCACTTAGGCAAGAAGAACCAGATGGGGAACACCTGGCTTACTAGCAGTACATGTGGAAAGGATCTAGGGGTCTTGGTGGACCGCAAGCTGAACATGAGTCGACAGTATGATGCAGCGGCAAAAAAGGCTAATGTTATTCTAGGCTGCATCAACAGAAATCTAGTGTCCAGATCAAGGGAAATCATAAAGGTAAAGGGACCCCTGACCATTAGGTCCAGTTGTGGCTGACTTTGGGGTTGCGGCGCTCATCTCGCTTTATTGGCCGAGGGAGCCGGCGTACAGCTTCCGGGTCATGTGGCCAGCATAGAATCATAGAATCATAGAATCATAGAGTTGGAAGAGACCACAAGGGCCATCGAGTCCAACCCCCTGCCAAGCAGGAAACACCATCAGAGCATTCCTGACATATGGTTGTCAAGCCTCTGCTTAAAGACCTCCAAAGAAGGAGACTCCACCACACTCCTTGGCAGCAAATTCCACTGTCGAACAGCTCTTACTGTCAGCATGACTAAGCCGCTTCTGGCGAACCAGAGCAGCGCACGGAAACATCGTTTACCTTCCTGCTGGAGCGGTACCTATTTATCTACTTGCACTTTGACGTGCTTTCAAACTGCTAGGTTGGCAGGAGCAGGGACCAAGCAACGGGAGCTCAGCCCATCGCGGGGATTCGAACCGCCGACCTTCTGATCGGCAAGTCCTAGGCTCTGTGGTTTAACCCACAGTGCCACCCGCATCCCCTAAGGGAAGTCATAGTTCCACTCTAATTCTGTCTTGATCACCTGGAATACTGTGGCCAGTTCTGGGCACCATAATTTAAGAAGGATGTTGACAAGCTGGAATGTGTGCAGAGGAAGGCGACCAAGATGATCAAGGGTCTGGAAACCAAGCCTTATGAGGAGTGCTTGAGGAAGTTGGGCATGTTTAGCCTGGCAAAGAGAAGACTGAAGGGAGAAAGAATAGCCATTGATAGCATCTTCCTCCTCCATGAATTTGCTCAATCCTTTTCAAAGCCAGTAGTTGGAATCCATCACTGCCTCAAGTGGGAGGGAGTTCCATAGTTTAACTTTGTGCTGTTGGGCATTTCGGTGACTGAGCCAGGAATCTTCTGCACGCCAAACCGTTGCTGTACAACTGAGCTACGGAAGAACATAGGCGTTCAGAAAGGGCTCACATCTACGAGTTGAAAGTACACATGTTACGGGAGCCCCACCTGTAATTTCTCTCAGACTGACGCATGAGCCTGGCGCACCTTCCCACACCAGCCCAAGGTCCAGGCATCACAAGTGGCTGCTGCATCCGTTGCCATGTCCTTCAGCCTCAAAATTATCCTTCCACCAGAACCATTTGAAATCTCCCTCTTACAATCACCTGCAGGTGGCCTGTCTCATATCCTCACGAGAAAGTGTGACTTGAGGGCAGCAAACTCATCCTAGTTTGTTCCCAGACAGAGAAAGGGATATCAGTAAGTATGGGTAGAAATGCAAATTTGCGTTTTAAAGGCGTAATAGGTAATTCACACTTCTCAAACCAGCCATGAGCTGAAACACCCTGCCGAATTTAAACTTTTCTGAATTTTACAATGCACTTCCCCAACCTAACGATGTGTACAAAAGTGCCGACGTTATTGGGAAGTATACACAAAAAGGCATTGATTAGAGAAAATAACATTGCTTGCTTTTCTTAAATTGATTTTTTTGAAGAAGAATTGTGAATTGCTGCAGATATGGAGAGAACTAAATCCAGGATTAGAAAGCGAGAGAAAGTGAAATAGGCAGATTTGTCCATGCACGTTCGTGTGCATGCGTAGTTCTGCGAACACAAGGAGAACCATACAGAATCAGGTCAGTAGTCCTTATAGGCCCAGTATCCTATTTCCAAGAGTGGACAGCTGCAACGTAGGAAGTGAAAAGGCAACAGCCCTGCTCCCCACTGCTGGATTTTATAGGTTTGATGTTCTGGAGTTTCCATGTGGCTATCATGGCTAATTTAGCCATGGAGAGAAATCTCCTCTTCCCTGAAATAATCTAATTCCACTTCTAAAGCCAGCAAAGCCACACCTTGTGTCAGTGAGTTCCACAGATTAACTCAGTATTAACTTCTTTCTTGTGTCCGATCCTCAGTCTATGGGGTGGAGGATGCACTGTCTGCATGTGCCCCCCCCATGCACACACCAAACCCCTCAGAATCATTGCATGTAGAAATGTAACATGTCAGAGAAAAAGCTGCAGCTAAATGATTTGACTGCCCCCTACCAAACAAGAAAAGCACAGCTGGATCAGGCCCATTTAGCTCAACTGCTTCCTGTTCTCACAGTGGTCCACCAGGTGCAATCAGGACCTAAGTGCAGCAGCTCTCCCCTCTGAAGGGATGTTCCAAAATCTACTGCTTCCAACAGTGGAATTAGTGGAACATCTCCATTGTAGCTAGTAGTCCCCTTGAGGCCTTATCCTCCAGGCGAGTGAACGAATCTCTATTTGATGCTATTTTAGGTTGCATCAACCAAAGTGTCCAGGTCAAGGGAAGTCATAAAAGGTAAAGGGACACCTGACCATTAAGTCCAGTCGTGGACAACTCTGGGGTTGCGGCGCTCATCTCGCTTTACTGGCCAAGGGAGCCGGCGTACAGCTTCCGGGTCATGTGGCCAGCAGGACTAAGCCGCTTCTGGCGAACCGGAGCAGCACACGGAAACACCGTTTACCTTCCCGCCGGAGCGGTACCTATTTATCTACTTGCACTTTGACGTGCTTTCGAACTGCTAGGTGGGCAGGAGCAGGGACCGAGCAACGGGAGCTCACCATGTCACGGGGGTTCGAACCGCCAACCTTCTGATCGGCAAGTCCTAGGCTCAGTGGTTTAACCCACAGCACCACCCGCGTCCCTTAGGGAAGTCATAGTCCCACTCTATTCTGCCTCGTTCAGACCCCACCTAGAATACTGTGTCCAGTTCTGGGCGCCACAATTTAAGAAGGATGTTGACAAGCTGGAAGGTATGTAGAAAAGGGTGCCCAAGATGATCAAGGGTCTGAAAGCCAAGCCCTTATGAGGAACGGTTGAGGGAGCTGGGTGTGTTTAGCCTGAAAAAGAGGAGACTGAGAGGAGATATGAGAACCACCTTCAAATATCTAAAGGTCTGTCACGTGGAAGATGGACCTACACTGCTCTGGGAGTGCAGGACTCGAACCCATGGCTTCAAGTTACAAGAAAGGAGATTCCAACTAAACATAATAATAAAATTTTATTCATATCCTTGCCAGCCAAAGCCAGGCTCAGAGCAGCTAGCAACAGTGAAAATAACACAGTTTATATAAAATCACCATCAATTAATTGAAAGACATTCTAAAATCAATTCATTCTAAAATCAATTCAGAGTCAAATTAATGGCAACCATTGGGCTAGAGTTCTGTGAGGATTACCAAAGGAGGGGGTCAGACTGTGCCCTTGCCAAAGGCCTGGTGGAACAGCTCTGTCTTGCAGGCCCTGTGGAAAAATGTCAAGTCCCGCAGGGC